>NW_026607500.1:6600000-7062500 GCF_021117445.2 Syzygium oleosum | reverse complement strand
CAAAATTTTGATTCTCTGAAGCCGCTTTGGAAGCATCTTCTAGGCTCACTTCCAATGGAGTAAACTTGTAATTTTTTGCTCCAATAATCAAAGCCAGTTCTTCCACTTTCAAATCATACTTTTTATCACCAACAGTGAATTGAAGCCAATTTGGTGACAAAATAGAAAGATTTGAATAAAAATAGGCAGTCAATTCGGCATACACATTGGCAGATTGCAGACAAAATTCATAAATCCCCAATCTCTCAAACAGATATTTTACAGAGATGCCAGCTTTTTCAAGATATTCAAAATCCACAGTTCGATGGTTCATAACCCCTTAAGCAAGTAGCAACTGATAGTAGACATTGTGCTCAGTACTTCTGAATAAACCTCCATTACCTTGCACACCAGATGCAATTCCAACCTTCATCTCAAAATTATAAAAGAATCTAGCATCATCATTAGGAATCACAAATTTAGATGCATTGGTAGTCTTAGGGCTTATGCGAACGGATTTCTTGTTAGAGGGAGTGGATGGTTCCCCGACTTTCTCTTTTCCCTTTCTGGAAGAAGTCTCCTTTGCAGTAGTACTGGCATGATCGTGATTAGTTCCAGAAGAAACTTGAGAATATTTTCGCACAAGACTTTCTTCAGTGTGAAAGCCGTTATCTTTCAGACATTGACGAAGGATTGATGCAGAAGCATTACTGCGTTTCAATCTTTCGTATGATTTCCACACAAGTTTGATGTTGCTGAAACGAAAGTCGATTTTACCAGTGGTTTTTGGTGGAGATGATGGTTGTGGTGCTTGTGGTGTCGCTTTTGAAGGGTCTTGGTGGTGGTCCGATTATGTGTCTGATATCTCCATGAATTCTGCTGGTGCTGAAGACTTTGAATCTTTGTTCATAATGCGCAAATATCGTCTTTTGAAAGGCATTATGATCAGTTCTAGAGCAAAAAGATTTGATCTTGGAGAAGGAGGAGGAGGAGACGCTGAGTATCGTGAAGGTCGGGAGTGAAAAAGGTTCGTACTGATAGAGTTTTAGAAAAGAGAAGAACAGTTTTATAAAAGAGAAGGACAATTTTTGGAAAGAAAGACCACTTTTAGAAAATATAATAAGTGATCCTATCATAGAGGAAGGAAAAAAATAATATTTTAAGCACAAGCAATCAATAAGATAAATTAGAATATGTACCTGATTTGCTTTCGAAAGTAACAAATATGAAAATATCCTGCCAGAAATGCCAAAAATATACCCGCCAAAATTTGAATTAAGGACGTACCTTTCTTTTTTAGTCTGAAATGGACATTCAGATGGAGAACATTTGAGTCTGAAAAATTCCTGTCTAACAAAAACTTCAAAAAAATGGATAAGTAATGCATAGTTTATTTCTAATATGTTCAAATGAAGACTTATCAAGAGGTTTTGTGAATATATCAGCTAATTGATTCTTAGAATCAATGAATTGAATATTCACATCACCGTTCTGAACATGATCTCTGATGAAGTGATGCTTGATTTCAATATGCTTAGCACATGAATGAAGAATTGGGTTCTTGATCAAATTGATAGCACTTGTGTTATCACATTTGATTGCAACACTTGAATCTTTAATAGCAAAGTCTTGCAACTGTTGTTTCATCCACAGAATCTGTGCACAACAACTTCCCAAATCCACATATTCTGCTTCTGTTGTAGAAAGTGCAACTGTGTTTTGCTTCTTTGAGTACCAGGATACCAACATGTTTCCAAGTAGTTGACATATTCCTGTAGTACTTTTCCTATCCACTTTACATCCAGCTAAATTAACATCAGAATAACCAGTAAGAGTAAAATTTGATTCTTTGGAATACCAAAGACCTAACATTAGATAAGTTCCAATGTATTTAATTATTCTCTTAACTGCAGAAAGATGTGATTCTTTTGGGTCAGATTAAAATCTTGCATACATACAGACACTAAACAATATGTCAGGTCTAGATGCAGTAAAATATAACAATGATCCTATCATGTTTCTATATACCTTCTGATCAACCTTTTTACCATTTTCATCTTTGTCTAGTTTGGATGAATGAGACATAGGAATGTCTGTTTTCTTGCAGTTCTGCAATCCAAACTTCTTGACAATCTCCTTGGCATACTTCTCTTGGCAAATGAATGTACCATCTTTGGTTTGTTTCACTTGTAGGCTGAGAAAGAATGTCAATTCGCCCATCATACTCATCTCGAACTCATTCTGCATATTCTTAGAAAATTCTTTGCAGAGCAATTCGTTAGAGGATCCAAAAATGATATCGTCAACATAAATTTGAACAAGTAAAAAATCCTTACCTTTTCTCTTAATAAATAAAGTTGTATCAACCTTACCTTTAGTAAAGTCATTTTGCAGAAGGAAGTAACTTAATCTCTCATACCAAGCACGATGTGCTTATTTTAGACCATAAAGGGCCTTTTTGAGTTTATAGACATAATCGGTCTTTCTTGGCTCTTCAAAACCAGGTGGTTGTTCTACATATACTTCTTCTTTGATATAACTATTCAGGAAGGCATTTTTCATGGAAACAAGCATAATGGTGCATCTGAAACAATTTAAAGTCATGGAAACAAGTATAAGCTAATAGTAGCCTAATGGTTTCTAACCTGGCAATTGGTGCATAGATTTCATCGTAATCTATGCATTCTTTTTTAGAATAGCCTTTTGCTACCAGTCTTGCTTTGTTTCTTGTGACTTTTCCTTTGTCATCCAATTTGTTTTTGAATACCCATTTTGTTCCAATTACTGGATGATTTTTGGGTCTTGACACAAGTTCCCATACTTTATTGATTCTGAACTGCTGAAGTTCCTTCTGCATAGCTTCGATCCAGCTTTTATCTGATAATGCTTCACCAACTTCTTTTGGTTCTATTTCTGATATCAACGCCAAGTTGCTGATGTTCTCTTTGTGTTTTGATCTAGTCTTGATGCTATCTTCTATTTCTCCAATGATGAGGTTCTTCGGATGACTGGATTTATGTTTTCAGTTTCTATCAAATCTTTCCTTCTGAATATCATCAGACTCTGAAGGTTCTGATTAAGTCTGAATTGTATCTTTTTTTCCTTCTTCTACAGATTCAATGATCTTTGGAGATTCTTGTTGAGCTTCAGATAACTCTTGAATATTGGAAGATGGTTCAGATTCATCTTTGTGAGTTTGAATATTTTCATCAAACCGTACATTCATTGTTTCTTCCATAATCTGAGAATTCTTGTTGAAGACTCTATATGCTTTACTTGTAGTAGAATATCCAAGGAAAAATCCTTCATATGCTTTCTCATCAAACTTACCAGAGCGATCATTTGGATTTTTGAGTATAAAGCATTTACAACTAAATACACGAAAATATGAAATATTGGGCTTTCTACCTTTATAAAGCTCATAGGGGGTTTTCTAAAAAATGAGTCTGAAAAAAGCTTTGTTAATAATATAACATGCTATAAAAATTGCATCTGCCCAAAAATGAAAAGGAATTTTGCTTTCAATCAACAGAGTTCTTGCCATTTCTTGCAAAGAACGATTTTTCCTTTTCACAATATCATTTTGTTCTGATGTATAAGAAGTAGAAAAATTATGCTAAAAGCCATTTTCCTCACAGAAATCTGAAAAACTTTGATTTTCAAATTCTCCCCCATGATCAGTTTTAATGCAGGAAATGGTATAGCCCTTTTCATTCTGAACTCTTCTTGCAAATTTTGAAAAATATGAAAATGCTTTATTTTTATGAGTAAGAAAGAACACCTAAGTAAATATTATGAAGTCATCAACAATAACTAAACAATATTTCTTACCACCAATACTTTGTGTTCTGGTTGGTCCAAATAGATCCATATGAAGAAGCTGCAAAGCTCAATTAGTAGAAACATGATGTATAGACTTAAATGAGCTTCTTACTAGTTTTCCTAGAGTACATGTATTGCATAACTCTGTTTTCTTGTACTTCAAATCTGGCAAATCTCGAACCAATTTCTTGTTTGAGATTTTTGAGATTTGTTTCATACTGATATGCCCCAATCTTCTGTGCCATAGATCTTCATCCTCTTTGATTGAGATCAAGCAATGAGTGGAGTTTGGATTGACATCTAGAAGATAAATATTGCCATGTCTTCTTCCTGTGATTGTTTGAGAAAAATCTTTGCTTGTTCCTGAGCATGTATCTTCTTGAAAATTGATTCTGAAACCTGTATCACATAGTTGGCTTATGCTTATCAAGTTGTAGTTGAGTCCTTTTACCAATGACACATCATTGATTGTGAGTACTCTAATTTCAACTGTTCCTTTGCCAACTATCTTTCCTTTGTTATTTCCTCTAAAGGAAACTTTTCTATCATTCAGGCTTTGTAGTTTAACAAATATGCTTGAATCTCCTATCATATGTCTAGAACATCCACTGTCTAGGTACCATTTTCTTTTTCTCTTTGTGGTAACCTGCAAAAGTCACAACCTCTCAAGTTTTCTTTGTTACCCAAATTTGTTTGGGTCCTTGAGAATTAATATAGGCCGTCTTAACAAAGTCTCTTCGAATAGGTCTCCAGACATTATGACATTCATTCTCAAAATGTTATGGATCTCTACATTTTGAGCACTTGAGTACACTTCGGCTAACATGTTTGACAAAATTCCTTTTGAAATGATTTTTATAAACTTGTCAAGGAGGTCTTTGCCTTAATCTCTGCTTGACTTGTCACGCCTCGAACCCCATCGATACTTGCGACATCCCTCTTCGGTCGAGTGATTGCGACGTCCCAGGTTATCGCCGACCTCATTATAAACATCAAAGATTTTAATCGCTCAGCGGAAACCATAAATACCCGGACAATTGGGACTGGGGAAAAACAGGGAGAATATAGATATTCTTTTCTCATTCAAACTTATACTATAATATTCACAATTTTACAAACCATAATATACATGTATACACCGTACTAAAAACCATCGATATCAAGAAGGACCGATGAACTGGCATTCTACCCTAAAAAATGGTACTCGCTAAAAGCCTAACCTTTCCGCCCCTACACTATCCCCTACGCCCCTTACTCGGTGTCCACTCTGAATCTGACTCGTCGTCCTCCGAATCCGAACTCTCTTGAACTGTCTGCTCCTACGAGGACTCCGGCTCTGCCTCAATCTCGATCGGGTGGTTTATATCACCCGATTCATAGGGAACTTCGTCCTGATCCTCCTTAGCTGGCTCCTCAAAGAAATCGCCCTCGGGCACGAAATTGGGATCCATCCACTGCTCAAACGGGAGTATATACTCCGGCTCTTCCTCGGGCTCTGCAAACTCAGCAGGCTCGTTCTCGGGTTCCGCCTCGGGTTCTACCTCATTTGGTTCTTCTTCGGGAATTGGTTCTAGATCTATATCCATTGGGTTGAATTCTGCTTGTGATCCTTCGGGCTCGGGTTCTTGATAAGCTCCTGAAGATCTTTGTGCTGCCGGCGCTGGATGAAGTCCAGACTGAGCCATGCTAGTTTCCGCACTAGTCAATTCACCGTCAAGAGGGGGTACAGCAGTTGGGTCTCAGTCCCCAACTAGATCAAAAGGAACGTCAAAACCACGGACGGGTCCAAACTCGTCTACCCCGTCCCTGAAGAACCAGGCGGTATACTTATGCTCTTCCCACGGGGGTAAACCTACGTCTACGAAAACTGTAGTAGTATGTTTAATCCAGGTCATATTATCAGCCATAGGAAACTCTAAAACCTCATGTTCGGTGTGCACTGGTAATCCAAAATGCTCTAGCGGTAGCGGTGGAGGAGGATTCATTGTTCCTGCCGGGGTTCTGAAATGTTGGGTTGAGACAACCGTGAGACTACATCTCAGTAAGTACACCCCTAAACCCCACCTAGGCTATTATGTACCTCCAGACAATCACGCAAATCACACATTCACACATGTAATCAGCACAACGCAGGCACATCAATTATTCTTACCAGGGCCTATCATGCGTAGCACGTTAGTCACAATCACATCATAGCAAATCACATGCACGTTCATATCGCATTTTTGCATTTGATCCGGTCTAAACATATCTTTTCCACAACTTTTGCCAGTTACCCGCGTTACAGTACATGCCTCAGGTCCACTGCGACCAACTTATCACAACACTCCAGGGCCAGCGTCACAGTACACGCCTCAGGCCATGTTTCTCGCCCGCGTTACAGTACACGCCTCAGGCTCAACATCTGCCACCTACTGCACAACCCGCGTTGAAGTACACGCCTCAGGTTGGCAGTCTTCCGGTAGTACCGAGCATCGTCCCGCGTTGAAGTACATGCCTTAGGACGGCACAATTTCCACAATCGCACATGCCCCACCACATTCAACCTCTTGCTCATGCACATGCTCAACAATCAATTGCCACTCAATTAGCCAATCACAGGTGGCCCGTGCACGCATCGTTTCACACACAATTTATGCTCACTAAGCATTTGACATGGCCAATTTAATAATTAATTCAATTTGGCCCAAGCGCGCACCTAATAGGCATAATTCAAACAATTCATCACACAGCCATGCACCCAAATTTTATCACCACAATTCAGTCATAGTTCAAACACACATTAAACACACAATTTGCCATTTTTCTCCAATCAAACGGCGGCAAATCAATTCCGGCCCTTCATGACATTTTTCCACGATTTATCGCCAGTTATAATTGTCCAATTTACACCCCGATTGGCACATCACAGCCCATCAAATAGCCATTCACAGCCCGCCTTTAACCTCAATTTTCTATTAAAAATTCCCGATTTCATTTCTAATGTTCACCAATCAATTCCACACCCAAATTCCTACTAATCCATACTTCATTTAACCCAAATTCACACAAATATTATCTGCCGATACCCAACGTCCTAAATAGGATTTAGAGCGCGACTTACCGAGCCCTAGACTAACGCGGCTAGAGCGGCAAGCGGCGGCGATCGACGAGGACGGCGGCGAACGGCGGCGCGGCTTGGCGGCTTGGGCGGACGGCGAGCGACGGCAGCCTTCCTTGGCCAACCAGCTTATGGCCAAGAGAGAGAAAATCGAGAGAGAGAGAGAGAGAGAGAGAGAGGGAGAGGGACGACGGCGGCGTGGGGCTGACGGTGGTGCGGCGGCGAGGACGACGCGGCACGGCGGCAGTCCGGCGGGCGTACGGATGGCGGCCGGTGTACGGGCAAGGGGGGGCTGTCGGTCGACGGTGGGGAGAGGGGGAGGCCAAATGAGAGAGATGGAGAGAGAGAGTGAGGAGAGAGAAAGGTAAATTGGACTAAAAAAGTCCAATTTTGACTAAAATGGCTAATTACCATCATACCCTTATCTAATCTTTTTAATCAACGGCCTAGATTCGATCTTATCTTAAAACCGACGGCCGAGATCGAATCTTTCCTAAAATATCCAAGGGCAATTTGAGAATTTCATAAAATTCCAAGGGCAAAAATGTCCAATTAAAATTTTAGGGCAAAATGACCAAAATGCCCTTGCCCATTATAACTAGCCCTTTATAAATCCTTAGGGGTAAAATGGTCACTTTCTACATTTCTCATTGAAAATGAATTTTTCGAAAAGATTCGGGACATTCCAAATTTGCACGTTCCAACTGCAACGTCGTCCTAACGCCCCGTTGTGACTTTCTAATTTTCCGATGTCCAATTTGGGCTAAATTAAATAATTAAATTTTATTAAACGCAACTCGAGCGTTTCTCAAACTAACGGGTGGCTGTTTGGGGAAATTCGCATATTCGACCCGTGACTGATAATAAATCGAGTCACGTGCAAGTTCATTCGATTCGTGACGACTTCGGTTGCCATTTAAATCGCGAGGATCAATCGCTAGGTCCGAAAGGCACGATCGTTCGATATAGGTTCAGAATCATTCGTCACTTCATTTCGTGGTCCAGCAGAATCACTCGCGATCCACTACTATGACAGTGACGAACTGACCCCTGACTATCCTTGGATCGGCCTATAATGGCTCAAAATGTCACCTCAGCGATTTTATGGTTGAAAATCGATTCACGATCAAATTTTCTCTCAGTTGTACAAATTTAATTCCCTGATTAGCCTTTCCCCAATGGTTAGTATCCCAGGAATGATCAGTTTCAAGCGAGAATTAACTGCGAGTATATTTATAAAACTCAGTATTTTACAAATCCCAAATGACTAATTTTCAAGATGTCACATGACTTTTGGAAAATCAATTAAACTGTCACTTTCCTTCACAAATCCGAGACCAGATTTGTTGTAGTAAGGAATTTGTACAGAAAGAATATGCTTCAAGGTTTCTAAACCTTTTGAAAACTTGGAAGTAATTTCTGAAACTTCCTTTTTCAAAATAGCATTTTCTTTGGAAAGAAAATCTCGACTTTCCTTGACTTGATGAAATTCTTTTTGAAGCAAATTGATTTTTTCTTTTTGTGAAACATCCTGTTGCCTCAGTGATGAATTTTCCTTTTTCAAAGAAGAGATTCTTTTAAGAGCAGCCTTAAATTCAAAGCATAATTCATCAATGTAATTTGACACTTCAATGGGCATTTCAGGATACTTTACCTCAATCTCAACTTTAGCATCAGAATCTGAATCTGAGTCTGAGTCTGACTTAGCCATCAGACAGAAGTTTGAGATATCTTCATCACTGTCTTCACACTCTGTATCACTCCAGGTTTCTGCTTTTAAGGCCTTCTTTGCTTTCTCAAATTTGGTCTTCTTTTTCAGAAGTAGACAATTTAGCTTGATATGTCCACGTTTTCTACAGTGAAAACAGATTACTTCCTTTGATTTTTCTGTTTCATCAAGAGCCTTCTTCTTCTCAAAAGGCTTCTTCCCTTTGAGATTTCTTCCTTTGATTTTCATCTTCTTGTACTTCTTTACGAAGAGCACCAGCTCTTCATCGTCAACATCTTCATCTTCAGAATCTGCATCAGAATTAATATTAGTTTTTAATACAATTAACTTTTTACCTTTGGATTCATTCTTCTCATTCAGTTGCTCAGTCTCATATGATTGAAGAGTTCCAATGAACTTATTCAGTGATAGAGGCATGATCCTTTGTGTCTCTCAAAGAGATGTTTTGATATTATCCCATTGTTTTGACAGTCCTCTCAATAATTTGTTGATTTTCATCACATTTGAGACTGGTTATCCTTGGTATGCAAGACCATTTACTATGTCAGCAAACCCGTCATACATATCAGCAATTGATTCTCCGGACTTCATTTTGAAGGATTCATATTGACCAAGTAGTAGATTGATTTGAGTTTCCTTGGCTCGATCTGTTCCTTCATAAGTAGTATAGAAAGTATCCTATATATCCTTAGCTGATTCACAAGAAGCAATTTTTTTTATATTCAATAGGTACTAAAGCACAATAGAAAGAATAAATTGCTTTGGAATCTAAGGATTCTCTTTTTGATATCTCAGTTTGAGATAATAGAGGATATGCTGGTATGCTTCAGTCTGTCTTTTCCTTTGAATCAGAAGGTTTTGGTTTAACTCCTCTGATGATGACATCCCATTGCATGTGATCAATTGACTTTATAAATGCCTTCATCTTATTCTTCTAGACACTATATTCCTTACCATCGAAATATGGTGGTCTGTTGTTACTTTGTCCTTCAATAAGACCTGGAGCACTTAAGCTAGCCATATAGTTCGTTAGCTCAGAAGTAAAATATCTCAATAAACGAGCAATCTGCTCTGATACCAATTGATGTAGCTAGCAAGGATCACCTAAAGGGGGGTGAATAGGTGATCTTAAACAATTTTTATCAATTTAAGCGGAAATGAATAATCACAGTTGAGTCTGAATAAAATTCAGATTCAGAATAGTTTATATAGACAATGCTCTTGATGTGCAGTGTGTAAAGTAAGAGATAAGGGATAGAAAAACTGCACACAAGTTTATAGTGGTTCGGCTTATAGCAAGCCTACGTCCACTCTCCCACGCTGACAGCCTACTGACTGGATTTCACTATGTAATCAAGAGGAATTATAGATTCTGAGTGACAGCACTCTTGTGTATGATAGGACTCTTTATCTCACACAATCACTCTTACAAAGTGTTCCTCAAGATCTTAATATTTGGCTCAAGAAAAACAAGAGAAAGGATCGAAGTATGCTCAGACTTTGGACTTGTTGATTCTCGATTTCGTTGTACCTTCTGCTCCTCGTAGATCTCCTTTTATACTCCTCTACTACCAAACTAGCCGTTGGACAGTCTTTAGAGGATCATCTTCCAATCTTCATTTTGGATAAATTTGTATAAAATGGATTGAGTAGCTGTTGGTTAATAAAATCTGAATCCCGCCAATTCTGATCGCCCATACAATCAGAATCTTGGTTTCCATAAGTAGAGCTTTATCCGTTGTAATGTATACTTGTCATAATGTTGATTGTTAATCAATTAGACTGAGATTGAGTTAATCAAAACCTTCTTTTTGTGAAATCCATGCCGGATCACTGGCTATTGTGATTCCTTCTAAATGAGTTTTGCTTCTGCGTCTGAAAAATTTCGGCGTATGAGAAATTTCAGCGTATGCATAATTGCTGCGTCTGAAGAATTTTTAATTCAGAACTTGAGTTAGCGTAGGTCTTCAGTAAAATTTGAATATTTAGAGTCTGAATGACTTTTATGGTAAAGTCTGAATATCTTATGTCTGAGTCTAAACTTTTAGTTCTGAAAACTTGTAAAGTCTTATATTTCCTTCTGAACTTCCAGAAATATATTAACCTGGAATGGAATGTATGTCAGATTCATAAGATAAACATAGAGAGTTTTGTCAGTTTCAAAATTTATTAGGAGTTTTCCTCAACACTTGTATCATGAACAATACCTGTCTAGAGAGTAGTTCACTGGAATATAGGAGGGGTTAACGTGGAAAGCTTCCTGCACCTCTCGCCTTCTCAAGTAATTAATAGTGTCATTATCTGAGTAATATCCAAACCCATCTCTGTACATCAAATCCTACTTGCAGAGAAAAACAAATGATAAGTATCAAAGTGCTGTCAGGCTTTCTTATCCGTTCATTTTCTAGCCTCTAAGAATAAATTCAGGAGCTCTCTCACCTGTATGGGGCTTGCAGATGGTCTCATATATAGGTTAAAATTGTTGACGTCTCCAATTTCATTCATAAATGCTTCATCCTAGGCTTTATTGCAGCCATCAGAATGTCTATCAACAACGCAAAAGTTCTGTATGTTTCGGTATGTAGTGTCTGACAGCAACCCGTGATTCCAAAAGCAATCAGCCATTCCCGGTTCTCCGGTTTCGTCGTCAAGAAGAGGGTTTCCTAGCTAAAGATTTTACCCAAGAATAGCACTAGTTTAGTCCAGTTCAATGGTGAAAATGGATATGCTTTGACATGCAGATTCCACACTAATCATCTCACCAATATTCCCTTGAGATTGATGATTGGTCGCACGATCTCGTTGTTGTGATTTAGTATCAGTCGAGCGAGTTGAGGCACATAATGTCTTGGTGTAAGTGTTCATTATCGAACTCCTGAGTGACCTGAAATTACATTATAAATCAAATGGCCACAAAATACGCGTACCTGCATAGCTATCTCCTGCAACATAGAAGTCCCGGTATTTGTATTTTGGAAAGATTTCGAGCCATTTATTTAAAAATGTGTGACTGTCCATGGCTGAGATAGAAAGAATCAGAAATAACTTTAAGACTTCTTACTGATAAGAAAGAAAGATTAAAAGAGAATGGTATTTGTTCTCTTATAATGGTATATGAAACAATGTACATGAGAAGCCTTTATATAGGCTTAGAGGAGTAAAGGAGCCTAGCATTCTTCCTATGTGGGACCAAAGAGAAAGAAAAGATGTAAAGGAAAACCTACAAAACTATACAACATGTTCTAACACCCCCCCTCAAACTCAAGGTGGATCAAATAACAAGAGTTTGAAAAGAAGAAATTTAAATTGTTGTGATGTAAGAGCCTTCGTAAAACAATCGGCAAGTTGATTCTCAGTTCCAACAAAAGGAAGTGAAATAGTGCGAGCTTGGAGATGATGACGAGTCAGATGACAATCGATCTCAATATGTTTGGTACGCTCATGAAAGACTGGATTTGCACCGATATGAATGGCACTCTTGTTGTCACAATGCAAAGGAGTAGGATCCAGAAGTGAAACTCCCATATCAGCAAGTAAGCGGCGAAGCCAATCAATCTCAACAGTAGTGTCGGCCATAGCACGATACTCGGACTCTGTAGAGGAGCATGAGACAATATGTTGTTTCTTGGAACGCCAAGAAATAAGTGAATCGCCAAGAAAAATGCAATAACCAGTGATAGATTTGCGATCAGTGACATTGGAAGCCCAATCAGCATCAGAATAGGCACGCAACTTGAGAGCAGAAGAGAATGGTAGAAATAAGGAACGCGATAAAGTGCCTCGAAGATAGCGCAGAATCCTTAGAACAGCCGCATAATGAGTTGTTCGAGGAGCAGCAACAAACTGACTGACAACATGAACAGCATAGGTGATGTCAGGTCGGGAGATAGTAAGATAAATAAGACTGCCAACCAAGGTCCGATAGCAGGTGACATCAGAAAGAGGTTCTCCATCGTCTGGGCAAAACTTTTGATTTAGCTCAATAGGAGTGGCAGCAGTACGTGAATCTGATAGAGCAGCCCTGGACAGAATATCAGCGGTATATTTCTGCTGAGAAATGAGAATACCATGTGAACTGCGAGCAATCTCAAGTTCAAGAAAATAGCGTAGTGGTCCTAGATCCTTCATGGCAAAATGTTGCTGAAGGTGCCGCTTGGTATGCTCAATATGGTCACGATCATCTCCGGTGATGACCATATCATCAACATAAAGAAGAAGAATAGTGCAGCCTGAAGAAGAGATATGAACAAACATAGCATGATCAGCCTCACTTTGAATGAAACTAGCAGACTGAATAGCATCACTGAACTTCTCAAACCAAGCACGAGGGTCCTGTTTGAGACCATAAAGAGCCCGTCGCAAGCGGCAAACCTGTCTAGAGGTATGAGCAAGACCAGGCGGAGGTTGCATAAAGATATCTTCCTGAAGATCACCATGAAGAAAAGCATTCTTCACATCAAGCTGAAAGAGAGGCCAACTGCGAATTGAAGCAACAGCTAATAAAGCACGGACAGATGTCATCTTTGCTACGGGAGCAAAGGTCTCCTCATAGTCGATACCATACTCTTGCGAGAAACCTCGAGCAACCAGACGAGCTTTGTAACGCTCAATACTGCCATCAGAACGAGTCTTAATCTTATATATCCATCGGCAAGATACGAAAGAGCGACCTGGAGGAAGAGGCACAAGTTCCCAAGTACTAGTACTCTCCAAAGCCAAGAGTTCCTCAGACATAGCCTGACGCCATTCTACATGCTGAACTGCCTCGCGATAACTATTAGGTTCTTGTACAGCATGAACAGCAGCTAAAAAGGATCCAAACTCAGTAGAATAAGAAGTAGCAGCAACATACCGGGCAGGTGGACGCCGATCTCGAGGAGGATTACGGCGTGGCTCTAGTTGTGCAGAATCGTCGAGGGTAGATACAGTAGGAGGTGCAGCACAAGGGATAGGTGAAGATGGAGAAGGTGGCAATATATCTAGATCCGATGTAGAAGAGGGACTAGAAGGATCAAGTAGAGGATCAACAGGAAAATCCATAAATGGAACATGAGATGAAACATGAGGTGTAGTATTTGTTGAAAAGAAAGGGATGTGTTCATGAAACGTAACATCACGAGAAATACGTACACGTCGCGCATTTGGGTCATAACAACGATAACCTTTATGCTCAGTGCTGTAACCCAAGAATGCATATGGGATAGAGCGGGCGGTAAGCTTTGTACGTTCAGTGAGTGGAAGAATGACAAAACAAGTACATCCAAAAACTCGAAGATGATTATAGCTAGGAGATCGAGAGTAGAGACGCTGAAACGGGGTGTCTTGATGGAGAACAGATGAGGGTAGGTGATTAATTAGATGGACAGCCGTGAGAAGAGCCTCAGCCCAGAACTCAGTGGGAACGGATGTGCCAAGTAAGAGAGCTCGAGTGGTCTCTAGAATATGACGGTGCTTGCGTGCTCAAAGAACTCCATTTTGAGCGGAACCCCGGACAAGATAACCGAGGAAGTGTACCATCACTAGCTAAGAGGGAACGAAAGACACCGGAGAGATATTCTCCCCCTGAATCTGAACGGAAAACTTTGATTTTTGTATTAAATTGTATGGAAATCATGGAAGTAAAAGACTGATAGATGGTAAAGAAATCACTACGTTGACGCATAAGATAGACCCATGTATAACGAGAATAATCATCAATAAAAGATACATAATATTTGAAACCCCTCTTGGAAGAGAGCGGGGCAGGACCCAAACATCAGAATGAATAAGACCGAAGATCGCACTAGTTCTAGAGTTACTAACAGGAAAAGGCTTACCAGATTGCTTGGCTAAAGGGCAGATAGAACATGGAGGAAGACTACCAGAAGAAATAGGACCCAAAGCACCTTGTTGGTGAAGGACGGTGAGACGAGAAGACGGAATATGTCCAAGACGCTGATGCCACCGAACAAGATCGAGGGTAGCCAACACAGGATGAGGAAGAGAGGAAGTTGGAAGATGGAGATGTTGCATAATATAAAGTCCATCCCGTCTACTGCCCCTGTCAATCATCTTGCCACTCAAACGATCCTGCACAAAGCAAGAGCTATTTGTAAAGCTTACAGTACAGATAATAAATTGAGAGTCAAAGAGGGAACATGTAACACATCAGGGACATTGAAATCTTCAGAGACGGTAAGAGTACCCTGTTGGGTAGCTAGTAGAGGAGAACTATTAGCAGTAAAGAAATGTGCTGGTTGCTTGAGCTCAGAGAGCTTAGTGAGAAAAACAGCGGAAGTAGACATATGTCTAGCAGCTCCTGAATCAAGTACCCAAGTGGTAGAAATATCACCTGAAGGTGGAGTAGCTGCAGCGGTGCTTCCAGCAGATGGGAGAGTTGTAGAAGTACCAGAATCGGGAAAAGACCTGGGCAGAGAAGGACTTAAACGGGCAAGTTGGGCCTCAAGAGCAGCAATACGGTCATCCGTAGAGGGAGAAACCAGAGTAATAGGTTGAGAGATTGGAGATGCGGTAGTGACTCGTGGTGATGCAGAAAGGTGTAAAGCATTCCTTTTCTTCCAACAATGTGACTCGTCATGACCAGGACGATGACAATACGTACATGAAAGGCGGCGAGGACCACGAGTAGGAGAAGGACGTGGTGGAGCAGCCAAAACTGTAGGTGGAACACGTGGTAGAGCAGCCAAAATAGCAGTTGAATCAGAAATTGTCGAGGAGGAAAGAAGACCAAGACAAGTTTCCTTAGACTATAATTCTTTGACAGCATTAAGGAGGGATGGTCTTGGAGAGTGGTGAAGAAGTTGGCTACGAACACCTTCATAGGGAGAGCCGAGCTTCATAAGAAAAGAATGTAGACGGTGCCTATCTTGAGTCTGAAGTCGAGTAGATGGACACCGAGTACAGTTCAGGCATGATGGGCAGAGAATAGGAGCAAGAATATCCAGTTGACTCCAAAGTGAGTACATGTATTTGTAGAAATCTCGAATAGAGCGAGACCCTTGCGTAGCACTGTAAACTTCTTGCTTCAACTGATAAACTCGAATGTCCCCTGTCTGGGTGAACATCTCGGCAAGCTGATCCCATAAACTTTTCGCCTCAACAACATTAGAAAATTGTGGGCGAAGAGCAGGATCAATGGAAAATGATAGCCCATGCCTTCCGATCAGCAACATTCCATGCTCGAATTTCAGCGGCACGTTTCGCAACTTCATCAGATGATTCACTTTCAAGAGCACCAGGACAAGGACAAAGTCCCTCAACATGCTCAAACAAGTCGCAGTAAACAAGTGTTGCCATTGCCGATGGTTTCCAAAGAGAATAGTTTCAACCATCGAGTTTGACGTCAATACGGTCACTAGAATCACCCATAACAACAGAAAAAGAAATCACTAGCAAAGCTAGAAATATGGATTGAGGTGATCGAAAGGATCGAGAAAGAAGAAGCGCGGATTAGAACGAGCAAGGATGATGGCCTAAAAGCCCTAAACTCATTATCTTAATTTCTGATGCGGAAGATCCAATTTATGGCAACCGCAGAGCATATTTTAAAAAAAATAATGAGCTCATTGTCTTAATTTCTGATGCGGAAGATCCAATTGATGGCAACCGCAGAGCATACTCTTCAAGACAAAGAACCTGGCTCTGATACCATGATAAGAAAGAAAGATTAAAAGAGAATGGTATTTGTTCTCTTATAATGGTATATGAAACAATGTACATGAGAAGCCTTTATATAGGCTTAGAGGAGTAAAGGAGCCTAGCATTCTTCCTATGTGGGACCAAAGAGAAAGAAGAGATGTAAAGGAAAACCTACAAAACTATACAACATGTTCTAACACTTACAAGAAAGTATTGAGCAGAAGACACAAAATTTAAGCCAGGGTAACCAGATAGAGCAAGTCATAAGTCCCGACCGGTGCTATTATCTCTGATCGACTCAGCCACGTTGAGGATAGAAAATCCAGCTCCAGCAGGGGAATCGAGGAAGAGCAAATTGGCCTCTAGGAAAAAAGAAAACGACAAGATGTTATTATTCAATCTTCGTCTTAAATATGGATTTCTTAGTGATGACGCATTGTTTACAAGTTTGAAACAAGTAACATTCATAATGATAAACATTGGTTCAAATACAAAAACAAAAATGGATCGTTTAGTCCGCCGTCAAGAAAAAGTAGTTACTTTGGTCCAAAGTTATATCGGACAACGAGTTGACAGGATAAAGCTAACCAACTGATATACCGAAAATGTTCAGCCTCCATACTATAATCTGCACACTAATTTAGACCATATTCAACACTAGTGTAAATTCTCAATTGAGTTTCGCCTGAGAGAGAGGCGGGCCTAAAAATTTTCTTGAGTTTGGCTTTCCCTCATCAATAAAAACAAACAGTAACTCATAAGGTAATAGCCATTCTAGACATTCAATGAACGAGTCTTTATGAAGTTTTAATACACGAAGCGTTGCTGAAACAAAATTACCAGTGTTCCATGCAAATTGTCTCTTAGAAAGCTTCCCGTCGGGCAAGATCTGAAAGGGTCCGATCTCTTGAAAAGCCCCGTACCCAATTGTCGAGGCGCCGGGTCCTCCATTGAGCCATAGGAGAAGAGGTTTAGACTCTGCATCTGATGACGCTTCAACCAACCAATAGAACAGCTTCTTCTTTTCGTTTATGGTCACATATCCCGAATACTAAGCAAAACTCGGGTCCGTTGGTTGTCCAGGTAATGTCATGATCTTGGCATTTGCTGCTTCATCTTTCGAAGGTCTTCCAGCAATGGACGACACCAGTAAGTTCAACAAGAGAAGGCAAACGGTATTCGATGACGCTTCTTTCGCCATCTTTCAATTGTGTCTTGGTGGGGTTTCTTCTGAATGTTCTTGGAATCCTTCTCCTCTTATACATCTGTGTATGTTTTGGTGTTAACCAACCGACTGAAGAGATAAAGTTGTTTGCACGGTTTTGGGCAAATAACAGTAATTTGTTGCCTCTTGTTGGCAACAGTACGTCATTCTTCTAGAGGTTTTGATGGTTATAAGTTAAGATGTTTGTTTTACCAACGTCGAGCTTTTCTGAGCTGTAAGCACAAGGGATGGCTGAATTAGGGTTGTGCGAGTTAAGGGCAATAAGGCTTGAGACTGCGATGCAGAGTCTGTTACCAGTGAAAAGAAAAAAAAAAGGAAAAGAGAAGAAAAGAAAAAAGAAAAGGAAAAGGAAAAGGAAAAGGAAAAGAATAAATAAAATTCGGAAAAATATTAAAAAATTATTCACGTTCATGCTGGTCGTGCCACAAAGGTTAGCTAGCGTCCATGTAGGCGATTTTCGGTCAAAATTGGCCTGATGGACTATATTGTCATATTGTCAAAATGTTTAGACTAGATTTGCCATATTGAAAGGTTAATGACTGAATTGGCACAAGCGCAATAAGTTAAAAACTTTTTGGAATTTTCTTAATTATTTTGACGTCACTAACTTCTAATAGGAAATAGGTCGCTGGTCAAATAAATTGGAGCAATCCACTTAGCTATGACAAATCTGTTAGTACCATGCCTAATTGAGTTTTATGAAGCAATTGCCAAGAGATTTGGTGAGATTACTATTATTGATTTGCAGAGAAGAAAAAAAATTGAGGATAATATTACTTCAAATTCATATTCCTTAACCTTATTTTGTGCATTAAAATAAGTAAAACATATCTCCTATGTCCTAACTTTTATTTTTGTCAAGAAAAGACATATGTCCTTAATAATAAAAGGGAACCGGGTACGAAGAGTCGAGAATAATAATTAATTAATCACTATATATGCTTCACTTTTTTATTTATTCGAAAAACATAGGTCTTTGAATATTAACTTCGAAGTTTCCTTGTTATGCTACTGAAATATCTTAAAATATTCTTTATTATATTATTAGGATGGACAGAAACATGAAAATAATGGGAGCGGGATTTAGTCAGGCAACAAGAAGAATATTAATAGTACGAAAACGATATGCTAGAAGATCGGCAAAAGAACACTACAAGTGCCATAACTTGTGTACGGCGCTCACTTTGGTGCCATAAGTTTTTTTTGGATCACTTTAGTGCTAAAATTTTTGAAAAACGATCACTTAAGTGCCAACTCCGGTGCCGTACACAATTTTTTGCCGGAAATCCGACGTGGCATTTTTTTTTATTAATTTCTGAAGCTGACGTGGCTCACCGGAGATTGACACTTAAGTGATCGTTTTTCAAAAATTTTAGCACTTAAATGATCGTTTTTAAAATTTTTTAGCACTTAAGTGATCGTTTTTCAAAAATTTTAGCACTGAAGTGATCCAAAAAAAACTTATGACACTTAAGTGATCGTTTTTCCTCCGACTTGGCACCAAAGTGATCCGAAAAAAAGTTATGGCACCAAAGTGATCACCGTACACAAGTTATGACACTTATAGTGTTATTTTGCCCTAGAAGATCGGTTTCGTCCTTTTTTCCCAAAAAAATCGCCAAACCAATGCCAGCTCCTTTTATAAGCGCTCCTCAATGAAGACCGAGTTTGAAATTGGCAAATGAGAAAACAGCTGGTCATTGTATAGTTGATTAGACGATTACAGTGTAAAAAGGTGCACGACCTAGACTTTAGGATGACTCAAAACTAAAATCAGACGGCACAAACTCAAACGTGTGAAAGTCTAGAAACATAAACTTAGTTTGGGATTAGCCAAATTGGAAAGTATAGAATTGAATTAGCAGTCATACGATATGTTTATGGCTCTTTTGACAATTTTCCCACAAATACAATCTTCCTCTCCATCGGATGCAGTTTTTTGAATCCACATGTGTGGTCAAAACCCAATAATATGATGCCCTATTAATGTGGTGGGCCAAATAACAAACCGTAAGATTTTGTGGGATCACCATCAACTATTCCAAAAACTTAAGTTATTAGATGAATGCGTCATTTAGCATTTAATCTTGTCTTTTGACTAGTATTAAGCATTGACATATTTAATTAGAGAGACAAATAAGAGTCTGAAAGAAATCGATTTCAAGATCTACTCTCTAATACCAGTAAGATTTCGTGGAATCACAACTAACTATTCTAAAAGCTTAAGCTGTTAGATAAATGTGTGGTTTAATATTTAAATATTTTATCACACACAAGGCTAGATTCGGGTAGATGGTCCAAACAGCAGATAGTTTACATGCAATAGCGTGGAACATCGAACCTGAAATATGTATTTGTTCATAACAGATTGACCATATTACCGATCGTAGAGTCTAATAGGTTTACAACACATTGATCTCGAGAACAGCCAAAGCAGGAGATTTATGAAGGGGAGCCCTTGTAACCTTCCCTTTGCTAACTCAAAATCCATCTCCAAGGTGTGTGGTACAAGCATGGTGATGAGGATTAGCAACAAATTACATAGGAGTCGACATTGTTACAGGAGAGCATTGGTGATTTGTGGCAACAAAATACCGATTCCCCACGTTGTATTTTGAAATCCAAGCTAAATTCTGCAACTGTGTCAACAAGGACACGGTATTCGGCGTTTGTGCTGGAACGTGAAGCAGTGTGTATGTATATGAAACTTTAGAGATTAGCATCATAAAGAGTAGCTAAATGAATGGTGAATTGCCTAGTTTGAGGACAACCGGCCATTTAGAATCAGAAAATGCAAGCAATCCATGTCTTCTATGGAGAGATAAAGTCCCACAAGCTATTTTATTGGCAACATAGTGAATGACCCGTTTGGTATCTCAAAAAGATGACTCGTAGAAGGTTTTATCATAAATTGCCAAATAGAATTCGCGGCAGAGGCATGAACCAGGACGTGCTAAAGCTAAGATTTGTACTCGGGGTCTTGCATCATAACACTTGTACTTTACAATAAGCGTGTTCATCCTGCTTGCCTAAATCGTACATTCAAATCGCTATGATAGTGTGTTTTTCTAAGATGAATCTCCGGATCACGAGATTTATGCGCTCCTCGGTAGTCACCCGATATGCCTTGCTTGAAAGGCCATCATTACTTTATTCAATTAGCATTGTTCAAAAATGGAAAATTTATCGGGAGAAATAAATGTAGCTTAATGGTAACATTATTAATCATGACATGATTTAACATGGTCCTCTATGGAAATGAAATCTTGATCAAACAAGATAAACATAATCTTTGCAGTGACATGTTGAAAGGTGTGGCAAAGCGTGGTTAAAGCCAATAGCAATCAGCTTGCCAAATTTGACCAAGACCCAACAAATTCATGCCAATTATTTATTTTATTTTTCATTTTCCCAAGACTTATTCATTAGTTTGATGTATGGTGATAGTGATAATGATAATGATGATAGGGATAATATTGGCTTGTCCGAAGTACAGCTATTGGGCCAATAATAAGGAATAAACAAATGGAGAGAGTGATTAGAAGCACGGTTTGATCACGTCACAGCACGTACTTTTCAATATAAACCAGAACATCCGATATTTATTTTTTGTCCAAATGAATATAATATTACTTTCGAAGACTTGGACTCTGCTCGAACACATTTCGAGACTGTTCAACTCGAGAGAGGCTACTGAAACTCCAAAGACTATGAAAAATGAAAATTTCAAGTGGCGTGGACTTTTCATAATGGCCAAGAATGGGGTCCTCTACATCGGATGCAGTGTTTTGGATTTACATTGCTAACCGGACTTCACCTTTCGCTGTTTTGATACGATCCTATCTCAGATAGCCAGGATATCCGATTTTCGGAATTCTGGACTATGGATGCTGAGGCTTAAAAAAATGTCCGAGGAAGTTGAAGGAGAATGGGGGACACTAAGGGAGGCCTAATAGTGTGTGTATTCTCTGTTCGTCAGAAGAAGAGGCCTAATAGATTATAACCCCTTTTTTTAATGGCAAAGAAGCCTATTTTAAGTGGATAAATTCGGAGGCCATGCAATACGCTACTAACATCATGGATTAAGTAAGACGCAAGTCAACATAATAAGGATTTGTTGATCCTACAAGCCTTTTGCAAATGCTAGAACGTTCATCCAGCTACATGTTTCCCTCTCGCCAATTAACTCGTTAGAATGTTGAAAGTCCCAATTCTTCAGCTTCTTCCAATTGGATAGATCAGGCAAGCTTCGCAAGGATATGCAGTATCCGATCTGAAGACTTTCTAGTGATTCTAGTCTGTGAAGACCTTGAATCTCAACTAGTTCCGGACAGCCCCATACTTTGAGGTCCTTGAGGTTCTTGAAGTCAGATAAGTTGGAAAGGTCCACAACTTCAAGAAGATCACAATTGTAAACTGTAAGTTTACTCAAACTAGAGGGAAGTTGTCCAATGTGATGCAGGTTCTTGCAGTTGTTGAGTTCAAGTTCCTCTAGACAGCAAAGGAAACCCAAATATGAGCTTATGCTGGTGATACTTGAAAGTTCCAATCTACAACATGGGCTGGAGATGTCTCGAGCTTTTTCTAGAAAAGTGGTGGGGAATGTGACGGGAAAACATAATTCCAGATTTCTTAAATTCACTAGGTTGGAGATTTCTGGAGCTTTTTCTGAGGCTGTTGAGGATAGACATAGACTTACCAAACTCTGGGGAAGCTTTGGTACATTCTTCACCCGAGTTTGTGTTAATTTCAAAATCTTCAAGAATGGTAGTCTCACAATATCACTAGGAATCATCTCTACCTGCTTGCAACTCTCTCCATAAATCTCCTCAAGTTTCTCCAACATCCCAATTGTCTCGGGTAACTTTTGCACGTGACTTCTGCTTATTTTCAACAATTTCAAGCTCTTTAGATTGACAATAGCATTTGGCAACTCTGCAATGCCTGTATCTGAGACATCCAACTCAACTAAACCTTTCAGCATTCCAGTCGAGTTGGGAAGCGTAATTAGCTTGAAGGCTCCACAAATGACCAAGCGCTCAAGATTTACAAGTGCTCCAATTGAGCTTGGCACTTGACTAATGCTTAAAGGGAAATTGTAGTTATCAATAAGCAGCTCGGTCAATGCTTCTAGAGAATCCAATTCAACGGGAAGCACTTGGAGACGACGACATCTATTTAGATTCAAGTGCTTCAGACGTTTCAGATGACCAATGGATCGATCAATCCTTAATAGACTTTCACAACGCTCTAGAATTAATATTTCTAAAGATAAATATGCAGAGAGGTTAGGAGTTTCCTCTAACAAGAAGCAGTTTGACAGATTAAGGACCTTCAATCTTGTAGCCACCTGTAAAATATAAATGTATATTCAACGAGTTTGATTTATAATTAGCAGGACATAAACAAATATATCAACTAAGGAAGCTTTCCACTAAAGTAACTTTATAAATATTCTGTGCATATCCATTCCTCTCTAACTTATGCCAAAATCACTCTTCGTCTCACTTTTTCATTTCTTCCAATATTGTCCCCAACAACAAATAAAAGAAAATGGATATATTTTCAAAATACCCTTGTATCAAATAATAAAAAGACAAAAGAATGTAACCAAAATATCTCTTATAGATTATTACATCCCTTTTCAACTTCATCATGGAATTACCGATATTGTCCTCGACACTCGTACTTATGACTTTCCTATGTGAATGCATCATCAAAACATCAATATAGAAAATAATCTTACATGTCTTCTAACTATCAACTAATCTATATTTGCAGTTTACTATTTTTACATTTTTTTGTTTTTTGTTTCATACATCTTTTTATACTATTGATGTACTAAACAAGTTAGTTTGCATGCTCAATTTTACTTACATCCGATGTATGCGGAGAGTCTTATTCACCACCTATGTTTAACTTAATATAAACATCTAAAAGTAACAACTTATTGGCTTGATTAGGGAACTCAAAACAACATGAATGTTCATATAATGTTCTATAAAAGTAATGTAAGTCAATAGATATCAAGCGACAACAATTATTCCATTAGACGATTTAACAATTCTATAAATCACTTGTATGGATATCTAAATAAGTCATTGCCCAAAAAATGGAGTTACTAGTAACATGGAATGTCCACAGTACAATACCCTTTAATCGTACAGCTACAATCAATTTGAATTGAAGAAAGTCATCAGGAAAAGATTTTCCATAAATGATAAAACATCAATAGCATAGTATCAATGTAAAATTATAAATGCAATGCAGATTAAGGACCAACAACCAAATCTTAAAATCTTTTTTTTGGTAAATTTATTGTTTTTTTTTTTTTTTTTTTTTTGATAACCCAGGAACCCCCGCACGGCCGACAGCCGGAGGGGTAAACCTGGGGTGACGCTAGCGCAGGACCCACCACCACGGCGCCACACTTAAGAATCCCTAACGACTACGCTGGGGTTCGAACTCTGATCCCTTCGTGGGGGGACTAGAGCGCAAGCCAACGCAGTCGCTGCGGGCGGTGGTTGGTAAATTTATTGTTTGATTCGATAAAAATGAAAAATGCAATCTCGAAAGATGTACACATGTTACATTCTCTCCTAGCATAGTGATCGAATGTAACATTTTTTCTATTGACCGTAATGTGTACGACACATCTATGACATATATGTAAAGTAATTGTTTGAGTTGATATACTTCTAGTGAAAACTTAATAGTTAAGTTTCAAGCCTGTGGAATGAGGGATTGGTGTCATGAGCCTTCTTCAAGACCAAGATTTGTTCTATGAATTAAGCCAACAATTTTTTATTATAAAAAAATAATCAATAAAATGACGGTCTACAACCCTGTGCGACACAAGAGCTAGTGTGACTAGAAGAAAATATAACATGTTATACCGAGTTATTTGCACATATATACCTTGAGCTGAGTCCAACCACCCCAACGTTCATTGATGAAGCTCCATGATAGGTCAAGGATGACTAGGTTTTTTGGGCAAAAGTTGGTTGCTTGCATTTCTTCTGGAAAAGAATCCCAAGAAAGCCATCTCAATTCTGAAAAGAGATCCTCAAAGTCTCCAGAGAGGGTCCAACCAGACATTTGGAGAAACCTAATATTTGGCACTTTGATAAAGTCTTTCGATGTCAAAACAAACTCCTGGAGAGGCGTGTTAACTTTCGTACAGAACGCTGCAACAGTTTCGGTTCCCTAAATTGAGGAAAGAGTCAGTTCAATGTGAGGAGTTCCAAACAAGGCCTGAAATAAAGGGAAAATAGTCCAAGGAAGATTTCTACAATGAAAAACAGTAGACGAGGGTACACTTAGACTTATACCTTCTTTCTCTGGACAATATTAGGAACTTCTTCCTGATTCCACACCCGAGAACCCTTTCTTGGGTCTATGCAATTTTCTTGGTACACAATGCTCCTTCCTAAGTCTTTAAGCTGATCATGCATCCGTAGTTCATTCTGTTCTCCGATTTTCACCAAGGACATTAAAAGTAGAACTTCAATTCCCTCATCTGGAAAAAATCCACAGTCATCCCACATGTAAGCTGCATAGCTCTTATTATGTCCATCAAGAAAGCAAGCAATATCAAGAAATATTTGTTGTTGCTGATGATCTAACGCCTCATAACTCAACATTAACTTGTCCTTCACATCCTTATGAGGAAAATGTTCCATCTTTTTCAATGTATCTTGCCACACTGCTTCCCTTTTTCCATATAAAAATGAGCCAATGACTTCAATAGCCAAAGGAAGCCCTCCTGTTCTTCTAGTAACTTTCTTAGATAAACTCAAGAATACTATTGGAGGTTTGTTGCTTCTAAAGGCATGCTTGCTAAAAAGTTGAAGAGCTTGGAGATTGTTGAGTTCCTTAGCTTCATAAATCAAACAATGTTCAAATTGATCTTGGAATCCACATAAAACACTTTTGTCTCTTGTTGTAACAACTATTCTACTTCCCGAACCAAACCATTCATTCTTTGCTGCTAATGCCATAAGTTGGCTCCTATGATCTACATCATCAAGGAAAATAAGAACTTTCTTTCTGTTGAATCTATCTCTGATCATATTGATCCCATGATCGATGCTAGAAAGTTCAACTCCTATGTTTCCAAGGACATCAGAAAGTAGCTGCCTCTGCAAATTTGACAGACCAGAACCTTTTGATGCTTCTCGGATATTTGAAATGAAGCTGCAACTCTCAAAATTAGTGGATAGTTTGTGGTAGACAACCTTGGCAAGAGTTGTCTTGCCTATTCCACCCATTCCCCAAATACCAATGAGCCTTATGTCTTTAGATTCAACATTCAGCAAATCTACTACTTCATACACGGATTTGTCCATTCCAACTAAATGATCAGCTATGTGAACACAAGATACCTTAAGCTTAACCAACACTTTCCGAGCAATCAAACGTGCGAGTTCTCCATGGCTGTGTCAGGATGTACAACATAATCAAGTTAATTATGAGATTGATGGCAAACTTGTATACATGCAAGATCAAGCAATAACATGAATTATCAAAATTGATGCTGGACCTGGTGAACAAAAGAAAAAATAGATGATTCTTTGGTTCTGTTCAATCTAGGATAATAGATTATAATGCTCATGTCGAGAAGGCGATCCTTCAGTCTTGAGATAATGGAGTGTAGAATTCCTTGACATATTCCATCACAATTTATTGTCCAGAACAAAGGAAAAGCTGTCCTCTTCATATTATAATCAGTATTCAAGCAAAAGAAATAGAGAGAAAAAGGAAGATGGAGTTGAGTGAGTTAACATACCCTGTGTTCTTGGTGTCCCATCCCTTGATTCCAGTAACTTCCTTGAGCGCCTCAGCCCAGCTCCGCACAATCTCAGCCCCACGTTTTTCTTCATGCAGAGTTAATGCATCCCTGTATACTTTGGTTTCAAGCTTCACATCGAAAGGTTCCACATCATAAAAAATGGGCATAACCTCCAGTTCATTGGTTTTCCTTCGCTCCATCATGTGTTCCAGCTCACGCAGGCACCAGCTACTGGAGGCATAGCCTCTAGAGAAGATGGGAATGCAGATTTTAGAGTCATCGATGGCCTGCAAAATCTCTGGGCTGATCTCTTCACCGACGTCGATGCCCTTCTTGTCTATGAAAACATGGATACCCTTATCTAGCAAGGCGTGATAGAGGGAATCTGTGAAGTTTGCGCGAGTATCCGGTCCTCGAAAACTCAAGAACACGTCGAACTTAGCTCCTGATGAGCCATGGCTTGTGGATCCAGTTTCCGGAGATGAGCTCCTTATTCTCTTCATCCTAACCGTGTCTGCCAAAATTTTGAAAGCAAATCACAAAAGATTTGATATGCTTTTCCCGTCGAAGTACATGTACAATCACAGCACATTTTATAATGATTTTACAAGACTTGGATGATGGAAAACACGGTATGATGCAATTCAAGGAAGTTGCAAGAACTCCGTGTGGAACAGGGGACAACGAGCGATGGTCAGGTAGGAAAGTGAGGGTCGGTTTCCATTCCTGTCGTGTTGCGGCATTGATCGAGAGAAATGGCAGAGATATGATTGAAGGCTTAAGAAATGGCCTAAGCCCCACAAGTTGACATAATCTAGAAGAAGTGAAGTCCAAGTCGAGTAGTCTCAAAATGCGGGGGACAGTGGGAGTGGTTCGTCTGTTCTCATCAATTTAAGGTACCATATTGACCCCAAATACCAAAGTATATTTGCAAAAATTAACGAGACTTTAGGAGTTTAACAAGACCCAAGCGGGTGGATGGGGCGAGAATCAAGTGAAATGTCCGAGAAATGTTGCTCTAGACTTGTGGAGTTGCACATCTCACCTAGCTTGAACAGAAAAATAAAAAGGATAATTCCATTTTGATCCTGTTAAATATGTCTTGAATTTTATGTATTCGATCCGGTTCATGACCTGACCCGACATATTTTGTGCGACCCGAAAGTGGAGAGAAAATTAAAATTTGGTTCGTGACGCGGAGGGTTGGACCGATAGGCCCAACCTGTAGCAAGCGAACAAATCTCCATGGCGGACCGCCCAAGCTGGAGCAAGCGAATCAATGTCTCAGGGGGTTCGGGGGCGTAACCCCCGAGGAAAATTTTCGAGAGCACTATTTATACTGCGGCTAGGTTTTCTCATTGATGTACAGAGAGAAATTTATTTTCAAAGAGTTTTGTAAGCCGTGAGCTTTTGTCGTTGTTTCGACTTCTGAAAAACTGTACTCTCTTTTGATTATAGTGGAATCTTGTCATGCCTCGCCCGTGGACGTAGATCACCTCGTGATCGAACCACGTAAATCCCTGTGTTCTGTTTTTGTTTTTCCGCGTTTGCTACAACATGATCACGTCTAAAATTCAGGTTTCTTACTTATTCAATTGATTACTTAACAAGTTGCCTCGAGAGCACTCTTTGACCAAAACCTTGTGACCATAGACTTCCGTGGTATGGACAAACAACCAAAAGTGGGTTGAGCCATTATCTTGTCCGACGCATTCTAAAACATTATCGTTGTGACCGTGAAACCTTCCCTAGTGAAGGGTCATTTTAAATTCTCCCCTGCCGAAAGTCAGTTTACAACTAAAACGATCAATTTCTTAAAATTTCATTCCAAAGTCATTGTCAACCCTTCATAAAAAAATCTTACGTTGATTAAAAACATCATAATAACCAAAGTTCCGACGGGAAATCTATCTCACTACCTAGGTATCTCTAATGTAGTGATTCTTGTGGTCAACTAAAATTCTAATAATGAGTTGCACTGAAGGTTTGATTATAACGTTGCTCGTGGAAAAGTGATAAACACTCCTATGATATTCTTACCATATCACAACTCTTTGGTTATTCCTAATCAAGCAATTATCAAATCAAAAAAATGTGAATTTTATATGATGTCATTTAGAGGTATTGTAAGGGTCTGCATAGCAACGTTTCTGTTCCCAGAAATAATTTTTGATCAGAAATAGTTTTTTCTAATTTCTATTTCTTGGAACAGTTTCTGAGCAAAAAATAGCGTTTAGTAACTGCACAAAACTTCTATTCCTGGAATAGAAAAAGAATAGAAACGCATTTAGGGCGCGAATGATTCATTTCTATTCCATGGACGAGTTTCTCCCTTCTAAGCTACCGGCGGAGGACGGCGGGTGGCGGTGGGGGGCGGAGGACGGTGGTCGGCGGTAGCAGAGGATGGCGGCCGACGGTGGGAGGTAGTGGAGCACGGCGGTTAGCGGTGGAGCACGGTGGCATCGGGTGGCGGTGACGGCAGCGGGGGGCGACGGCGGGAGGTGGTTGACGGCGGAGGGTGGCCATCGTCGGTCGATGGAGCACGATAGCCGGTGGCGAAGGATGGCGGCCGATGGTGGGTGACCGCCGGCGTCGGGTGGCCAGAGGCAGGAGTTGGTGGCCGGCGGCCGAGGGTAGCCAGCACCCGAGGGCAGCCAGCGCCGGGTGGTGGCCGACATCGGGCGGTGGAGCACAATGGCCGGCGGCAGAGCATGGCGACTGGTGGTGGGTGGCCGGCAGCGGCGGAGGACGGCAACCGATGGTGGGTGATCGCCGGCGTCGGGTGGTTGGTGGGGGGAGGCGGCCAACGCCGGGTGGCGGCCGGCGTCGAGTGATGGAGCACGGCGGCCAGAGGTGGAGGATGGCGGCCAGTCGCGGGTGGCGACAAGCGTCAAGCGGCGGAGAATAGTGGTCGACGACAAGAGGCGGCCAACGGGCGGGAGGCGGCCGGCGAGCGTTGGCCGGCGGGCGGCGGCGGAAGGCGGGCGGTAGGTGGCGGCGAAGGACGGCGAGAGGCGGCGGTGGGCGGGTTGCGGCCAATGGATTGTTTCTTATTTTTGGAGAATTCTAGAAAAAAAAATCGTTTCTTTTTTCTTGTTCCAGAAACAAAGAAGCAAATTTTTTTTGCTTCTTGTTTCTGTTCCAAATCTATTTTTGGAACACTTTTTTGTTCCAGAAACAAAAAAATAGATTTTTTTCACTAAACGAATTTCCGTTCTTTTTCTGTTCCGGGGAACAAAAGAACAGAAAAACAAAGAAACATAAACGTTACTAAACAGACCCTAAGTCAATAGTTATTGTTAACACCTTAATTTTGACTCATGTATTTGCCATTCTTCTTATACGAAAATTAGGATCAAACTCGACCCTCAAACAAAAATGTTGATATAAGCACGGCTTTACGTTTGCATTTAGGAACTAGATGCATGTAAGCTTAGGATTATTTTTACATGAAGCAAAGGTGGCGTTGGAGGAGACCAAGAACAAGTTGGAATGTTATTTTTACATTGGGTTATGCTTAAATGAAAAAATCATGACCGGAAGACAAGACGGAGTAGATGTGGGCTGAAAAGAAAAGTTTATTGGATTAACGAATACAGGTCGAGTTCTAAAAGGGAGCACGATCTAAAAGACAAAATAATAATAACAAGGGTTAATAACACAAAAAATCTCAAATTATGCTCATTGTGACAAAAATATCTTGAATTTTTTTCTATGTCACTAAAAAGTCTAAATTTGCCCATTGTGACACAAATGCCCTAAACTTTTTTTTTTATGTCATAAAAAACTCTAAACTTATACCTGTGTGACAAGCATACCCTGAATAGAACTGATAAAGATGGTATATATGTTACACATGTATACGTTTGGATTTTTTCGTGATACAAAAAAAAAATTGGGGATATTTTTATTACAACGAGTATAGTTTGAGATTTTTTATGATATTTTTTCTAATAACAATGGGACGAGAAGGTTATAGTGGAATGTCCGGATATCGGATGATAAATTTGAGAAATAAAAAAAAATGAAGGCGGTGGAAGATCGTGGTGGAGACAATGTCATAAATTAAGTAGAGCCCACGAGAACTTTCTTCCTCTGACTATCACCCACCCACCATGTATCCTCGTTAATGGAGGAGAATTCGGGCGTGCTGGGAGGGAGATGAACGAACGCACATCTGATCTCTCATCACTCTTTGTCAATTTTCGCGGCTGAAGAGAAGACTTTGGTTCGTAGAAGGAACCCAGTTGATTGCACTTTTGAAAATTTTAAAACTCAATACAAGCTTTAGGACTTGATTACACTTTTTAAAAGTTTTAGAACTCAATTATACTTTCGTGCGCTCATCTCCATGTCCCTCCCTAACGACGTCGTACTCGGGGCCATAGCCGTGTCCTGACACTTGCACTGCGCGATAAACGTGTTTGTCATGCTCGCCCGAGCCCCTACGTTTGGAGCATTACGATCATCGCGTGTTTTCCTGAGGAGAATTTCTGGGACCACGGAATCTACGCACTCAACACGCCTCGTGTGAAAGGATGTCCTTATTGTGGTGTGGTCCGTGTGGAGCACTTAATCAATCATAGTTAAATTATAATTCATTAACTTAAACTTTTGAGTGAATATAGATTCAACTGAATATGTTAATAGGCTCGGATTTGAACTCCCTCTTAGTATTAAAATCGATTGTCGAATTGATGGAGTACGGACTATATCAGGTTTCTACCTTACCAAAAAAAGACTATATCAAGTTTCTACTGCGCGCTCCCAACACATCTAATAAGAATAAGCCAAATATGATGAAAATATTTAGTGCGATGGTAACATGATTAGTCGGATGCGACTCAACCCGGTCCTTACATGGAAACGAAATCTCGATCGCACAAGATAAACATGATCTTTGTAGTTACATGTTGAGGGGGGTGCGGCAAAAATCGTGACTTTAAAGCCTATAGCAGCCAGGTTGCCAAATTTAACCAAGACCCAACAAATCCATGCCCAATTATTTTCTCCCGGAATCAAGTTTGCTTGGGCGGCGAACTTGCCTGGACGTGGTCGACTAGGGCCACGAAATTTGTGAGATCTTGACGTTTATCATTGTGACATTTCGAAATTTCGCTCATTTGGGATTTATGAAATGAATTATTTTATTAATGTACTTGTAGCTAATTCTCGCCCGGAACTGATCATTCCTGGGATACTAACCTATAGGGAAAGGCTAGTGAGGGATTTAAATTCGTACGACTAGAGGAATTCGACCGTGAACTGAATTTCGACCATAAAATCGTCGAGGTGACATTTTGAGCCAGTGTAGGCCGTTCTTAGGAAAGGATGGGCTGATTCGTCATTATCATGTACGTGGATCACGGGTGATTCCGTTTGATTCCGAAATGAATTGACAAACGATCCCGAACTTATTCCGAACGATCGTACTCATCGGAACTAGTGATCGATCCTCGCGATTTTATTGGCAACCGAAGTCGTTACAGTCTGAATAAATTGCGCGTGACTCGATTTAGTATCAGTCGCGGGTCGTATAGGCGATTTTCCCAAAAGCCACCCGTTAATCTGAGAAACACTCGAGTTACGTTATATATATAATTTGAATATTGATTAGAGACCAAACCGAGCATCAGAAAATTTGGAAAGTCACGTTGGAACGTATAACTCTGGATTTCTTCGGATTTTTCAGAAAAATTCGATTTCGGCAAGAAACGGAGAAAGTGACCATTTTACCTTTGGGAATTATTAAAGGGGTTAGTTTTATGGGCAAAGGGCATTTTACCCTCAAATTTGGAAAGGACAATTTTGCCCTTGGACTTTTAAGAAATTACAACATTACCCTTGGATATTTTTGGGTGAAATTTGATCTGAGCCGTCGATTTCAAGATTAGATCGAATCTGGACCGTTGGATCAAAATGTGAGAGAGGGGTATTTTGGTCATTTGGCAAAATTGGTCAAAACTTGAAAGATAAGTTAGACCATTCTCTCTCCTCTCTCTCTCCCCCATTCGGTCACCCCCCCCCCCCCCCCCCCACCGTGAGCCTCCCCCTCCATCTCTCTCCCTCCCGCCGCCACTACCGCACCGCCCATCGCCGCGCCGCCGCCGATCCGCCGCCCCACCCTCACACCACCTCACCGCCGTTCTCTCTCTCTCCCTCTCCCTCTCGAGTTCTTTCCCCTTGCTTGTGAGCCAAGCCGACCCCACCATGAGCCGATCACCGCCCGTCGGGAGCCGTACACCGTCGCCGCCGCAAGATTGCCGTCGATCGCCACCGTTTTTCACTCTAGCTGCGTGAGTCTAGGGTCGGGTAAGTCGCGCCCTAAACCCGACTTAGGATATTGGGTATCGACGGGTAATTTTGGTTGAAATCGGGTTTATTTGAGTACGGGATTGTACGGATTAGGAGTAAAATCAATTGGCGGGCCTAGGATTGAATTTAGTAAATTTTTAATGGAAACTTTGAGGACAACAGTTGGCTGTGAGTGACTGTTCAGTGGACTGTGATGGGTCGATCGGGACGCAAATTGGATTTTTAGAATCGGCAATTAACGATGAGAAAATGTCGTGAAGGACCGGAATTGATTTGACGCCATTTGGTTGGAGAAAAATGGCAAATTGTATGTTTAATATGTGTTGGAACTACGACTGGGTTGAGGTGATGAAATTGAGTGCATGGTTGTGTAATTACATGATTGAAAATTGCCTTTTGGGTGCACGCTTGAGCCAAACTGATTTATTTATTAAAATTGGCCATGTCAAATGCTTAGTGAGCATATTTTGCGTGTGAATTGAGGCGTGCGCAGGCCACGTGTGATTGGCCAATTAAGTGTGGTAAATGCTTGTTGAGCATGTGCATGAGTAAGAAAGAAATGTGGTTAGACATGTGTTCGTGGAAAGTGTGCCGTCCTGAGGCGTGTACTTCAACGTGGACGATGCCCGGTATTACCGGAAGACTGCCAGCCTGAGGCGTGTACTTCAACGCGGGATGTGCAGTAGGTGGTAGGTGTTGAGCCTGAGGCATGTACTTTAACGGCGGGCAAGAAACATGGCCTGAGGCGTGTACGTTAACGCGGGCCCTGAAGTGTTGTGATAAGTGGTCGCAGTGAACCTGAGGCGTGTACTGTAACGCGGGTCACTGGCAAGGAATGTGGAAAAGAGATAATGAGAATGTAATGAGTGCATGACATGAGATTTGCCCATGCTTGTGATCGTATGTGAAATGCCTGCTATGTGATGATTTAGTGTATATGCGATAGTGCTTTGTGATTGTCTGGAGGTACGTGATAGCCTAGGTGGGGTTTAGAGGTGTACTTACTGAGATGTAGTCTCATGGTTGTTTCAATCAATATTTTTTTCAGAACCCCGACCCGAGCCATGAATCCTCCGCCACCGCCACCTGAGCGTTTTGGGGTACCAGTGCACTCCGAGTATGAGGTTGTAGAATTTCCTATGGGTGATGGCATGACCTGGATTAAGCATACTACGATTGTTTTTGTAGAGGTAGGACTACCTTTATGGGAGACCCATGTCTATACTGCCTGGTTCTTCCGGGATGTAGCAGGGGATGAGTTCGGACCCGTTAGGGGTTTCGACGTTCCGTTTGACTTAGTTGGGGATTGGGACCCGTCTACCATACCCCCGATAGATGTAGAGTTGACCAATGCAGAGATTAGTTTAGCTCAGTCTGGTTTGCATCCAGCGCCCGCAACTCAATAACCTTCCGGGGCTGAGCACGAACCCGAGCCCGAGGTATCGCAAGCAGAAGACGACCCGATGGACATAGATTTGATCCAATTCCCGAGGAGGAACCAGAGGAGATAGAGCCCGAGAACGAGCCTGATGAGTCTGAAGAGTCCGAGGAGAATCCGGAGTATAAACTTCCATATGAGCAGTTTATGGATCCCAATTTCGTGCCTGAGGATAACTTCTTTGAAGGACCGGCTGAGGAAGATCAATTTGAAGTTCCATCCAAGTCGGGTGACATTAATCACCCGATTGAAATTGAGGCAGAGCCGGAGTCATCCGAGGAGCAAGCTGTTCAGGGGAATTCGGATTCGGATGGCGAGGAGTCGGACTCAGAGTGGACGCCGAATAAGGCGCGTAGGGGCTAGTATAGGTGTTGAGAATGGATTTTTGGAAGGGTACCATTTTTGGGGTTAGAATACCAGGTCATCGAACTCTTTTTGCTATAAGTGGCGGGTAGTACAGTGTGCCTATGTAAATGATGGCCGTAAATTGTGAATATTATGGTTTAAGTTTGAATGAGAAAAGAATATGTGTATTCTCCCTACTCTCCCCAGTTTTGATTGTCAGGGTTTTGTGATTTCCGCTGTTGAATTAAATCTCTGATAATTATAAGTGAGGTCGGCGATACCCTGGGATGTCGCACTATTTCGACCTAAGAGGGATGTTGCGTGCCAGATGGGGTTCGGGGCGTGACAATCATATTCTATTTTCGTTTCTTTATTTTGTTTTCCTAGACTAATTTAGTAGCTTGATGAACGGGTGATGGTGACGATGATTGATAGGGATAAGACTGGTTTTGTCTCAAAGTACAGCGCGATTAGGACTATCACGGGGGGAGATTTAAAATTAAGGTATGATCACAGATGGAGAGATTGACCATGTCATTTGCACTTAACTTTTTTTTCAATATTAATGAATACGGGGTTGCTTTCAAGGACTTTGGGACTTTTTGCCTCGAAATTCCAAAGACGTACGAGAAATGGAATTTGAGTGGGGATGCAGCTTCTTTGGATTGACAGTGCGTGGTCGAAACCCAATAATATGATAGGCCCAATATAATGTTTCGGATGTGAGCCCCTGTGGGTATTCTAAGTGACGAGGAAGATGGAAAAGTACCAAAAAAATTATAAACCTATTGTATTAGTATCAATTCATATATATATATATATATATATATATATATATCTTTTAATCGAATTAATTTAATCCTAAACCTTTTCACATTTGTACCAATTTAATCCATCCAGCCAATTTAGGCCGAAAATTCCTGACGTGGACGCCGGCCGTACTACGTGACATAATCGGCACTGACGTGGACAATTTTTAATATTTTTTTCCTTTTTCTTTTTTTTCCCGCTTTCTCCTTCCTTGGGCTCGTAGGGAAAAAAGGGAAAAAAAGAAAAAAGGAAAAAGGAAAAAAATATGAAAAATTCAAAAAAAGTACTAAAAATTATCTACGTCAGCTCCGGTCGTGCCACGTAAGATGGCTAGCATCAAAGTCAGCGATTTCCGGCTTAATTGGCCGGATGGACTGAATTGATACTAATGTGAAAAGGTTTATGACTAAATTAGTCAAACTGAAAGATTTAGGACGGAATTAGTGCTAATACAATAGGTTTATGACTTTTTTGGTACTTTTTCCCGATGAAGACTATTCTAGGTAGGTAAGTTCGGGGCTTATGAAATATCTTGCTAACATCGTGGGTCGAGTAAGATGCGAATCTGAATTTGGATGGACCGTAAGAAAAACATTGGATTGTTTAGGCACCATAGCGTGTGAAACCAAACGTGTGATGTGTGTATTATGTTTTACAGCACATCGATCGTATTACCGACCCGAGCGTCCCAAAATATTTTTTATACATTGGGTTCGCGAAATGTTAATCTCGAAAATAGAAGAAGCATGACATAGTTAGAGGGAACCATACTAACCACCTTCCCTTTGCAAAATCAAAATTAATCTCCAGAGTGTTTGGTGCAAGGATGATGGAGAGGGATTAGCAACAAATTACAAAGGTTTCGATGGTGTTATAGGAAGTGGTCGTGGCAACGAGTTACCGGTACCCTGCGTTTTGCTCCCCGTTTTGGACATGTCCATCATGTTTTGGACGCAGCTGGTATCAATTCTAGTAATAGGTTCGATATTCATGCCAACTGCTTCTTCATGTATGCTAACCCACTTCTATTACGTGTCTGTCCACGATCTCCATCACTTCTTTTAAGAATGAGGTTTGGCCAGAAAAAAAACTGTTCTCGCAAATTTTTTTGACTTTAACCTGTTTGGCATTAACCCAACCCCTTTTGCCACATGTATGCCGGCCACGTGTATGCCAACTGCCTATGCCACATGTTTGGTTATGAGAGATGATCGGTTTTAAGGTGGATCGATTCTCACCCTCAAACCGGGAACCGTACTGTCAGCAGGGACGATTCCTAGCTTCTAACATCGTGAACTGGCCCACATGATCCTGGAACAGGTGGTGATTTCTTTCTTTCTTTCATTCTTTCTTTTTCTATTCCATACAAGGAAGCTAAAATGTTTGAGATGTATGTATATATACAAAATGGGTGATTGATCGTATGCCCATGCCCAATCTCAATGTTTTGGCCCATTAAGATCGAAGGAAATTAGCCCTTGTTAATTCGAGGAAAGAAAAAACCTAAAGCCCACTCAGATCACAAAATAAAACAAACCCAAGAAGGAATCAAAATGGACACCCCCAAGAAAAAGGCCTAACGTTTCCCATTTCCCTTCGCTCCTTTTAGCTCGCGTGTCCATAGCGAATGGCTCGCCCGATTCCTTCTCTAGAGCTGGCATTTGCATGACGGGATCAGCTCTTGATCATGCACACGCGGAACCGACGGAGAAATTCTCTCCCTAGGGAGCGATTCCCTGGGGATTTCCACGTCTCCGGACGCTGTTCACCGCTGCTGTCATTCATTTTTAACGCCGTGCATTGGAGCTCAGCTCTGCTTTGTTTCTCGGCCGGGAACTTGTGAAGTGGCTTGGCTCGCCGGCGCCGATCCTCATCGCTGGTGCACTGAGGTTGGGAGTCATAGAATTTTTCGCCAGTCAGAATCGATAATCCATCTCAAGAAGGCGCAGCGCTGAAGGAAGGAAATTATTTTTGTTCCGGTTCACGGCTGCGAGAGAGCACAAGAGAGGAACGCTTGGGCACGAAATTTTTTCTCGTCGAACCAAGTGCGAGAGGCTTCGAGAACACACTGACCGACACTGAAATCCGCCATTTATGGTCGCTAGCATTCGCCGTGGACGATCGCCTTCCGCCGCTCGCCACCGGGGTTACAAATTTAGAGAAAGACATTCGTACGTACACATCCCTAAAGAGAGAGCCAACAGTCTTCTGGATCGAATATTCCCTTCGTTAAAAGCGTTCTTTATCGTTTCAGAACGCTCTTTGAGGCATAGAGCATTGCCGTCTTCAGTTTAGAAGACGGCAGTTGCAATGCTCTGTTTTGGCTCTGTTTCGCAGCCAAAAAGCCTAGAAGTAATTGGACTATGCTCGATCCCACTTCTGCAGCGTCAACCACGGGCGACGACGTCTTGGAAATTATGGTTCTCAGTTCAATCGGTGTTCCTGGTCATCTCATCTACCAGGTACGAGTATTCTTAATCTAATATAGCTAATCGAGTATGAGAAATGGGTTTGAGACTCATGCGAAATTCATCTCTAGTTAAAGTTTATCTATGTTTCAAATGTGTATTGACGTTGTCGTGATGACCTGGTAGCGATTCTTGGCCTGATATGTGGATAGAAGTTCATTAATTGAAGTGCATGCCACCTATTAGAGGAAATGTCTGATCAAAATCAGAATGCAGGTTCTCTGAAGGAAACAAGTTCAATAGCCATTTCTTCTAGTGTTTTACTTCTCGCATATGATTGGTGCATTTTCAAGTATGTATATGTCATTTTTCATGATTGAACCGAGAGCCATATCTTGTTAACCCGACTCATTAAAACCATATTGATTCTAGTCATGCATGAATCAATTCATGTTATTTTTTGATTTAATGATTGATGTGGAAACCGTATTTCGTAGTTCTCAAATTACCATGAACAAGACTGACCAATCGAGTTGTTGCTCATGTGGTTGATTCTTTTTTATATTCGATATGTTGACTACATATTTAATGAAAAGCAGCTTGCTAAAAAAACAAGTCTTGGAATTTGGAATGGAACAACTGAGTAGCTCATTAAAGGTCATCAAGCACATCGATAATGTCATTTGGCTGTCAAATATGAGGGAAAGGGAGGAAAATCTTGAGCATCTGGACACGCCAGACCAACCACTCATAGTAAATGAAAGTAACACCAATGATGAGATTCAAGAAGCTCCCGAAGAATTGATGGATGTCAGTTTGCTTTTCTCATCCTCTTGTATAGCTAGATTTTTAAATTTAACACGAGTTTCTCTTGCGGCTATACGCCCACTGATTGAGTGCCAATTGACTTACTTTGCAGGTATTAGAAGACACATGTAGTGATCCTGAGGTCGACCTTGGGTGACGTTTCATGCTCAGCATGGAGCAATCTCCTTGGTCCTGCTCGTCATCAAGGTCCTCTTCACGCTGGAATCCCCTCGTGGCTCATCATGTAGGGCCATCTGGGTGACGCAAAGCGCTTCCTTACCAGGACCTCCAACTCTAAGGAGGAGGCTGCGCTAACATAAAGCAGGCTGCCGACATCCCTAAGAAGTGCAATGAGGACGTTGTTAAGATCACCAAGCAGAGCACTGGAGAGGGCATTTGGAAGGATCTCATCCTCAACCTGACCCTATCCTTCCACAACGTGCTCATCGGAGAGCATTTGTTGAGGATTAATCGACTTAATGATATTATATTCGATTTATAGTATATATCAGTATATAGTTTTTGTAAGGTAATTTTTTATTTTTCTTTATTGTTCGTCTATCTCATATTTAGAATTTCACGATGATTGTCATTAGTATAATTTCAAGAAAATATAATATTTTCATACAAGCCGAACACGCAAAACCAGGATAGGAACCTTAGTCAATACGAATATCCCAAAAATTATAAAAGTTAAATTTCATGCAAAACATTGCTTACATGATACATTCAATAGGAATTTGTAGGCACTTTTCATAATCCATTAATTACCAAAAGGTCCATTTTGAAATAGACAATGTACCATAACAGTTCTTGCATTTCAGTTGGTAAGGTAAGCTTAGCATTTTCAAGAACATATGAATCCTTTAAAGTAAAGGGATGATATGCATGACGAACGTTCAACCCCATGCTGGCATTTGCTTCCTGCCATCGTCATATCCTCATTGGCCTCTCTCTCTGCCTCTCAAAAAAAATTGGGGGACACGATCTCATGCTATCAAAAAATAAGGAGGGATGTTCAATGAACGACAAATAAGGAGGGATGCCCAATAATCGACGAATAAGGAGTCTCACCCTTATTTGATTCACTAGAGATTACCTGATTCAAATTAAATGACCAAATTTGCTTGCTCTAGAGTTTCTTCTATTTGTGAAAAAAAGAGCTAGAGGAGGGTTTCTCTTATCCAACAAGGCAACCCTGTATGAGGCAGCTACCTCTGCCGGTGCTGCGAAGATGGAGAACCTGCCTTTGTGGGAGCAACTCCGGTGAAAGGAATGGTACAAAAACTCCAGAGGTCTCTCTTCTTGCTTCTTTCTCCTTAGTTGGCCAAGCTCCAATCCCTTTTTTTTTTCTTTTTTCCTTTATGGTTTTTTCTGTGCTCGACTTTTCGTCGCTAATTTCTCATAAAGATTCATACATTATTGCTGTTTTTCTCAAGAACTGTGATTTTGTTTTCGTTGTTGTTAGAATTAGTGTGATCGGGGTTACAGATGACACATCTTGGATATCTAAAGAACCCAAATAAGGGTTGAAGTTTACCTTGATTTTGAGTGGTTTTTGCCCGAAAATTCGACCTTGTCAGTGCGACTTTTTGATTTTGGCTCATTGGTGGGCCACCTTCGACCTTCTCAACACTTGATTCCATCGATGAAATGTTGAGTGGCGGAGGGTAGGTAAAGTTATTTTGTATTGTTAACTAGTGAGCTATTGCACATGCGACCCTGAAGTGAAATCAAAAGTCGGATATTATGATGATAAGTTTAAAGCTGGGCTGAAATTGCTCGTGATATTATGATGATAAGTTTAAAGCTGGGCGGAAATTGCAATTTGGGCAAAATACAGGTTGCTTAGTTTAGCCATGTTCCCTATATTAGTTAAAATTAATTCATTTATATGTCACTTTTAAGTAGTTAAGAATTTGAATTTCGGAATTAGTAGTTGAATTTTGGCAGTTTGGAGTGCTAGGATGCACGTGTGAATTGTGTTAGAGAAATCCCATATCAGTTGGTGTAAAGCAATTAATATTTCATAATCAGTCTATAACTCATTGACTTAAGCTTTCGAGTGAATGTATGTATAATTGGATATGTTAATAAGCTCAGACTTGAGCTCTCTCTTGGTAATCTCTCTAGGCGAAAGGTACTCAACTTCTGATAAGCGCTTCCAACAAATGGTATTAAAGCCGATGGTAGATTGATGGGCCCCCAATCTATTTAAGTTGAGATATCTTCATGCAGAAGGATATCTAGATTAAGGGGAAGTAAACCCAACACAGAGTTCACATGTAAGGGGGAGATTGTTAGAATTAGAGAAATCCCACATCAGAGAATTGGTGTGGTGTAGAGTAATTAATATATCCTAGTTGGTTAATAAATCATTGGCTTAAATTTTTGAGTGAATATAGGTTTAACTAGATATGTTAACAGGATCGAACTTGAGCTCTCTCTTGGCGATCTCCTCAGGCAAAAGGTATCAAGCGAAAGTTTTTTGAACAGCCGGCAGTGGTCCCACAAAATTTCACTTGGTATTAGAGCAGGAGGTCCTAAGTACAAATCTTTCCAAGCTCCTATTTACCTCACCAATTACGTATTTCCACGCTTAATACTAGATAAAAAAAGCTAGACTAAACGTGAGGGGGAGTGAGAGAATCATTAAATATTAAACTGCACATTCATCTAATAACTTTAGCATTTAGAAATGTTAATGTGTTATCACAAAATCTCACATGGTATCAAAATAGTAGGTCTTGAGTTCGAATATTTCCAAGCCTCTATTTGCCTCCCTAATTAAATATTTCCATACTTAATACTAGACAAATGTCGTGACCTCTCCCTAGGGCCCCTCGGAAGTGGTTTAGAGATATTGCTCGGAAGACGGTCCGAATGGTTCACCTAAAGATGGCAATCCAAGGGGTCCATCAATTAAGAGCGTGGGCCCTCCCAAGTATATACCTTGTGTGACATTAGATTTCGTTTTTTAATTCTTTAACACCCTAAGTATTTTCTAGGAGTCGTCACTAGCCATTTGGGGTCAGCTAGAAACCAATTGAGATGCGGTAGTGTCGTCTCAATTCCTACGCAACCAAAATTTCTAGGTCGAGGGACTTGATTATGCTAATATTTCTATTAATACCCTTTCGGTTCCTCTAACTTGAAGTGTCTTATCTAAGTGCTCATACAATCTTGATTTTGTCAATTATGATCCTAAAGGTATTAATCCACTAAGTGAGCATGCTGATATTCTTGTAGGGTTCAGTATGATTCTAAACTAATCCTAATAGCTCTTGAAAAGAAATTAACAATCAATTTTTTAAAAGATGGTGTGATAAGTAAACACCAAAGTAATTGAAAGCATATCTAAGTGCAAGAAAGGAAAACACAATACAAATTGGGCAAAAAATATACATGGCCTTATTTTTGAGCCTCGAGACATGATCTCTCGAAAGCTTGCTATTTGAAACTAGGGCGAACCTAAGTCTAACTAATTGATTAAGGAGGAGCAAAGGCTAGAGTAGCCTAATCATTTATTTAAAAGATGAGGCTAAGTCTAATTGGTTTTATTAGGCATAACCTATGCTAATTACTTAAACTAGCCTAATTAAGACTACACTAGTCTAAACTATTACAAAAGATTAAAGACCAGCATGGACATTGATTTGTCGCCACCATTTACTCACCGGAGAAGGTGCATGGCAAGATCTCCTCCTCCACCTGACCCCGTACGTTAGCCACACGCTCATCTGCACCATTGGGATCCACTTCTTCCAACAAGCCCTCAAGCGGTCCCGGGCTGTTCATCTATGTTTTTGCATTAATCTCATGTCATCTCACGTGTTTGCATTATGTTAAGCTCAATTCTTAGCGTCGTAACTCGTTTGTTATCTTCCGAGGTGCATTAGTTTATCTAGGTTGTAGTTTACTTCTACCGTGCATATCAATGAAGACGAAAAGAAAAATCAAAGTTGCATTTACGTAGAAATTGCATCATAGGAATAGGTCCAATTCAAGCTTAGACTCCATTTATTTTGTGATATTTCAACGTTTATAACACCTAGGAAATTGAGTTAACGCACTATCTTTTCATAGCCAACCGAAAACTTATATTTAAATTCAGGAAAACGATTTCCTTTTTAAAAGTCAGAAAACATTGACTTTTCATAATTTTTCGTTTTCCTTCTTGTAGGGTTGTTAGAATCGAACTGAGATACGAACCAAACCGAACCAAACCAAAAATTTCGTGCATTTCGATTCGGTTTCGATTCGAATAATCAAAATTAAACATTTTTTTTCAATTCGGTTTATTTTAGTTCGGTTCAATCCGATTGAACCGAGCTGAAATAAACACTTCGGTTTTAGCCCTAAAACTAAAAGCCCTATCTCGCCCTCGCGCTGCATCTGCCATCTCCTGCGTCGACTCAAAGCAAGAAGCCATCTCCTGCGTCGACTTAGGGCCCGTTTGGTTCGGCTTTTCAAATGCAACTTGGGGGAATGCAAATACCTTTAGGTAAAAGCCACTTGGGGAAATATAAGTGGTGTTTGGTAAAAAAAAAATTGTGAAGCTACTTTGGCCTAAGTAGTGTTTGGTAAAAAAATTTTTGCAAAGGGCTTTGGCAATTTTTATTCTTAATATTCCGGTTTTGCCCCTATTACTATTCATCTTCTTCACCGTGAGGGTGGCCGGCGACGGTGGCCGGCGAGGGCGGATCTGGCCGGCGAAGGCCCGGCGAGGTCGCCTGACCCAAGCGACGGCCGCCCTGGGTCGGGCGACGGCCCAGCGCTGTCGCTGGGTCGCGCGACCTCGCGACGGTCCGCCCGAGGTCGCGCGACCCAGCGACGGCCGCCCTGGGTCGCGCGACCTCAGCGACGGCCGCCCGAGGTCGCGCGACCCAGGCGACGGCCGCCTGGGTCGCGCGACTCCAGGCGACGGTCGCCCTCGAGGTCGCGCGACTCCAGGCGACCGCCGACCCAAGCGACGGCGCGCCGGACGGTCGCCCGACCTCAGCGACCGCCGACCCGGCGACGGCGCTTGGGCGGTCGCCCGAGACCCCAGGCGGCCGTCGCCTGGGTCAGGCGACCTCCGGCCCGGCCGGCCAAATCCGCCCTCGCCGGCCGTTCGCCGGCCACCCTCGCCGGCCACCCTCACGGTGAAGAAGATGAACAGTAACAGGGCAGAAAATTGAAATTTGAGTGAGGGCAATTTGGGAAGGAAAAATAGGCTTCAGCATTCCACAAATGCTGAAAGCCCAAAGCTAGTCCGGACCAACTTTGGGCTTTCAGCATTCCAATGGCATTCCAAACGCTGGTTTTCAGGTTTTCGGACTCGGAAAGCCGAACTAAACGGTTCAGCATTTTGGGAAGGGGCTTTCGAGGCCGAAAGCCCCTTCCCAAAGCTGAACCAAACGGGGCCTTAAAGCTTTTAGCTGTGTTCAAGATTCGGCTCTGTCATTGCTTTTGCTCCAGAGATTGAGCGATAAGTTCGTCGCTTCGTTCGTTGCTGCTTCTTGTTCTTTGTATTGTCTCTTGTTGTTCCCGAGTGTTTGATGAGGTTTTTGGGGCAAGGGGCTTGCGGATTGATTGAGTTCTTATTGGCATGATTTTGTTTCCTGAGATCAATTCTTGGAATTATGGAACCATTAGGTTGTAGTTGCTGTTCTTAACTTATTGTTACGTGCAAAGCTTCGAGTGAAGTTTCCGGTTGTGCACGTAAGGTGTTCGATGAAATGATGATGAGAAACCCATTTGACGTTAGGTGCATTTGCACTGAGTTGGAGTTGCATTTGCTATGTCTTCCAATACATCAGTTTTTGATAAGTTAGCGTGGGCATATTTGGAAGTAACTCGTTTTGGCAAATCTGATCCAAAACAGAAAACAAAGCCATGAATAAAAAGCAAAAAAATAAAAATAAAAGCAGAATAAGAAACCGAAAACTTATCCGGACCAAACCAAACCAATTTGATTTTTCAGTTCCTTGCCAATTCGGTTCGAGCGAGTTTCGGTTCGGTTCAAGGGGGCACCCTTAATGGTTCGGTCCGGTTTTTCAAGAAAACCGAACCGAACCGAACCGTTTATACCCCTACCTTCTTGGAATAGGCCAGGAGCAAGCAGCATGCACATCTCAGTTTCTTTTCTTGTGGTAGAGGAAGAAAATGGAAAGAAAGGAGCAAAAGTCGAGAGATAAAAGTAGAGGAATGAAACACAATAACCTTCCTCATTGCAGTTGAGAATTTGGAATCAAGAACCAGCAGGAAATATCAAGCACTCCCAACTACAGAAACATGAATTCCTTAGCCGGTTGTGTACTGGAAGCACTTCACTAGTTCCAGGCTGTCCTAGAAATTCACAAATGATTGACATCAACCGCTTCATCAAATCGAACATGGATATTTTCATGATCCATCACTCGAGCGATACCGCGCCAAACTTCTCATTGTTGACTTGGTGCCCGTGGCATGGGTGTATTCGATAGGAAGCTCTTGAACAAAGCATGTGCATGAGAGGGAAGATACATTGGGACTTCGTGTCCTGATCCCAAAACAGCAACGAATGTAAGCCCTTCGTATACCTCGATCCAACCTCCGAGCTGATCAGAAACCAAAGAGTCCTCTTTTAGTTTGCTGTGAATTACTGCGTGAAAGCTTTTCTTCAACTTGATTTGAATTGCACTTACCAGATTGTTATGGTTCCAGGGGTGCCATTTATTCTGTAGTTTGAGCTTAAGTGCCTCAATGTTGCGCCGAGTCGTTGACAAAGTAATGGCTATATCTGTAGTCCCGCTGCTCAAAAGTAAAGAAATAATCTGTGAAAAACAAATATTCGGTACTACTGATGTCTAAAAGAAAAAAAAGACTTCTTGATGATGAATTAGAATATGACATTCATTTTCATCGTTTAATGTTAATGCACTAATTCGACCAATTCAATACAATTTTGATTAAATGCATTGGAATGATTTTCTCTTTCCTTGATTCTAAATCTAATACGACTTACCTATATATCCAAATGCGCAAATGGGCCTCTACGAGTTCTTTTAGAACCGGCAACATCGATGATTCTGTGTCACTTTCTATGTAGCTGTTTTGAACCAGGTCACTGCATAAGCCAAACCACATGATTCATTGTTCTCCTGAAAATTTTCATGCCCTTGATTTGAGTGAAGTTCTTGTATCATGAACAATACCTGTCTAGAGTGTAGTTCACTGGAATATAGGAGGGGTCAATGTGGAAAGCTTCCTGCACCTCTCGCCTTCTCAAGTAATTAATAGTGTCATTATCCGAGTAATATCCAAACCCATCTCTGTACATCAAATCCTACTTGCAGAGAAAAACGAATGATAAGTATCAAAGTGCTGTCAGGCTTTCTTATCCGTTCATTTTCTAGCCTCTAAGAATAAATTCAGGAGCTCTCTCACCTGTATGGGGCTCGCAGATGGTCTCATATATAGGTTAAAATTGTTGACGTCTCCAATTTCATTCATAAATGCTTCATCCTAGGCTTTATTGCAGCCATCAGAATGTCTATCAACAACGCAAAAGTTCTGTATGTTTCGGTATGTAGTGTCTGACAGCAACCCGTGATTCCAAAAGCAATCAGCCATTCCCGGTTCTCCGGTTTCGTCGTCAAGAAGAGGGTTTCCTAGCTAAAAGATTTTACCCAAGAATAGCACTAGTTTAGTCCAGTTCAATGGTGAAAATGGATATGCTTTGACATGCTGATTCCACACTAATCATCTCACCAATATTCCCTTGAGATTGATGATTGGTCGCACGATCCCGTTGTTGTGATTTAGTATCAGTCGAGCGAGTTGAGGCACATAATGTCCTGGTGTTAGTGTTCATTATCGAACTCCTGAGTGACCTGAAATTACATTATAAATCAAATGGCCACAAAACACACGTACCTGCATAGCTCTCTCCTGCAACATAGAAGTCCCGGTATTTGTATTTTGGAAAGATTTCGAGCCATTTATTTAAAAATGTTCGACTGTCCATGGCTGAGATAGAAAGAATTAGAAATAACTTTGAGACTTCTTACAAGAAAGTATTGAGCAGAAGACACAAAATTTAAGCCAGGGTAACCAGATAGAGCAAGTCATAAGTCCCGACCGGTGCTATTATCTCCGATCGACTCAGCAACGTTGAGGATAGAAAATCCAGCTCCAGCAGGGGAATCAAGGAAGAGCAAATTGGCCTCTAGGAAAAAAGAAAACAACAAGATGTTATTATTCGATCTTCGTCTTAAATATGGGTTTCTTAGTGATGACGCATTGTTTACAAGTTTGAAACAAGTAACATTCATAATGATAAACATTGGTTCAAATACAAAAACAAAAATGGATCATTTAGTCCGCCGTCAAGAAAAAGTAGTTACTTTGGTCCAAAGTTATATCAGACAACGAGTTGACAGGATAAAGCTAACCGACTGATATACCGAAAATGTTCAGCCTCCATACTATAATCTGCACACTAATTTAGACCATATTCAACGCTAGTGTAAATTCTCAATTGAGTTTCGCCTGAGATAGAGGCGGGCCTAAAAATTTTCTTGAGTTTGGCTTTCCCTCATCAATAAAAACAAACAGCAACTCACATAAGGTAATAGCCATTCTAGACATTCAATGAACGAGTCTTTAGGAAGTTTTAATACACGAAGCGTTGCTGAAACAAAATTACCAGTGTTCCATGCAAATTGTCTCTTAGAAAGCTTCCCGTCGGGCAAGATCTGAAAGGGTCCGATCTCTTGAAAAGCCCCGTACCCGATTGTCGAGGCACCGGGTCCTCCATTGAGCCATAGGAGAAGAGGTTTAGACTCTGCATCTGATGACGCTTCAACCAACCAATAGAACAGCTTCTTCTTTTCGTTTATGGTCACATATCCTGAATACTGAGCAAAACTCGCGTCCGTAGGTTGTCCAGGTAATGTCGTGATCTTGGCATTTGCTGCTTCATCTTTTGAAGGTCTTGCAGCGATGGACGACACCAGTAAGTTCAACAAGAGAAGGCAAACGGTATTCGATGACGCTTCTTTTGCCATCTTTCAATTGTGTCTTGGTGGGGTTTCTTCTGAATGTTCTTGGAATCCTTCTCCTCTTATGCATCTGTGCATGTTTTGGTATTAACCAACCGACTGAAGAGATAAAGTTGTTTGCACGGTTTTGGGCAAATAACAGTAATTTGTTGCCTCTTGTTGGCAACAATACGTCATTCTTCTAGAGGTTTTGAGGGTTATAAGTTAAGATGTTTGTTTTACTAATGTCGAGCTTTTCTGAGCTGTAAGCACAAGGGATGGCTGAATTAGGGTTGTGCGAGTTAAGGGCAATAAGGCTCGAGACTGCGATGCAGAGTCTGTTACCAGTGAAAAGAAAAAAGAAAAGGAAAAGGAAAAGAATAAATAAATAAATTTGGAAAAATATTAAAAATTTTAAAAAATTATTCACGTCTGCACTGGTCGTGCCACGTAGGATGGCCAGCGTCCACGTCGGCAATTTCCGACCAAAATTGGTCTGATGGACTACATTGTCATATTGTCAAAATGTTTAGGACTAGATTTGCCATATTGAAAGGTTAAGAACTGAATTAGCACAAGCGTAATAGGTTAAAAACTTTTTGAAATTTTCTTAATTATTTCGACGTCACTAACTTCTAATAGGAAATAGGTCGCTGGTCAAAAAAATCGGAGCGATCCACTCAGCTATGACAAATCTATTAGCACCATGCCTGATTGAGTATCATAAAGCAATTGCCAAGAGATTTGGTGAGATTACTATTACTGATTTGCAGAGAAGAAAAAAAACTTGAGGATGAAAATTTCTCTTCAAATTCATATTCCTTAACCTTATTTTGTGCATTAAAATAAGTAAAACATTATCTCCTGCGTCCTAACTTTTATTTTTGTCTTCTATCAAAAAAAACTTTTATTTTTGTCAAGAAAAGGCATATGTCGTTATTTCATATTTTGATAAGCAATTGAGGAGAACATGTACTAGGACGGGATAATGAAAGAGAACCGGGGTAAGAAAAGTTGAGAATAATAATTAATTAATAACTATATGTGCCTCACTTCTTCTTTTTGGTGAAAAACATAGGTCTTTGACTGTCAACTTCGAAGTTTCCTCGTTATACTACTGAAATATCTTAAAATATTTTTTTATTATATCATTAGGATGGACAGAAAAATGGAAATAATGGTAGCGGGATTTAGTCAGGCAATGAGAATATTAATAGTACGAAAACGATATGCTAGAAGACCGATTTGGTCCTTCTTTCCCAATGAACGGTCCTCAATGAAGATCGAGTTTGAAATTGGCAAATTTGAAACCAGCTGGTCATTCCATAATTGATTAGACGATGACAGTGCAAAAAGGTACACGAACAAGACTTGAGGATGACTCAAAACTAAAATCAGACGGCACAAACTCAAATCAAACTCTAAAGTGTGACGGTCTGACAAAGAGAAAAGAAACATAAACTTGGACTAAATAAGCTGAATCTGACGATTTGGTTGAGTGGGTGTGCTTTTCTTCTTTCGTCCATGTATAATTATGAGCTTCTAGGATCTCACTTTTCACGTTTTAAGACTTGTCGTCCACGGTTTGGATGTGTCCCCACATTCTGGGCATGTCTCCCATGTTTTGGACGTGGCTGGTATTGATTTCTAGTAATAGGTTTGGTACTCCTGTCAGTCACTTCTCCGCGTATGCCGATCTACTTTTGTCATGTGTCTGGTATCACGCCCTCGCCCCAGCGACCTTCGCCGACGTGCTGGCGACCGGCAAAGGGAGCAGAGGAAAATTCGAAAAAAAAAAAGAATTTAAAAGATATTGCAAAAAGACGTCGTTTCGTCTACTTCAGCTGCCGGCCGACCATTGATCGTACCGCGTAGGATGGCTCTGGCCGGTGCTAATTGGACTGCAACATCAACGATTCCCGGCCAAATTAGTCGGATGGACTACATTAAAAGATAGTCAAAATTTTTATGATTAAATTGATCAAATTAAAAAGTTCAGAACAAAATTAGCGGCCGTACAATAGATTTATGCCTTTTTTTTAAATAATTTTTCCACTAAATTAATATTCCTCTCTGTCGGACGCAGTTTCTTCGGATCCACATGCGTTGTGAAAACCCAACTATATGATACCCTATTAATGTCATGGACCAAGTTAGACGCCTCCAAACTGTGACATTCCGAATTTCGACCCATTTTTGGGATTTATAGAACGTGTAATTCGTAAGTGTGCTTATAGTAAAATCTCGCCCGGGAACTGATCACTCTCGGTTATTTTTTTTAAAACTAGAGATTTCGCTAGAATCGCACTCGATCGAATTTGGCCGTTATTTAGAGCTCAAACTTTGGTTTCGAATTTCTCGGAGTTCTAGGACGAATTTAATTAGACGGTGTCGATATTATTGTGGCCAGTGTCGATATTTCCAGGAATAGTGAAAAAGTGAAATTTTGACCGAGTGCGAATTTGGACTAGTAGACCTTCCTCATAGTGTGTTTTAATTAATATCGTTTGGCCTTTTTCTTAAGTTATAAATTAGAGTTTTCGTGGGCCGTTAGATCGTTTTCAGATTTGAATCGTGGCCGTCAGATCGCACTTGATTGCGATATTTGACACACTCTCTCTCTCTCTCTCTCTCTCTCTCTCTCTCTCTCTCTCTCTCTCTCTCTCTCTCTCCCCTCCCTCGCTGCCGCGCATGTTTCCCCCCATGCACACGTCCCTCTGTGCACATTTTCCCCCTTCTGTAGGACTCTCTCTCTCATTTTTCTTCTTTCTTTTCTTCTTCCTCTCTCTTCTTCTTCTTCTTTTTCTTCGCTGGTCTTCCTTTCCGCCCCGACCGCTTCTGTTCCTGCTCCTGCTCGACCGCCCGAGCTCGTTGCCGCCCGACCGCCGTGCGGCGCCGCCGTCGCCAGCCAGCCCGACCGCTGCGCCGCGCCGTCCGCCCCGCCGCTCACCCCAAGCCCGACTGCCCTCTCCTCCCTCTCTCCCTCTCCTTCGCGCGAGGAGCAGCTCGCCACTGCGTCCACCACGGCCAAGCTCCGCCGAGCAGCCGGCCAGCTTATCCGACCTCGCCCTGCCGCCCATGACGCCACCGTGTCGCCTCCGGCCGCCACGCGACCTCCCCTTTTCCCCTTGTTTTTCTTCCCCGGCGCCTTCCCCTGTTTCGGGCCCCAGCTTCGCCGCCGCTGCGTACCGCCGTTCCTGCCGCCTCCGCCACCCGGCCTCTCCCCTCAGCCCTCCGCCGCCAAGCTGCCCCCTTGGCCACCACCACCTCCCTTTCCCCTACTTTTTCCTTCCTCCCTGACGCCTCCCCTGTTTTGAGCTCTCCCCGGCTCCGCCTCGTTCAGCTGCCTTTCCGGCCACCGCCGCTGCTCCGTCCGCCACCACCTCGCTCTCAGCAACCCTGCCCAGTCACCTGCAGCTGCCGTGCCCGCCTGGACAGCCCAACATCGCCCCAGCTCAGCCTTGGCCGGACTGTCCCGGTCGTGGCCGAGCCTCCGTCACCGCCGCCCTCGCCCTCGCCCTGGCCTGGCCTCTACCCAGGCCGTGGCCGAGCTGCTCAGCCACTTGCCCGTGGCCTAGCCGCTTGCCCGGCCGTGGCCGAGCCCGTTGCCCAAGCATCCCGGGCCTTGGCCGAGCTCGCCTAGCCCGCTGCCCAGCCGTGCCCGAGTCGTCCCAGCCGCTGCACGTCTCCGTCGTGCCCGTGCTCGTGCCCGCGTGCTTGCCCACACGCCCGGTCGTGGCCGAGAGCCCCGGGCCGTGGCCGAGGGTGTGCCGAGCCGTGGCCGGCCACCGTGCCCGTTGCGCCCTCGCTCGTGCCGAGTCACCGCCGCTCCGACCGGGCCATTTCAGGCCATAGTGGATTTTTCCCTGGCCAAATTTAAGTAAGCGACTCCCTAAACCCTACCTAGTACATTAGGTATTATTAGACTTGTCTAGGGGTTAATTAGTACCGGTTTAAGGATTGAACTTGGGGTAGAATTGCTAGTTGGATGTGGCTTGTAGTGGATTATATTGTTATATACATCGAGTGGCTGATTGAGATGGATTAGCTGGTCATCGTGGCGTTTGTGAGTGGAATTGATATTTGATTGTGACCGACTTGAATGTCGGGTTGGTGAGATAATGTGGTGAGTATGACTTGAATTTGAATTGTACGACTTGTGAGAATGGCGAATTGTGTGGTGGCGTGTGTGCTTGGAAGGAAAGTTGGACCTGAAGCGTGTTTACGCGGGTCATTGGACAAAGCCCGGATTGATCGGAGGACTGCTAGCCTGAGGCGTGTTTACGCGGGCTGTGAAAGGAAGGTTAGACTTGAGGGGTGTTTACGCGGGTCATTGGTAGATGTTGAGCCTGAGGCGTATTTACGCGGGCTGTAAGAATAGACCTGAGGCGTATTTACGCGGGTCGTGTGAATGGACTTAAGGCGTGTTTACGTGGGTCGTGTGATTGGGCTTGAGGCGTGTTTATGCGAGCTGTGAGAATGGACCTAAGGCGTGTTTACGCGGGTCGTGTGAATAGACCTGATGCGTGTTTACGCGGGTCGTGTGAATAGACCTGATGCGTGTTTACGCGGATCGTGTGATTGGGCTTGAGGCGTGTTTACGCGGGTCGTGTGAATAGACCTGATGCGTGTTTACGCGGGTCGTGTGATTGGGCTTGAGGCGTGTTTACGGGGGTCGTGTGATTGGGCTTGAGGCATGTTTACGCGGGCTGTGAGAATGGACCTGAGGCATGTTTACGCGGGTCGTGTGATTGGGCTTGAGGCATGTTTACGCGTGCTGTGAGAATGGACCTGAGGCATGTTTACACGGGTCGTGTGATTAGGCCTGAGGCGTGTTTACACGGGCTGTGAGAATGGACCTGAGGCTTGTTTGCGCGGGTCGTGTGATTGGGCATGGGGCGTGTTTACGCGGGCTGTGAGAATGGACCTGAGGCTTGTTTGCGCGGGTCGTGTGATTGGGCATGGGGCGTGTTTACGCGGGCTGTGAGAATGGACCTGAGGCGTGTTTGCGCGGGTCGTGTGATTGGGCATGGGGCGTGTTTACGCGGGCTGTGAGAATGGACCTGAGGCGTGTTTGCGCGGGTCGTGTGATTGGGCATGGGGCGTGTTTACACGGGCTGTGAGAATGGACCTGAGGCATGTTTACACGGGTCGTGTGATTAGGCCTGAGGCGTGTTTACACGGGCTGTGAGAATGGACCTGAGGCGTGTTTGCGCGGGTCGTGTGATTGGGCATGGGGCGTGTTTACGCGGGCTGTGAGAATGGACCTGAGGCGCGTTGACGCGGGTCGTGGATAGTTGGTTGGACACGTGTGCGTAATGTAAGTGGTTGGATTGGCTGGATGAATATGTGGATGTTTAGTTGAATTGGTTGAATGTACGTGTGGATATTTGGTTGGATTGGTTGAGTGCAAGTGTGGATGGCGCTCGAGTGATTGTGTTATATTCTTGGGATATTATTGAATTACCATGATTTGACTAATGTGCAGAGTTGGCGTGTGATTTGAGGCAAGGTAAGTACATTATGTGAAATTTGCTATGTGGATAGTTAGATTGCATGTTTAGACTCGTCTGGATACGCATTGGCCTACGTGGGGTTTAGGGTGTCTGCTTATTAAGAAGTGTTCTCATGGTTGTTTAACCAAACATTTCAGATCTGCGACCGTGATTGATTGGAGACGCTGCAAGGATAATCTTGGGGATCGAGGACGGGTCAAGTACCCTGTATTTTGAGTGCCCCTTTTGTAGAGTAGTTAAGTTTACGAACCACGGTCTCTTTTGATGAAAGTGGTTCTATCGTTTGTGGCCTAGCTGGCAGTTGTCTTTTGTGAACATTGTATGTATCTGCCAAGTGTATGAATTGCAAGTATTGATTTGTGCTATTGCTACCCCTTCGTCATTTTTAATTGTCTGGATTATTTCATTTTGTTTCCGCACGTGCCTAATCTCTTATGTTTGGGTTCGGTCGGCGACATGCCTGGGACGTCGCTTTTAATGATCGACCATCGAGGGATGTCGTGAGCCCCTTGGGGTTCGGAGCGTGACACAAATAGTGTATTGTTTACAAGTGACAGTGCGGAACATTGAACCTGGAATATGTATGTTAGGTTTTGTATCACGTTGACCATATTTCTGATCTTAGAGTCTAATAGGTTTACATCACATTGATCTCAAAGAACAGGCGAAGCAGAATTACTCATAATCCATCTTCAAGGTGTGTGTGGTACAAGCATTGTGAAGAGGATTAGCAACAAATTACACAGGAGTCGACATTGTTATAGGAGAGCGCCGGTGGTTGTGGCAACAAAATACCAATACCCCACATTTTATTTTGAAATCCAAACTAAATTCTGCTACTGTGTGAACCAGGACACGATATTCGACGTTTGTGCCGGAACGAGAAGCAGTGTGTTGTATATGAATCTCTAGAGATTAGTCATCATAAAGAGTAGCTTAGGGTGTATTTGGTAATCATTTTGTTCCCGGAAATAATTTTTGCTCAGAAATGATTTTTTTTTATTTTGTTCCCGGAAATAATTTCTAGGCATTTAAAAGGCGTTTGGTAACAGCAAAAAATTTCCATTCTTGAAATAGAAAAAGAACATATATACGTTTGGTAATTGCACAAAAATTCTTTCTATTAATAATATTTTAATATTTCTTTCTTTTTTTCTTCTTCTCCTTCTTGGCCATGGCCGGCGAGGACGTCGTGGCCCTCGTCTAGGCCGCGAGTGGCGAGGGTGGCCCTCGCTAGCCATTTCCAGCCCTTGCCCAAGTCGGCGAGAGCCACCCTCGAGGCTCGCGGCCTGGGAGAAGGCCTCCCTCGCCGGATCTAGCGAGGGTGGTAGCTGCCCAGGCCAAGGCTTGCGAGGGTTGGACCCTTACTGGCTCGGGCAAGGGCTGGAAATGGCCGACAAAGGCCACCCTCGCCTAGGCTACAAGGGTCCAACCCTCGCCTTCGCCTATGGCCGGTTGCCGATCGCCGGCAACCCGGCCATGGCCAAGAAGAAGAATAGGAAAGAAGAAAAAGAAAAAGACAAAGAAAATCTTTTCTATTTCTCATTCTTGTTGCCTTGCATGTTGATTCTATTCCAAAATTGATTTTGGGAACAAATTTGTGCCCCGGAACAAAAAATTTACCAAACGGATTTTTATTCCAAAATTAATTCTGAAAACAAAAGAATAGAATTAATTACTATTTGGCCAGTTACTAAACGCACTCTTAATGAAGGGTGAATTGCCTAGTTTGAGGACAACCGACCTTTTGGAATCAGAAAATGCAAGCAATCCATGTCTTCTATAAGAGGAGAGGCGAAGGCCCATTATCTATTTTATTGGCCACATAGCGAATGGCCTGTTTGGTATCTCGAAAAGATCACTCGTAGGACGTTTTATCATAAATTGCCAAATAGAATTCGCCTGCAAAGGCAGGATACCAAGTAGAGGTGTTAACAATTCGGTTCGGATTTTCGGGAAATCCAAACCGCACCGAACCAGTAGGGTGAGCATTTGAACCGAACCGAATAGCGATTCGAACCAAATATAACCCAAACAAAAAACCCGGTTCAATTCGGTTTGGTTCGGTTCGGATCGGATCGGATTTTCGGTTTTTTCCCCCTTTTTTTTTAAATTCACGTATCCTTTCTCTCTCTCCTCCCACTGCGCCCTTCCCCCTCTCTCTAATGGGGCGTTTTGCTTCACCTTCACAACAATAGTGGTTTCTCCTCCACCTCCGCTGCAAGACGAAAATCAAAAGTTCGTGCCTTATATCACACTCTCTCCACTACAAGACGACTCAAAAGCCCCGAACCTGCACTAGTAAAAATCCAGAGCTGAATTCCCACATACGCAACCACTCCAGCTCCAATTTCACCTCCAGAAGCGAAACACACCCAGCATTTTTTCTCCCAAACCCAGAAAAAAAAAAAAGAAACCATCTTTTAAGGGCATTCCACACCCAGTCAATCGCAAAACAAACGGAAGGCGCCAATCTCTCACAAGCCAGCACATCTCCTAGAACAGCAGCGGGCATGCGCGAGCTCAGAAGATAGAAAATGAAAAAGAAAACTCTCCCACCGCAAAATCACGAGCAAGAGGGGGGCCTCGTCCGCTACGAAGAAGAATCCGCGAGGATGCGAGAGGGAACGGAGAATGAGCTCGTGAATTAATGGAAACTTCTGAAGGGATTGGATGAGTGAGAGAGAGAAGGGAGACGTGAAGATTGAGAGAGAGAAACCCAGCCGCCAATTCTAAGATTGAGAGGGAACGGAGAATGAGCGAGGGCCGCCCTCGCTCGACGCCGGCGAGGGCCCCCCTCGCCGGAAAGGAAAAAAAAAGAAAAAAAAAAGCAGAAAAGACGAAAATGCCCATGGACTAAATACATTGGGGTAAATGTGTCACAAAAAGCAAAGTTCGGGGTTTTTGGTGTCACAAAAAAAAGTTCGGGGTAAATGTGTCACAGATGGCAAAGTTTGGGGTTTTTTCCCTATATTTATTTATACATAATTATTTTTTAAAAACTTATGTGTATAATTTTTTTGGCCTAATTCCATTAAAAACCCCAAACTTTATGTTATGTTTCAAATCTACCTCAAACTTTTTTCTATCTCATAAAAAACCATCAACTTCTACTTTCTTCCCAAATCTGCCCTCTGTTATTTTTTGTCCAATTATATCCTTGGAATTTGACTAGTGAGTTCCACATCATTCTAATCTTCTAAGTGAATTTTTTTTTTCATTTTTTTCCTTTCTTCTTATCCTTTTCACTTTTGTCATAACAAACCACCGTCAACCCAACCATGATATCAACCGGTGGCCTTCGGGATGATGCGTCCGACGGGGATGTTGCGGAGGGCACCGCCGGCGGTCCTGTAGCCACAACAGCTCTTGCAAAAGTGGCGCGACTAAAAGAGGTTGGAGCTATTTTAGTAGCAGAACTTGGTACTGGTGGAATCACAGGGAGGGCATTTTAGCTGTTCTTGCTCTGGAAGTTAAGGACTCGTCGTGGGTTGAAATAGTGATGATGGGTCTTGATGCATTTTAGTGAGACTTACCAAAAATAAGTTCAAGTTCCGAGAGTTTTAAGGACTGAAAATGGTCGAAATCAGCGGCTTTGAGGCCAAAATGATTTAATTTTGAAGTGATTATGTGAGTTAGAGCTCAAAGGCATGTGCGAAACTGAGTCTTGGTTCCATTTTGTTGAGCTTAAGAGGAGAGATCAACTCAAATGTGAGGTTGCGTGCCTCAATCGCGGGTGGCAACCTCCATTAATGGAGGCCGACCATAGAGCACAAAGTGAGAGAGAGAAGAGCTTGGGCTCGTTCTGTTTTCGCCTGGGCATGAAATAATTCTACAAAGCTGCGGGGATGACTGAGCGAAGGTAATGGCCAATAAAAATGCCTTCTTGAAGCTTGAAAAACTGGAACCGAAAATAGGGGTCTCGGTTGAGACTGCCGGAGTTGATTCCGATGACTGCCCACAGTCGTGGAGGGGTTGTCGGAGGTCGTGGTGTGGCGTCGGAGTTCTGGGTGGCGATGGGTGAGCGCCGGTGAACTATGGCCGAGCATGTCTATGCGAAGAAGACGATGAACAGTATCCATGGCGGCAGTAAAAGGAAGGAGAAAAAGTGAAAAGGATAAGAAGAAAGGAAAAAAATGAAAAAAAAAATTCATTTGGAAGATTAGAATGACGTGGAACTCACTAGTCAAATTCCAAGGGTATAATTGGACAAAAAATAACAGAGGGCAGATTTGGGAAGAAAGTAGAAGTTGATGGTTTTTTATGAGATAGAAAAAAGTTTGGGGTAAATTTGGAACATAACATAAAGTTTGGAGTTTTTAATGGAATTAGGCCTAATTTTTTTAGGGTAAATTCATTCTAGGATTTTTATTATTATTTATTTACTTATTTGAATCAAATTTAAAAATAATAATTTATTGTGTATATATAAAAATATATATTTAATATGCAACGTGTCCTAACGTGTCGGAATTCTCTATTTTTTGAGAAATAACGTGTCGCGTGTCGTGTCGCGTGTCGTGTCACGTGTCACGTGTCACGTGTCGCGTGTCGCGTGTCGGTGCTACTTAGGCCGCGATACGATTGAATCTGAATTTCGCGCATTTTCAGTTTGGTTCGGTTTAAACCGACTGAACCGGTAAAAAAGAAATGTGGTTTTTTTCGTGATCCGAACCGAAAACCGAACCTAATAAAAATGCACGAAATTTCGATTTGGTTTGATTCGGCTTCAGTTTCGGCTCGATTTTCTGATTCAGTTCTGACACCTGTTGAAGTTGGCAAATACTTCGAGGACCCTTGTTTCTCATACGGGGCACGCCCACATGAGCTTAGGAAAACGAAGTATGATCTAACGACATGTGACTCCTGCGCACAGAATGCGGGGGTTCGGGGGCAGCGCTCCTGACACGGGGGTCCCGCTGACAGGACAGCGGGCGGGGGTTCCGCTCATCGGTGAGCGGACGGCGACCCCGCTCGCCGGTGAGCAGGCGGGGGCTCGGGGGCAGCGCCCTCGAAACAACATCGGGTTTGCTGGCCCGTTTATTGTGGGATTAAAGGGATTCAGATAGGCCTGGGCTTTGGGCCCATTTTAAGTTCTATATATTATACTCGTATGAAAAATTATTAGAACGAGCGGTTGTGATTGTAAACCCTAAATATCATAGTGAAATCCCTTTGCAGGACGTAGCCCTATTCGGGGGTGAACCTGAATAAACTTATGTGTCAATTTCTTCTATTTTCTCTGTAATTGTTCTGATTCGATTTCAGATACACCCCCATCAACACCCCTAATACCAGGACGTGTTAAAGCTAAAAGGGCGTTCCCCGCAATGCCTGTTGAAAAAATGGTCCGGCGACTTATAACCAGTGGCTTGATTTGGAAAGTGATACCAGTACTTTACTGGGTGTCTTACCACGGAAGAGACAGAGTACATCATAAGGAAAGTGATGTTTGGACGAGAAAAGGCATATCCAACGTCGTGTGCTCCTCAAAGTCCTCGTTACCGACGTCGTACTCGGTGCCTTGTATCATAACACTTGTATTGTACGGTAAGTGTGTTCATCTTGCTCGTCTAAACAGTACATTCGAATCGTTATGATCGTGTGTTTTCCTAAGGAGGCTAATCTCCATATCACGAGATCTATGCGCTCCTCAGTAGTCGCCCAATACGCCTTGCTTGAAAGGCCTTCATTATTTTATTCAATTAGCATTAACCAAATAAGGAGAAATTTATCAGGATAAATCAATACTGCGCGATGCTGACATAATTAATTGGGATGCGATCTAACATGGTCCTATCTGTAAATGAAATCTTGATCAAACAAGACAAAAATAATCTTTGCAGTGACATGTTGAAAGGGGTGACAAAATTGTGATAAAAGCCAATAGCAATCAGCTTGCCAAATTTGACGAAGACCCAACAAATTCATGCCAATTATTTTTCCAGGAATCAAGTTGCTTGGGCGGCGAACTTGCTTGGACGTGGTAGACTCGGACCACGAAATTTTGTGAGATTTTTGACATTTTGTTTATCTAATTTTCCATTTTCCTAAGACTTATTCACTAGTTTGATTGATGAATGGTGATACCGATGATGATGATGATGAGACTAGTTTGTCTGAAGAACAGCGACCATGCCTATCACGGGAGAAATTGAATTAAGGAATAATCAGATGGAGAGAGTGATTAGAAGCACGGTTTGACCATGTTACTGCACGTACTTTTCAATATAAGCCAGAACATCCGATATTTATTTATTTATTTTATCGAAATGAATACGAGGTTGCTTTCAAAGACTTGGTTTTTTGCTCGAACATAATTTGAGACCGTTGAACTTGAGAAGCTACTTAAATACTGTGCTAAAATCATGGATCAAATAAGACACAAGTCAACGTAATAAGGATTTTCTGACCCAAAAAAAAAACGTAATAAAGATTTGCTGATCATACAAGCTTTTTTTTAAATTCTAGGGTGGAGATCATAGCTTCGAGCTACTTGTTTTCCTCTCGCCGAATCTATTGTAAGAGCATCAACGTCCCACATTTTCAGCTTCTTCCAGTTGGATAAATCAGGTAAGCGTAGCAAGGAACAACCTCTGATGTAAAGACTTTCCAGTGATTCCAATTTGTCAAGACCTTGAATCTCAACCAGTTTCGGACAGTCCCGGAGGACCTTGAGCTTCTTGAAGTTAGATAAGTCGGAAAGGTCCACAACTTCAAGAGATCTGCAATCGTAAACTTTAAATTTCCTCAAACTAGAGGGAAGCTGTCCAACGCGGTGTAGCTTGTTGCAGTTCCAGAGTACAAGCTCTTTCAGACAGCGAAAGCAACCCAAATATGAGCTTATGCTGGTGATACTTGGAAGTTCCAACATACACTTTGGGCTGGAGATGCTGGAGATGTCTAGAACGCCACTTATAAAAACGCAATCTTTTGAGGGAAAACATAAATTCAGATCTATTAAACTCACTAAGTTGGAGATCTCCGGATTTTTTCTTGAGACTGTTGAGGACAGACGTAGAATTACCAAACTCTGTGGAAGCTTTGGTACATTCTTCACTAGAGTGTATGTTAATTTCAAAATCTTCAAGACTGGTAGTCTCGCAATATCACTAGGAATCATCTCTAGCAGCGTGCAATGCTCTCCATAAATCTCCTCGAGTTTCTCCAGCATCCCAATAGCCTCGGGTAACTTTTGCATGTGACTCTCATTCATCTTCAACACTTTCAAGCTCTCTAGATTGACAATGGTTTTTGGCAACTCTACAATGCCTGTTTCCGAGATATCCAACTCAGCTAAACGTTTCAGCATTCCAATCGAGTCGGGAAGCATCATTAGCTCGATGGCTCCAACAATGACCAAGCGCTCAAGATTTACGAGTTCTCCGATTGAGCTTGGAACTTGACTAATGCTTTCACAGAAATCATGATTCTCTATGAGCAACTCGGTCAATGCTTTCAGAGAACCCAAATCATCAGGTAGCGCTTGGAGCTTAGCACATCCACCTAGTCTCAAGTGCTTCAGACGTCTCAGGTGACCGATGGATCTATCAATTCTTAACAAACTTTCACATCCCTTTAGATTTAATATTTCTAAAGATAAATATCCAGAGAGGTCAGGAGTTGTGCTTAACTCGCTGCACCATGACAGATCAAGGACCTTTAATCTTGTAGCCACCTGCCATAAGCAAAAATATCGACTAAGGAAGCATTCCACCAAAGTAACTTCATAAATGCTCTGTGCAAATCCATTCCTTTATAACTTAAGCCAAAACCACTCTCTGTCACACATTTTTTAAATTTTTTTCCAATATTATCCCCATCAACAAATAAAAGAAAATGGATCTATTTTCAAAGTACCCCTGGATCGAATAATAAAAAGACAAGAGAATGTAAGCAGCATATCTCTTATAGATTATAACATCCCTTTTCAACTTCATCATGGAATTACCGATATTGTCCCCGACACTAGTACTTATGACTTTCCTATGTAAATGCATCATCAATAAACATCAATATAGAAAATAATCTTACATGTCTTCTGACAATCAACTAATCTATTTATGCAGTTTTCTGTTTTCTTTTTATGTTTTTTTGTTTCATACATTAAAGCGCTCACATAACCTTTGAAGAGTATAACATCTTTTTAAACTATTGACGTACTAAACAAGTCAATTTGCATGTGCAATTTTACTCGCATCCTATGTATAGTATAGATAGTCTTATTCACCACTTATGTTTAAACATCTAGTAGTGACAACTTATTGGCTTGATCAAGGAACTCAAAACAACGTGAATGTTCATATAATGTTCTATAAAAGTAGTGTAAGTCAATAGATATGAAGCAAGATCAATTATTCCATTAGATGATTTAACAATTCGATAAATCACTTGTATGAATATCTGAATAAGTAATTTCCCAAAAATGGAGTTACTAGTAACATGGAATGCCCACATTACAATACCCTTTAATCATGCAGCTACAATCAATTTGAATAAGAAAGCCATCTTTCAACCAAAAAAGAATAAGAAGAAAGCCATCAGGAAAAGATTTGCCATAAATGATAAAACAGCAATAGCATAGTATCAATGTAAAATTATAAATGCAATGCAGATTAATGATCAACAACCAAATCTTAACATCTTTTTTTTGGTAAATTTATCGTTTTTTTGGTAAGGTTGGTAAATTTATCGTTTCATTCAATAAAAATGGAAAACGCAATCTTGGAAGATCTACACATGTTACATTCTCTCCATAAACACAACAAAATATCTATGAATAGAATATTGAAAGAATGAAGTAATAATATCGAAGGTAACATTATTCCCGTTGACCATAGTGTGTACAACAAATCTATGACTTAAATGTAAAGTAATTGTTTGAGTCAATATAATTCTAGTGAAAACTAGTTCAGCTGTGGAATGAGGGATAGTTGTCATAAGCCTTCGTCAAGACCAAGACTTGTTCTATGAATTAAGTCAATAAACTTTATTAAAAAAAAAAGGATCAATAAAATGACGATCTACAACCCCATGCGACACGTGCTGGTGTGACTCGAAGAAAATATAACATGTTATACCAAATTATTTGTACACACATACCTTGAGTTGAGTCCAACCACCCCAATGTTCATCTATTGAGCTATGCGATAGGTCAAGGATGACTAGATTTTTTGGGCAAAAGTTGGTTGCCTGCATTTCTTTTGGACATCGTTGCCAACAAAGCCATCTCAATTCTGAAAAGAGACCCTCAAGGTCTCCAGAGAGGGTCCTACCAGATATTTTGAGAAATCTAATATTTGGCACTTCGATAAAGTCTTCTGATGTCAAAACAGAGTCTCGGAGAAGTTCCATATAGAAAGCTGCAGCAGTTTCAGTTCCCTAAATTGAGGAAAGAGTGGATTCAACGTGAGGAGTTCCAAATAGAGCCTGCAATAAAGGGAAAACAGTCCAAGGAAGATTTCTGCAATGAAAAAAGTAGACGAGGGTGCACTTAGACATATACCTTCTTATTATGGACAAAATCAGGACCTTCTTCCTGATTCCACACCCAAGAACCCTTTCTTGGGTCTTTGCAATACACAATGCTCCTGCCTAAGTCCTTAAGCTGATCATGCATCCATAGTTCATTCTTGTCTTCGATTTTCACCAAGGACATTAAAAGCAGACGATCAATCCCCTCATCCGTAAAAAATACATAGTCATCCCACATGTAATCTGCATAACTCTTGTTTTGTCCGACTAGAAAGCAAGCAATATCAAGAAATATTTGTTGATGCCGATGATCTAACACCTCATAACTCAACATTAACTTTTTCTCCACATCCTTAAGAAGAAAACCTTCCATCTTTTCCAATGTATCTTGCCACACTGTTTCCCTTTTTCCACGTAACAATGGGCCAATCACTTCCATAGTTAAAGGAAGACCTCCGGTTTTTGCAATAACTTTCTTAGATAGTTTCAAGAATGCATTTGGAGGAGAGTCGCTTCTAAAGGCATGCTTGCTCAAAAGTTGAAGAGCTTTGTCATTGTTGAGTTCCTCAGCTTCATAAATTAAACAATGGTCATATTGATCTTGGAATCCAAGTAAAACACCTTTGTCTCTTGTTGTAACAACTATCCTACTTCCCCAACCAAACCATTCTTTTGTTGCTGCCAATGCCCTAAGTTGGCTCGCATGGTCTACATCATCAAGAAAAATAAGAACTTTCTTTCTGCAAAATCGAGTTTTGATCATATTCATCCCATGATCAGTGCTAGAAAGTTCAACTCCTACATCACCAATGATATCAGAGACTAATTGCCTCTGCCCACTTGACAGACCAGAACCTTGTGATGCTCCTCGAATATTTGAAATGAAGCTGTGACTCTCAAAATTAGTAGATAGCTTGCGGTAAACAACCTTGGCAAGAGTCGTCTTGCCTATTCCACCCATCCCGCATATTCCGATGAGCCTTATGTCGTCGGATTCGACATTCAGCAAATATACTACTTTGTTCACCGATTCATCGATTCCAACTAAATCATCGGGTATATGAACACGAGACACATTAAGCTTAACCGACACTTTCCGAGCAATCAACCGTGCAAGTTCTCCGTGGCTGTGTCAGGACACACAACATAATCAAGTGAATTAGGAGATTGATGGCAAACTTGTACACTTGCAAGATCAAACAATAACATGAAGTTACGAAATTGATGCTGGACCCAGAGAACAAAAGAATGAATACATGATTTTCTGGTTCTGTTCAATAAGACGATAGGTTATAATGCTTATGTCGAGCAGGTAATCCTCGAGTCTTGAGACAATGGAGTGTAAAATTCCATGCGATATCCATCACAATTTTTGGTCCAGAACTAAGAAAAAATTTTGCTCTATAAATTAAATCCGCATTCAAGCAAAAGAAATAGAGATAAAAGGGAAGGTGGAGTTGAGTGAGTTAACATACCCCGTGTTTCTGGTGTCCCATCCCTTGATTTTAGTAACTTCCTTGAGCGCCTCCTCCCAGCCCTGCACGGTCTCATCCCCACGTTCTCTTTTATGCTGAGTCAATGCATCCCTATATGCTCCGGTTTCAAGCTTCACAACAGAAGGTTCCACGTCATAGAAAATGGGCATAACCTCCAGTCCGTGGGTTTTCCTACGCTTCATCATGTGTTCCAGCTCGCGTAGGCACCACCTACTGGAGGCATAGCCTTTGGAGAAGATGGGAATGCAGACTTTCGAGTCATCGATGGCCTGGTAAATCTCAGGGCCAATCTCATCACCGACATCGATCCCCTTCTTGTCTATGAAAACACTGAGACCCTTATCTTCCAGGGCACAATGGAGGGTGTCTGTGAAGGTCCTGCGAGTATCTGGTCCTCGAAAGCTCAAGAACACATCGAACAGAGCTCCCGATGTGCCCTGGCTAGTGGATCCTGTTTCCGAACTACTCCTTTTCCGTTTCATCGCAGCTGCGTCTACTGCCATCAAAGATTTCACAAAAGATTTTACAGACTTGGGTGGGATGATGAGCCCACCAGAGGCTCAACATTCAGAGTCAAGTCGAGTAGAAGACGAAGCCTAAGCAAACGGAAAATATGGGGGCGTCTTTGGTCAGTCCTCATCAATTATCGCGTCCACACCAATAAACTTAAGGAACAACATAAAACACATGTACTTAATCAAACAAACGAAAAAAAAAGGTGAGGCTCTGGAACTTTCAGAAGACAAACGCTGGTGCAAAAAAAGGTCTAGAGGCCGGAGGGTGTGACCCAACAAGCATTGATGAGAAATTTTCTCATGACGGAAAAAAAAAAAAAAACGTCGGAGTCCAGGAACACGAGATGGTGATTGAGAGTAGGAAAGTATCTATGAACACTAGATAATGAGAAACTATTGAACAGACTTAAATGAAAGCCCAGTCCTCTGACCTTCGGAATGAGCCTCGCCGCTGCGATCTACACACCAACCAACAAGCTATTTCAGCAAAATCCGTAAACAAGATGAGTAAACAAAAATCTCTAAAAGGGCAAGTTGTTCAAAACCTGAAGGGCCACCCGTCGAAGGAGCTAAACTATTGAACAAACTTAAATGAAACCGGAAAGCTGAAAGAGTTGCAAACTCCATCCATCTCAAAACTAGTAAGAATTAACAACAAAAACACAAAGCAAACAAAATAAAAAGAAATTAACTCTGAATAAGCAGCTATCTTTACGTGTAATGCACGGATATATCCATTAAATTTGAATTTGAAGGAACAAAGCAGAAGTAAATTTCTTGTGGAAATATTATATATTTCAAGGGAAATATGTATAATTGTGTCGGCAATAAAGATTAGATTAAACAAAAATTAAAACATAAAAAATAAAGCTCGAAACTAGCTTTTTTTACTTTTCATGCTTGTGCACCATGTCACTGTCCTTTAATTGGAATGTGTCATCTTTTCGTTTCTTCGAAAGGTGATTAAAAAGAGTTTCAGTCTTGGTGAAGCAAAGGCACACTTTTTCACTTCCATTGGACTGGAGCCCACCCGAGTCAAGTCAACATAATTTAGTGGAAGTCGAGGTCTGAGTAACCTATAAATGTGAAACACATGTACCTAAAAAAGGAAAAGAAATGAAGAATTGGGACTTGATTGACATTAAGATCGAGTGGCCTGATCGTAAGTAATGGTCATGAACAAAGTGTTGCTTTTTCGGAGTTACTTTATTATACTAGTCAAAAGCAACAAGAAAAATAAAATCTAAAAAAGCTGAATTTGTGACTAATTTAGGTGTAAGTAATTTTTATATCGATTTAGGTTGGATGATTTGTTTATGTGATTTTCTATTGAATAAAAATTTACGTATAAAGGAAAATTAAAATTATTATCAAATTTTTTAAATTTTGTTATGCAATCCATAAACCCGGATCGAATTATCGAAATGGGAAATTTGCTAACATGGAGATGTCTAAAAATCTCAAATAAATCAAGATTAGAATCAAACAATATCAAATTAGATAATCAATAATTGCGAACTAGGCAACGAATACTCAAATGGAATCGGTTCGAGAAATCACCTAGTTTGAAGTATTTGTTTCCAGGAATCGGCGCTGGCGACGGGAGCTTTACGGCGACCGGTGAGGAGGAACGCCCGGTCCAAAGCAGCAACGATGGCAAGTCAGCAAGGACACAGCAAATTGCAGACAGGTTCGCTAGAACAAAAGATGCAGCGGTGAAGGTTTGTTGGTGGTGTTGAGCAGTCCAACTGGAAAGCTGGGGTCGCCGGACCCTGCTTGGAGATTCGATCAACGCTAGTCTGCGCTGGGCAACCTGCGAAAAGAAATCAAAACGCAGCAGAGGAAACAAAACAGCAAAGCGGTGGCGTCAACTGGAGCTGGGATGCCGCCTGGAATCACCGGAAACCGCCCGGGGCTGCAGCTGCGGTGCTAGAATAAGTCGGCACAGCTGCCGTCGGGCTTGCAGCAGGACGTGCTGAGCGCGACGAAGCGTGCCGGCAAGCGAGGTGGTGGCGCGACGATGGACGAGCCGGCGGCGAACGCGATGACCGGTGAGGGGCAGCGGCGGTGGCGCTGGCGCTGGTAGAAGGATGGGAGGCAGAGATCGACACCAGCAAACAAGGTCTCGAGAATTTCGAGGAGAAAGCAAACTAGAACGCCGAACGAAAGCAGCAACTACGCCGAGAAATCAAACCACGCCGGCGAACAAGGACCGGAGAACACCCAAGAACGATGAACAGTCGCCTCTTTTGTCTCTCTAATTGTTGCGTGTCTGAGGGTTGTGCAGAAGCTGCCGTCCCATTGCTCACCTAAGCGTGTCTTTTTAGAGTGTTCTTTTTTTTTTTTTTTGTACTTTTTCGTTTTTTTAAGAAAAAATGACATAAATAGTCCCCAAACATTGATTCAATGTGTAATATTATCCACGAGCTTTTACTTTATTTAATGTGATCCTTAAACTATAGCTTAATATGTAATGTGGCCCCTGAATTTTTAATTTGTTCAATATGATTCATGAATTTTTGATACATATTAAATTTACTTCTTGAACTCCTTCTATTAATTTAAGTTCATGGACAACATTGGATATTTTCATATAGTTTAAGTTTTAAATTGAATATATACCAAAAGTTCATGGATCACACTGAATAAATAAAAAGTTTAGGGAACACATTACATATTGGGCTAAAGTCCATGAATCACATTAAATAAATTAAAAGTTCATGGACCGTTTTATATATTGGGCTAAAGTTTAACGACTATTTCTATCATTATCGCTTTTGTGAACTATTAATCTCCCCCTTTCTTTTAAAATAACCATATATTACTCTCAATATTTCTTTCCCTCTCAAACCTCACGTAAAGCTCTCCCAGAATTTGCTTCAGATTTTCTTTATTGTTGATGTTGACCGAGCAATCCTAGCTCGATTGGCTCTCATCTTTTCCTTTTTAATTTATTGTTTGCCTTCGTCGTTTCCCGCAATGTGGAAGACCACGATAATTCGTCTTCTTTTCTTCGATCTTGCCATGATACGGTTGCGAAGACTTCGATGATGGAAAGGGCGGTATGATGCATTTCAAGGAAGTTGCAAGAACTACGTGTGGAACAGGGGTCAATGAGTGATGGTTAAGTTATCAATTTCTATTTACATTTCTATCTTCAAGAATTACTATAGATTGGGTTTGATCTACAATCTTCTATTTACATTTCTTTATAATGCCTTAAAATGACTATACTTTTAAAAAAATTACCAACTTTAATTAGATTGACTTATCTACTTTTCTCTATCTAATTTATCAATTAGTTTTCGGTTACCCAAAAAAAAACTCTTGTTTAAGTTACTTGCTAAGTTTAATTTTTTTGTTAATTACCAACCTTTCTTTTTTTTTTTACCAATTTCCATTGACTTTTCTTTTTTACGCCTTAAATTTACTAACTCTCATTTGTCAACCTTTTCTTCGATTGAGTTTTCAACCAGTTGTGAACTCTCATTTGAGTTAATTATCAATGTTTATTTGGTTTTTCTTAATTTATTAACGTTTCCATTTAATTACTTAATCTGGCGAAGTCACCAAATAAATATGGGTAATTTTCTATATAATTTGGTAAGTTTAAGATGGTGATAATTGAATAAAATTTGCCAACTAATAAGAGAATTGGTTTATGAGTCATAAAAGAAATTAGGAACTAATTTCTTGGAGCCCACGAGGAAACTTCCAAGAAGGCGCTCAAAAGGTTATCTCCGTGGGTGGCACACCGTGTGAAGTGGGTAAAGACTAACGCTATGTTGCCCAGCCATCAACACAAAGAAAGAGTTTAAAGATCAGTCATGAAAGAAATTTCAAATTAATGGCGCATAGAAGCGCACCGTCATCTAGACAAACAGCCATAAATGAGTCAAAAGACATCATCTCTGTTGTATGCATTCTACAAGCACTATCGTCATGACCACAAGCATTGAAGTTCATGACATAAACCATGTGCTGAGGCACCCGAAAAATTTATCTCACCCCAACCAACGCAGTGAACCAAACAACATATTCAATTTGAATAAACAAAATCAGAAACAAAACCCTAGAATCGAATCGATGCAGAGATCCCCAATCACAAAAACCTAGACTCGAAAAAATGAAGTTGTACCTTCCACTCTTCGATGCAGGGATTCTCAATGTACAAAGCACTAGGTGAAGTTGGTTTTCTTTCCATCCAAAATAATATTCTCTTGTTGTTTTCAAACTTATATTTCTTAGCAAATACTTAAAATTACCAACTTTAGTTGGAGTGGCCAAATAGTTTGAGGTTACCAATGTTAATTACCATGTTTATTTTTAATTATAAACTTTTCTTATTTTTTTTTATCAACTTTCAATTACCTTCCTTTATTACGCCTTAAACTTTCCAAGTACTCACTTTAATTTAAGTGATTTATCAACCTTTTCTTCGATTAATTTTCAACTGGTTACTGACTCTTATTTGGGTTACTTAGCAACGCTTGTTTAATTTTTCTTGATTTATCAACTTTTCCATTATATTATTTAATCTGTAATAGAATTGGTAAGTCACCAAACAAACATTGGTAATTTCATATATATTTGGTAAACGTAAGATGTTGTTAAGAAAGTTAAAATAAAGGTTGCTGAATAATGAGAAATTTTTTTTTGCCAATGATAAAAGAAGTTGGTGATTTAAAAAAAAAGAAAAAAAGACTTTGGTAACCAATTTCTTAGGGTCCACGAGGAGCTTTCCAAGAACGACACTCTAAAGGTAAAAATCTCCATGGCTGGTGTACCGCGGGAAGTGGAAAAGAGTGACATTCTTTTCCCAGCCACCAAGAAAAAGAAGTAGTTTAAAGTCAATCATGAAAGAATTCACAAACGATCATCCATTATTGTGTCTCTATGACCTTTCTTGGAAATCAAAAATCAACTGTTCTTTAAAACTTCCGAATACCTACTACTTGACATGTACGTAACAAAACAAAACAGAGGAATTAAAACCAAGAGGGCTATGAAAATGCGAGATGGCGAGATAATATTAGTAAGTTCGATGAATGTACTTAGCAAGAGGAATAATTGCGAGATGGCTTGTCTTGTAATACGAAACTTCATTAAAGTTGTTTGTGTATAGTTGTGAGCTGGCGCACCATTTGCCTTCCGCCGACTATATGTTTCGTGTGTGTTCTTTGTAAAAGGGAAAACAAGATAACGCATTTAACCAGCACCAAACTATTAGATCGCGATGCATTTTTTGAAGAGTTCTCTAGAGGATCATGCGAGATTGTAGAGGACAATTAATCCGATCTCCTAAATCAATCTCTCTCTTTAGCTCCAATAGCACTTCAATCAGCAGACAACTATTTAAGTTCATATGATTTTTCTGAATTGTAGAAACATAAAAGCGCTCGTGTAATTGCTTGATATTTAGAACTATTGGCTCTAGACAACGGAAGGATCGATGTGCTCACAACCATCAGTAAAGTTTTCTCCCACAAATTTGTTGAGAAATCACTTTAATTAGTTATTTTCTTACTCTTTCATTATTTTTCAACCATGATCGCAAACTGCAGTATATTGATATATAACTTATGAAGGTTTAAGTGCAAAGTTTAAGCATAATCTAATTGAAATTTTACTCATCATTCTATTTTTTTTTCAAGCACAGAAATAATATATTTACTATTGAATCAATAAATTTGTACTTACCTTTAATTTTTTATTTGGTTTTCCCGCTGCTGAAAATTTCTGAATCCGTCCGTGATTTTCTCCATCGTAACACGAATATAAAAGCAGCCAAGATTAGTCCAACGAAATCTCAATTACAGAAGGAAAAAAAATCACAAAACTAACCTCAAATGGTCCAAATAGGATTCAACCAGGTCGGCAGGTCCTTGAATGCCTTAGGCTAGTTCCGCCTAATGATCAGCATGGCTCGCTGATGCGGTGGACCTTTAGACCAATCGCTATAATGGCCCAACAATGGAGCTAACACGGGACTGACGCAGAGCGACTCTGACTATAGTCAAAGTAGAGACTGATGAGGAGTGACACGAAGGGACACGAATTCTTGTGAGGCAGGTCACTATCACATGAAACTGAATCGAGACAATCAAGCATTTATGACAAACCCACTTGTAAACACAGAGAGAAGATAATGTACATAATTAAGGCATTTATCTACGTGAAAGATAAACTGTGTAAGGGACTCTTTGTAAATAGTTAGAGGTGTGGTTTGTAGTTTCGGGCGATATTGCTGTGTATAACAAAGTATTGGAGAGTCTCATGGTTACCTAGTTTATAGCGGGATTACTGTAGAAGGAAGTTAGGTCTTGCACGACAGCAAGTTCTACACTTGAAACAAGGCGGTAATTGCACTCTTGGCATAACTAGTAGGATTCATCCTATTTGGGCTGTTAGAGCTTGAAAAGAGGATTAGGTAGACTCACACCGGGCCTCTATTAATCGCTTTTGCAATTTCTATTTCTTTATACTCTTTAATTTCCATTGGTTATATTGCTAGTTCACTTTACTTACTCATAGAAGTGGAATTTTTATTGGGATTAATTTTACAAAATTAATTTGTGTTTTCTTTAAAAACAAATTGGTCCTCCCTCTTTGGTTGGTTATTTGGGCCTAACAATTGGTATCGTAGTAGGCTCCTTGTTGTAAAAGTGATATACTTTTGCGATAAAGATGGATGCCAATAATTGTTGGAACTAGGTCAAACCGATTACCCGACCTCCTTTGTTTAATGGTGCTAATTATTCTCGCTAATTATTTTCATTTGAAACATAGGATGGCCATGTTCATTCAATCAATGGACCACGAACTTAGGTGGCTGTGCAAAATGGATCCTTTGTACCAATGAAGATAGGGGAAACCCCTAGTGCTCCCAAAGATAAAATGAGTTCACGGCATGTTCTCTATTGTGCAGTTGCCCATGCTGAATTCGACCGAATTCCGTCATGTCAAACGGCCAAAGAAATTCGGAACCGATTGGTGGTCACCTATGAACGAACTAATTGCGTGAAAAAGACCTAGATTGGCGTGCTACAACTAAATAATGTATTCTTCATGGTGGAGCCCCATGAGAGCAGCAAGGATGTGTTCGTTCACTTCATGGACATCATCAACGCCTAGCCACTCTTAATAAGACTATTTCTAGTGATATACTGAGGGAAAATTGTTATTTCAATCCTAAGCCAAATTATATCGATTTCAATTCGGTTCTAAACTTTTCGAATGATCCAACGTAGTCCTTAACCTTTAAATGAAATTTCAATCTAATCCTTTAGGCCAAGTGTCGCTTGAAATTGCTGACATGGCGGTTCAGCCATCGCTAACCGTCTTACTTGTCATAGCCGGTAATCTAGCATTGAATTTTCCAGATTTTTTTCTTTTATTTATTTTATATATTTTCATTCCTTGTTACTGTTCATCTTCCAAAATGAACTTACAGCTTCTCTAATTTTTTTTGGACACGCAAAATAGTTGCATCAAATTGTCCGGCTCAACGTGATAGATTATCCCAATCCGTTAAATCCAAAAGTTCAATCATTAAAACCCCTAATAAGAATCAACACATCATAATATAAACATTGCATTGAATTAAGTGGCGTTGAAGCAAATCAAAGACAAATTACTCACCAGAATGTCTCGAGGCAAGGCTTCGAGATCGGATCGTGCGAGGTTGTTGCTCCCCTCATCTTTGATCTTTAGGAAAGAGGATTAAGTTGAAGTTGTCGAGCAACAACCTCGCGCTGCACTGCCTCTTCAGCAGAGCTCAGAAGTTGGCGGAATAGGCCATCTGTGCTGCCACCTCGGGAGCCTCAGAGATCCTGATCCTCTTCCGCCTTGGACCTCGCGTGCCCTTCCCACGCCCAAATCCTTATCCCCCCTTCCCATTGCTCACCAAGCTCTCTGCAAATCTGCATCGCTTCCAAATGCAACATCAAGTGCAACATCATTTAACCCCACAAAGCCCTTTTTCTTGATCTCCAAATCGGAAAAAACTCCCTATGTAGAAATCAAATAGGAGTCGATCACAACATCCATTTAACCTATAGAGAGCTTTCCAAGAAAACAGTAAACAATTAGAAAAACTCATAAAACTATGCAAAACAATGTCATTTCAAGTAAAGTTGTCCACATCAGATCGCCAGCCATGATACGTGGGACGGGTGGCAATGAATGGATTGCCATGTTGCCTATATCGGGCGAGTATTCACTGGGAGGACTAGATTGGAAGTTTACTAAAAATTAAAGACTACATTGAGACAAGTAAAAGTTTAGCACCAAATTGGAATGCATACAATAGATTTAAGACTTTTTTTTTGGTCGAAACAATAGATTTAAGATTGAAATCGCAATATTTTTAATGAATTTAGAATGAAATTATTGGCTCTATAATGTCTTATGAAGTAGAGAAAGAAAATGAAGCCCATAGGAAAAAGAAAAAGGCAATCGCCTTAGACAGTGGTGATAGCAACGAGGAAGAGTTTCGATCACGGATGAGGATGACAAAGATGAAGGGGAAAAGTGTCAAAAAAGTCCTAAACCTTTTGCATTTATGCCAATTTAGTCCTAAACCTTTTTTTGGTGCCAATTCAATCCTAAACCTTTTGCATTGGTGCCAATTCAGTCCTAAACCTTTTTTTGATGCCAATTCAGTCTTAAACCTTTTGGTATTGGTGCCAATTCAGTTCTAAACCTTTTGTATTGGTGTCAATTGAGTCATAAATCTTTTTTTTGTGCCAATTCAGTCCTAAACCTTTTGTATTTGTGCCAATTCAGTCCTTTCGGTTAATTTAGCTAAAAAAGGTTTAGGATTGAATTGCCACAAATGTAAAAGGTTTAGGACTGAATTGGCATCAATACAAAAGGTTTGGAACTAAATTAGCACAAAAAAAAGGTTTAGGACTGAATTGGCACCAATACAAAAGGTTTAGGACTGAATTGGCATCAATACCAAAAGGTTTAGGACTGCATTGGCACCAAAAAAAGGTTTATGACTGAATTGGCACCAAAAAAAGATTTAGGACTAAATTGGTATCAATGCAAAAGGTTTAGGACTTTTTTGACACTTTTGCCTACATGCTTCCATGTAAATTCAAAAAGTTCCTTCGGAAGAGAAGTTTCAAAGGAAGATGGAATTACAAAAGGCAGACAAAGAAAGCTTTAAGTAAACATGGAGTGACGCTAAAAGTGAATCAAGTGAGGATGAAGCAGAAGCTGCAAATCTATGTTTGATGGCCAACGTTGTAGAAGCTGAGGTAAAAGCACTAACGTCGATTCTACACCAAATGAGAAGTCCCATGACGCATTTAAAAATTATTTTTTAGCATTGTACATGTACAGTTTCTACAAGAATACCTTCGAAGAGAAACTTGATGGAAAACTTCACAAGAATGCGTACATCATTTCCTCGGAGCATTTTGATCCTTCCAAAGGATATTGTTTTTTTTTATGTTGCGATGGAAAATTGTAGGCATAAAAAATTAGGCCATGCAAGTTTAAACGAATCTCCATTCTTTGGCAAAGGATTTAGTTCATGGCCTACCGAAGATCAAATTCGAGAAAAAGAATTTTGGTGATGCATGTTCTTTGGAGGGCAATATAAGTCAAGATACGCATGAGAGCGTGCCCGGACATCCAGAGAAATGAATCTGGTCCAAAGAAGCTTGGCTGGGCAACAAAATCAGAAACTGCTAATCCAGTCTCCTAAACCAACACCTCCCTTTGAATCTACAATGCGAGTTTCATGAAAAGAAAGGCCTAATATCATAAACAATCTTGAACATTGTCAAATCACAACCAAACCAATAAACTATTAGAACATTATCGGCATAATTCCAAAAAACAACACAAGCTTTACATTAAGTGATAATTCTGGTCCAAACTTTTTTTTATCTTATAAAAAATCACCAACTTTCACTTAAATCCCAACTCTGACCCCGTTGACTTGGAATCGTTAATTGTCCCAAGTGACTTTTCCACCTCAGGAATAAATCCATGTCGCTTGCTAGCTGGATTTAAAGCGTTATTCATTGTCTTCTTTTCTAAGCCACAGCCTGAAGAAATGTGAATTGTTCATGGTCTCCTTTACTTCACCAGGAAGTCAAAAAGATCTCCAGATTGAGTCTTTCCAGCCAGCCTCCACCGTCTCGTCGTAATTTGAAGGTTTGAATCACCACCCGTCGAGAGACACCATCAACGAGATCCGCCAAGCTCACGACCATAACCTTTTTTTCTTAAATAAGCCCAAGCCCTCCCATTGAAACTTCGAAGTCTACGTCGAATGGACATTAATCAATTGATCTCATTTAATATATCAAGCTCTAGTGATAAACATTAATAAATTGATTTTGTTGGGAAGTATAGTGAAGGAGATTCTAAAGCTATGCCCTACCAAAGTGCCTTTAACAATCTACAAGATCTCAAGCTTTGGTTAACGGTGGCCAGATTTGGAACTCGAGTAAAAGTTGGTGATTTTTATTGAGACGAAAAAAAAAGTTCAGGCCAAAATTGTCATTCAAGATAAAGTTAGCGCTTTTCTTTTGGAATTAACCCGAACATTATCTTAACTTAAAATGAAAAAGCTAGGGGAGTTATCATCTAAATTAATAAGCCATCACCACTAATCAACTCAATGCCAGAGTTAGTGGATTCTATAATTCCTTGGCCCTAATCAATGCTGAAAAAGTAGGACGCATCGTCCATTAAAATGTTGGTAAATAGTAATACTATATCATTTCAAAGACCATGAAATTATGATCAGATATTATATGCAATCTGTGCTTCACGGATTGCTACACGGATCTATAATGAAGAAATGATATACAAAGATTCGTGTATAAAGTAACCTTCATGTTATCGTATTTGCAATAAGAATGTAGTGTTAGCATAACATCAATAATTTTTTAGCAACTTATTAATGGAATAGCTAACCTGATTTTTTTATCTCTTTCTTTACTATGATTCAAGTAAACATAATTTATAAATTATGTGTAATATGTTACTAAATTAAAGATATATAAATTATGTGTATTTTTTCCAAAAAAAAAAGTACACATATTTTTATATATCTTTAATTTAGTAACATATTTGTATACTAATGTAAATTATAATGTTATTATTAAGGTGAGAAATTTCTTTAATAGAAAGGAGTACAATTAGATTGAATATAGAGAGAGGGGAGGAAGAGGGACAAAAAAGTAATAAGCAGGTAGCATAATGAGTGCATAGGAAAGGATCGAATCCCTTTTAAATTGGACACTAACTCTTAGAGAAGACATTGTTATTATCTATTTAGCATTTATATGGATAAATAATACTACTTAAGCACACATTTTCTACTTTCGAGTTCATTTTTTCCCCTTTCAAGTTGCAAAAGCAATCGAAAGTAATCTATTCATATAAGAGGTTTAAAATGGCGACCTAACTTCAGAAAAACTTCAATTTTCTTATTTCCAGTTTAAAATAAGTTCACAATAAATGAATTTTACTGTTTCCTTGGCATCCCATTTCAAACAAACGTAAAAAAATATTTGATCATGACAAGTTCTTGGTAAGAGAGAGAGACACACACACAGTGATGGTGGCGGCGGCGGCGCAATCTCGGACTGGTTGCAACGTGGTGTTGGGCGGCCATTAGCCACGGTGAAGAGTAACCGCTGTTTGCGACAGCCGCGAGCACGGTGGCATAATGTGTAGAGGGTGGGACAGAGATGATGATTGACGCAAGATGTGACGTTGATGGGTCTGTTGTGAGATGTGGAAGGACAGAGTAGCATTTTAAATTATGTTGACAGTGGTGACCGAGTGATTTTGAAAATATTTAAAATCCTTTTTTGAGATTAAAAATTGTTCTTGCTATTAGAAAATAAGGATAAAATATTTACCAGTTTTTTAAATATATTCAGTAATTGATAATATTGCTTCAGAAAAACTTCACGATTATATATATATTACTTGGAGGCTAGACTCTCAGCTATAAATACTCAGCTATGAAATAAAAGAATATAATCCTAGATACCTAGATGAATAAGGATGTACCATAATCTATACTATCAGTAAATATGAATGTCGATACATATCAATTAAGATTTACACATCAATTCATTTATGGAGTAGATTACTTATACATATTAATTTAATTTTTGTTTTTACAAGCCAAACACATAACAAGAAAACGGAAAATGAAAATTAGAAAGTATTATCAAGTTAAAAACATTTTCCAAAACCAAATGGCCAATCTCCACATAATTTCATGAAAAAGATTAAGGCTAGATGGTTGAGTACATAAAAAAGTTAACAAACAAATATAGAAAGTCAATGAGAAGATTTTCCTTAAAACATTCATACATCATCTGAGAAAAATAAACCCTTGGACCCTATTAATGTACCGAAAACCAAATTATATGTTCAAGATAATTAATCTCCTGTGGTTGTGAAAAAACAACAAATTGCTTACTCTTGTAATATATAAGAGCAAAGAAAACTCATAAGATTCTACCACGGGGGACAACTATATCTGCTCTTAATTTATTCACACTTAATTGAGTGTGTATACAGGTACATGAGTATAACTCCTAGCAACTCCATATTATTAAGAAAATTGACCATTTCATGATTGAACAAATTACTTACACTCCTTACCCAAAAAAAAAACAAATTACTTACACTAGTGCACTCCCACACCAGCAAAAGCCGGAAATAGAACGTTCTTGAATCATTAGAAATACTGCTACATTGATCACTATTTTCATAGATCATTACTTTATTGCAAAAAGCAAGCTAGATTTCGAGAGATCGAGAGCTTAATAATATTTATAAGTTTTCTTCGTGGCGGAGATTGAATGTGCGAGAAGATAGTCTAAACTTATGTAATTGGGATTTTGTTGAAGAGTGCCTAGAACACCTGTTAAGAAACTCAAAAAAAGATTGAACGTCACATTTTAGTTGCCTCTTTGTAGATCCTACCTCAGTCATCATCGTAAAATGAGTCAGTCACATTTTGATGACAATTTCCTCCAAGCCTCAAAATTCAGGATTTACTGATCTTACAAGCTTTTTCAATTGCTAGAGTGGGAGATCATCTCTTCGAGCTACTTGTTATCCCCATCACCAATCTCTCTTCAGCTTCTTCCAGTTGGATAGATCAGCTCACCTTCGTAAGGATTTGCACTGTCCGATCGAACGGCTTTTCAGTGATTCCAGTCTGTCGAGACCTTTAATCTCAACCAATTTTGGACACATATAAATCAACAAGAGTTGTAGATTGACCAAGTTGGAAAGGTCAACAACTTCAAGAAGATTGCAGCTGCGAACTTCAAGTTTCCTCAAACTAGAGGGAAGCTGTCCAAGGCTGCACAGGTTGTCACAATCCATGAGTTGAAGTTCTTTTAGACAGCAAAGGCGACCCCAATATAAGCTTATGCCAATGAAATTTGGAAGTTCCAACATACAACATGGGCTGTAAGTTCTCGCCTTTGGAAAAGCTCTGATGGAGGTTGAGTTGGTAAAACATAATTCCAGATTCCTTAAACTCACAAGGTTGGTGATGTTTGGAGCTTTTTTAATGGCTGTTGAGGATAGACATAGACTTACCAAACTCTGGGGAAGCTGTGGTACATTTTGCACACGAGTTTGTGTTAATTTCAAAATCTTCAAGAAAGGTAGTCTCCCTATATCACCAGGAATCATCTCTAGCCACAAGCAATTCTCTCCATAGATCTCTTCAAGTTTCTTCAACATCCCCATTGCCTCGGGTAACTTTTGCATGCGACTTCTATTCATCTTCAACACTTTCAAGCTCTTTAGATTGACAATGATATTTGGCAACTCTCTAATGCTTGTGCTTGAGATATCCAACTCAGCCAAAGATTGCAGCATTCCGATAGAGTCGGGAAGTGTCGTTAGCTCCGGAACTCCACAAATGGCCAAGCACTCGAGTTTTATGAGTGCTCCAATAGATCTCGGGACTTGACTAATGCTTCCGAAGAAATTATAGTTACGTATGAGTAGCTCAGTTAAAGCTTTCAGAGAACCTAATTCAACAGGAAGCACTTGGAGACGAGTACAGCTATTTAAATTCAAGTGCTTCAAACGTCTCAGATGACCAATAGATCTATCAATCCTTAACAAGTTCCTGCACTCTTCTAGAATTAATATTTCTAAGGAAAAATATGCAGAGAGGTCAGGAGTTTTCTTTAACCTGGGGCACTTTGACAGATTAAGGACCTTCAATCTCGTAGCCACCTGTCAAATCATTATGTATATTAAACGAGTTTGATTTATAGAAGTTATGTAAGATTAAAACAAATATATCCACTAAGGAAGCATTCCACCAAAGTAACTTTATAAATACTCTGTATATATGCATTCCTCTATAATTTAAGCCAAAATCACTTGTCTCACTTTTTTAAATTTCTTCCAGTATTGTCCCCAATGACAAATAAAAGAAAATAGATCTATTTTTCAAATTACCCGAGTATGGAATAATAAAAAGATAAAAGAACGTAACACCACATCTCCTATAAATTATAACATCTCTTTTCAACTTCATCATGGAATTACCGATTTTGTTCCCAACACTAGTACTTATGATTCCAAATTTTGCAGCTTTGCCTATGTACATGTATAAAAAAAAAATTAATGTAGAAAATAATCTTACATGTCTTCTGACTATCAACTAATCTATCGTTGCAGTTTATTATTTTATTTTTATTTTTTTGTTTCATTCATTAAGACAAGGGCGTTATTAGCTTCCACATAACCTTTTGAAGAGTACGATATTAGAATTGATGTACTAAATAAATCTATTGTTTGGTGTTTCTTCGGTAGCACATCCTATGTATAGTATAGATAGTCTTATTCACTACTCTTATTTCACTCAATTTGAATAATTATTAACAACTTATTGGCATGATTAGGAAACTCAAAACAACGTGAACGTTCATATAATGTTATTCAAAAAGTAATGTAAGTCAACAGATATTAAGCGGTCATATTCCAATAGATGATTTAACAATCCTATAAATTACAGAAATTACGAAATATGTATGAATATCTAATCCAGTCATTTCATTTATTAATTGTGATACCCAAAATGTAGTTTCTAGTAACATAACATGTACACATTACAATACCCTTTACTCATGCAGCTACAATCATTTTGAATCGAAGAAAGTCATCAAGAGAAGATCTGCCAAAATAACAAAACAGCAGTAACATAGCATCAATCTAAAACCGTAAATGCAATTGAGATTAATGACGAACAACCAAATCTTAATTTTTATTTTATTTTTGGTAAGCTAATTGTTTGATTCGATAAAAATGAAAAAAGCAATCTTGAAAAATCTACACATGTTACATTCTCTCCATCTACACAACGTAATATCTATGAACGCAATATCAAAAGAATGAGATAAAAGTGATCAAGGGTAACATTCTTTCCGTCGACCAAAGTGTGTATAACGTGGATATGCAAGTAGCATTATGTATTCAATCACATCTTTGACATCCATCTAAAGTCAATGTTTGATTCGACATACTTCTAGTGAAAACTCAACAGTTGTATTTCAAACCTATGGAATGAGGGATTGTTGTCCTAGGCATTCTTAAAGACCAAGGTCTGTTTGAATTAAGGCAACAAAATTTAATTGACAAAATAGCAATAAAATAACAATCTACAACCCCATGAGACACAAGACCTGGTGTGACTGGAAGAAAATATAACATGTTATATTTAATCATTTGCACATACCTTGAGTTGAGTCCAACCACCCCAAAGTTCGTCTATTCGGCTACTTGATAGGTCGAGGATGAGTAGATTTTTTGGGCAAAAGTTGGTCGCGCTCAGCATGGAAGGACCATTCTTCCAAGAAAGCCATCTTAATTCTGAAAAGAGATCCTCAAAGTCTCCAGAGAGGTTCCCACCAGCCATTTCAAGAAATCTAATACTTGGCACTTTCATAAATTCATCTGATGTCAAAACAGTGGCTGGTCTAGACCTGCCAAAGTTCATACTGGTCGCAACAACAATTTCGGTTCCCTAAAATGAGGAAAGAGTCAGTTAAATGAGAGTTCCAAATAATGTTTGAAATGAAGGGAAAACAATCCAAGGAAGATTTCTACAAGGAAGACTTTGTACCTTCTTTCTCTTGATCATATCAAGAGCTTCTTCATGATTCCACACTCGTGAACATTGTCCTGAATCTTTAAAATTTTCTTGGTAGACAATGCTCTTGCCTAAGTCTTTGAGCTGATCATGCATCCATAGTTGATTGTCTTCTCCAATTTTCACCAAGGACATCAAAAGTAGAGCTTCAATCCCCTCATTCGGGTAAAATCCACAGTCATACCACATGTAATCTGCGTAACTCTTTTTTTCTCCAGCTAGAAAGCAAGCAATATCCAGAAATATTTGTCGTTGCTGATAATCTAACACCTCATAACTCAACATTAACTTTTCCTTCACATCCTTATGAGGGTAATGTTCCATCTTTTTCAGTATATCTTCCCACACTGCTTTCTTTTTCCCGTACAATAATGAGCCCATCACTTCAATTGCCAAAGGAAGCCCTCCGATTTTTGAAGTAACTTTCTTAGACAGACTCAAAAATGCATTTGGAGGAGAGTTGCTTCTAAAGGCATGCTTGCTAAAGAGTTTAAGAGCTTCGAGATCCTTGAGTCCCTTAGCTTCATAAATCAAACAATGTTCCAACTGATCTTGGAATCCACTTAAAACACTTTTATCTCTTGTTGTAACAACTATTCTACTTCCCGAACCAAGCCATTCTGTCTTTGCTGCTAATGCCATAAGTTGGCTCCTATGATCTACATCATCAAGGACAATAAGAACTTTCTTTATCTTGAATCTATCTTTGATCATATTTATCCCATGATCGACGCTAGAAAGTTCAACTCCTACATTGCCAAGGATATCAAAGACTAGTTGCCTTTGCAAATTTGACAAACCAAGACTTTTTGATGCTTCTCGGATATTTGAAATGAAACTACAACTTATAAAATTAGTAAAAAGTTTGTGGTAAACAACCTTGGCAAGAGTTGTCTTGCCTATTCCACCCATTCCGCAAATTCCAATGAGTCTTCTGTCCTCAGATTCGACATTCAGCAAATCTACTACTTCGTCCACTGATTCGTCCATTCCAACTAGATTATCAGATATATGAACATAAGACACCTTAAGCTTAACCAATACTTTCTGAGCAATCAATCGTGCGAGTTCTCCATGGCTGTGTCAGCACACACAACATAATCAAGTTAATTATGGTCTAAAACAAAGAAAAAATTATGCTCTTCAAAATATAATCAATAATCAAGCAAAAGAAACGGAGAAGAAACAAGAAGACAGAGTTCAGTGTGTTAATTTACCCTTGGTTCTTTGTGTCCCATCCCTTGACTCTAGCAACTTCCTTGAGCGCCTCTGCCCAGGGTTGCACAATCTCAGGCCCGTGTTTTTCTTCATGCAGAGTTAACGCATCCTTATACACTTCGGTTTCAAGCATCACGTCAGAGGGTTCCACGTCATAGAAAATGGGTAAAACCTCTAGATCGTTGGTTTTCCTACGCTCCATCATGTGTTCCAGCTCGCGCAAGCACCATTTACTGGATGCGTAGCCCCTAGAGAAGATGGGAATGCAGATTTTCGAGTCATCAATGGCCTGGAAAATCTCTGGGCCGATCTCTACACCTACATCGATTCCCTTCTTGTCTATGAAAACCTGGATACCCTTATCTAGCAGGGCATGATAGAGTGAATCTGTGAAATTTGCACGAGTATCCGGTCCTCGAAAACTCAAGAACACGTCGAACTCAGCTCCTGATGAGCCATGGCTTGTGGATCCAGTTTCCCAAAAAGAGCTCCTGTTTCTTTCCATCTTAGTTGAGTCTGCTAAAATTCCAAAAGCAAATCACAAAAGATTTGACATGCTTTTCTCGTCAATGTACGTGTAAAACTGCACTCATTTTAAAGTGATTTTACAAGACTTGGATGATGGAAAACGCAGTGTTATGCAATTCAAGTAAGTTGCAAGAACTCCGTTTGGAACAGGGGTTGACGAGCGATGGTCAGGTAGGAAAGTGAGGCTCGGTTTCCTTTTCCATATCCATTGTGTTGCCGCATCGATCGAGAGAAGTGGTAAAGATACGATTGAAGGACTAAGAAATGGGCCTAAGCCCCACAAGTTGACATAATTTGGAGGAAGTAAAGTCAGCCATACCTCAGTTACTTTCGAGCTCCTTGCTCTGTTGCCACGGCAGATCTGGAAAGCACGGAACAACCTCGTGTTCAGAGCTCAAAGTCCGAACCCCCAGCAACTCATCGAACTCGACTCTGGCGATGAATCATGATCTCAGAGGATGGCGTAAACAAAAACGCAGGCGAAATCACGGCAGCGAATGGACTTACCCCAATGTCGGAAACCCCCATCCCGCGACATGCCCGAGATGAACGTTGATGGATCTTTCGTACAAGAAATAGGGGAAGGAGCCATTGCTTGTGTATGTCGCCGCGACAGCTACGGCTTCTCGGCATTACAAGCAGAAGCGGCAGCCATTGTTGAAACCCTGAAGTACTTCGAAGCAAAAAAAGCCGAACTGAAGCTAGGAGCGTGAAACAGATCAGGTTGATCTGGTGAAGGAGACATACGGAAGCGCAGATCAAGCAAGTTGGGGGAGGTGGTTGCTCTTATCACTGAAGCCCAAGCCCATTTGACATGTTTTCCAACATCTTGAGATAGCCCCGTTACAAGAGAGATTGTGATATGGTTACTGCGGATATGGGTAGTCAATGCATCTCACCACCCAATCTCATGTTGAAGATTTCCATGATAAATCTTATATGTTGATTGAAAGCACAACAACCAAGGTTCTTCAGGGAAATCTATCTCACCACCTACGTATCTCTAATGTAGTGATCCCTGTAGTAACTATTGTATGGATTATCAACTTAAATTTAGAATAATTTACTGACTTTTATCGTATTAAATTATCGATTAGTTTTCAATAAGCAACTCTTATTTATTTGGGTTACTAATTTTTATTTGTATTGGTTGGAAGCCCTTATATTTACCAATTCTAATTAAAGATTACCGGCCTTAGTTAATGTGATTCGCCGACTTGTCTCCCATAATGTTACTACTTAGTATTGGGTTATTAACTCTCATTTAAGTTACTTACCGACAATTTATTTAGTTTTTTATTTTTAACTTTTCTTATTGTCTAAAAACTTCTATTTGCATTTCTTAGCAATGCCTTAGAATTACCAACTTTTTTTAAATTACCATATTTAATTATAGTGACTTGCTAATTTTTCTCTAATTAAATTATCAAATAGTTTGGAGTTACCAACTCATTGAGTTACTTACCAAGTTTTTTTTTAATTAACAAATTTTCTTATTTTATTCACCGATTTTCATTCACCTTTTCTTTATTACACCTTAAATTTATCAACTCTTGAAGAGATTTTTAATCAATGATAAGAGAAGTTAGTATTTTAAACAAAAATTAAATATACATTGATAACTAATTTCTTAGAGCCCACGTGGAGCTTTCCAACAAGGACGCTCACAATATAATCTCCATGGTTGGCTACCGTGTGAAGTGGAAAAGAGTAACACCTCTTTCCCAGCCCTCAACAAAAAGAAAAAGTTAAAGATCCGTCGTCAAAATAATTACAAACCAACTTACTTTTTCTCATCCATTATCATGTTTCCATGGCCTTTTTGGAAATTTGGAATCAACTGTTATTTAAAAATTTTGAATACATACATGACATATATCATGAAAGTAATTACAAATGATCCTACTTTTTCTCATCCATTATCGGATTTCCGTGAACTTTCTTGAAAATCTAGAATCAACTATTCTTTAAAAATTTGGAATACATACGCGACATATATCATGAAAGTAAACGATTTTACTTTTTCTTATCCGTTATCGAGTTTCCATGACCTTTCTTGGAACTCTAGAATAAACTGCTCTGTAAAAATTTGGAATATACGTGACATATACATAACATAGCAAAACAGAGGAAAGGAAACCAAGAGAGCTGGGAAAATCGTAGAGGAAAGGAAATAGTATTACTAAGTTTTATCACTCTACTTATCAAGAGGAATTATTGCGAGAAAATTTTTCATGTAATATGAAACTCCATTAAGGTTGTGTAGAGTTGTGAGCTGGTGCACTTTTTGTCTTCTACTGATTATCTGTTTCATGTGTTCTTCGTAAAAGGGAAAACAAGAAAACGCATTTAACCAGCAACAGTTGTAGACGATTGCATTTAATCCGATATCCTCAATCAATCTCTCTTTTTGGCTTGGACAACACTTCAATGAGCACACATCTATCCAAGTTGGTATGGTTTTTTTGAATTGTAGAAACATGAAAACTCTCATGTAATTGCTTGATATTCAGAGTCATCAGCTCTAGCTTCTAATGGTCGCATCCAACTCAAGCATTGATACCATTAAAGCATCAGCTAGTCCTAATCACCTAGCTCAAAAAAATTATATTGATAACTTTACCATATTATGTTATACCACTAATCAAGAAACCACCCATTTAATAAATCAATACCTAAAGTATTTTGATGACAGCAAAACTTAAAGTATTTGATAAGTTCATTTAAGTGTACAGAGGATCATATATAAACTATGCAAGCTTTATATATTCACTTGCCATCTTGTAATGCCAACATCAGCACATTCTGCAGCACATATTGCAGTTAGACAAAATTTATTTAACTAAAAAGAAATGCATCGTTTTAAACATTTACGAATTAATTTATTCATAAATATCGACCAAATATATATAGCATGGAAATGTTAAAGTTACGTTTCTATTAGACTACGAACTCGATAAGTCTTTATTCCCGTTTTAAAACTCATATTCTCTCATAAGTTGAACACTAAATAATAATAGCGCATCTTTATTTATGGTCAACTTTTTATATTGTTTTTATATCTATGGGTTTTGGGTTTTATTTGCGTATCTGACAAAATGTATTTAGACCAATGAATGATTTGTCATTCAGGATTGTTAGGTATGGAGTTTCACCTTATGCAATTATAACCTGAAATTAATTGATCAAGGGATGACTTCGGTTTGGTCTCTATATATCGTGTATCGGACCTAATTATAACATTTCTCTTGAATTCCGGAAAAAGAGATTATCAACTAATACTCAATTGTAATTCCTAAATTTGTCATTTAGGATCAAGTTTTACATAAATCTTCAGTTATTCCTTTATTAGTTTTATCTGGACAGGACCGAATTATTAATTTTTGTATATTTTCGTATTATTTATAGCTTTATCGTTCTAAATCCATTTATAACTTATTTATCAAATAGAACTAACCCATATAATATAACTATTCAGCCATTAAATATGGGTTAAAAATGGGTTTGTCTGCTTGCCATGACCAGAGATTTCATAAGCCAGAACCCAAGCGTTAAAACTCGAAATGGAAAGGGCGCAAAACCAACCTATCGGGTGGATTCCGCCGGCAAGACACTCTCTGAAGTAGATACGAAAGGATCGTGGATCGAAGAGTCGACGGATGGTGCGACTGCAGGTGTATGCCGAGATCCGAGTGGAATTCTTATTGACGGATTTGCAAATGCGGTCACAGCTCCCTCCTCAACGATTGCTGCTGAAACCCCTCGCCTTACCAGATTGCAAAAGAAAGCCGACCCAGCTCAAGTGGGTTAACGTGCCCTATTGGCCCCGCGAGGCAAATCAACAGGTGCATTAGATTGTTAAAGCCCATCGCAAGCGGGCCCGCTTAATCCCCACAGACCATGTTAGATATCTTATGTTCAGCAACTTACAAACTCTGTCCTGTTCTAGGATTGTTGCTTGACGAAACGATCGGGTTTCTTCGGAAAAGAAGAGGAGGAGGAGGCAAGGACAGAGATCAAGTGCTTAGTATCAGATGTGATGCGACCTGTGAGTGGGTGGGTTTTTTATGGGGTTAATGTCACGAAAAAATTTTAAACTAATATATTTGTGATAAATTTACCATAAATTAATTTTTTGACCACCGAAAACCTCAAATTGGTATACCTGTGACAAATCTACCTCAAATTAAGTTTTTGATCACCAAAAACTTTAAACTGGTACATTTGTGATAAATTTACCATTTTTGAATTTCCGTTAAATTGGATTAATATCACAAACTGGTACACATGTGACTAACAAATGGCAAAATCCCAAATTGGTACACTTGTCAATTATTACATGTCATTCAACTCAGCAATTTGTCGGTAAAATTTAACAAAAGCTAATTTGTCACATGTATACCATTTTTGGATTTTTTGTGATTAAAAAATTAGTTTGAAGTAAATTTATCACAAATTTATCAGTTTGAGGTTTTTTTATGGTATTAACCCTTATTTGTAATAGGAGAGTATTTTACATTAAGTTGACATGTTGGTAATCAAGTGATGTCGAGAATATTTTAAATTATTATTTGAAGATTTCAAGGTTACCTCTTCTTATTTTTTGATCCTGGAAGTATATTTTGGATATTTTCAAGATTGCTTTTATCTAGATGAGGAATTTGATGTTTATTTAAATTTTGTATTATAGATGATGTATCTTTTTTTCTTGCTTGAAGGTGACTCAAAGGGATCGTAAGTTCTTAGCAGTAATTACCTAGGTTATTTCATCGCAGTACACAATTGAGTTATCGAATAAAGTTTTGCTCTCTGGAATTATTCTTACTTTCTTTTTGTTCTGCTGTTTGTCCTTTTTGGTGGATTTTGAAGGTTCACGAGCGATGGAGAGATTTCTATATTTTTGGAATGGCCAACCAAGTTGGTGGATTCGATTAAGAGTCTCTTCCTTCTTTCCTTATCCTCCTTTTCTTTTGCATTTGGTGTTCCGTACGTCCCAATGTATTTTTGAGCCGAAGACCCATAAAGAAGAAACCTGATTCTCATGTCTTTATGGTAGCATGGACTTCTTGTCATTTGGTGATGACCGTACGGCCAAACACCAAGAAGTAGCATGCAAGGGCTAAATATGTCAATTGGCGCATAAACCCAAGAAAGGAGGGGGAGAAAATTGATGGTTTTCCCTTGGCCTAATTATTTATAATTATGCTATTATTATGTACCAATACTTTGTACCGTCTCTCAAATATTATTTTTATAAGCCTTATTTTATCATATCCTATCCCATTCAATTCTTTATATAGGATGTCGAGTAAAGATTGGACCTTTCTCAAATAAGGCCCATTCTATTATTGTATTAGTTAATTTTAATTTTCATGTATATTTCACTTATATACCTTTGTAACATAGGCACCTTATGCTCTATCCACCAGTTTTTTTTTTTTTGACCAGTTGAACCTGTTGAACTATATGTTTGACCACTTGTAGACCTCCAATGCTAAAAAGGACCGGACCGGACCAGATGCCGGGTGCAAATGAAAGTCCAAAAATATCCTTCAATTAATTATGAGATAAATGCATTAAAAGTCTTAAAACTTATCATAAAAGTGCAATTGAATCCTAAAACTTTCAAAAAATACGATCAAGTTCTAAAACTTATCACGAAAGTACAATCAAGTCCTAAAACTTTCAAAAAGTGCGATCAAGTCCTAAAACTTGTCACGAAAGTGCAAACAAGTCCTAAAACTTGCTAAGTTGGTTCAATCAAGTCCTTCAAAGGACGGGAAAATTACCAAAAAAGTCCTTAACCTTTTGTTATTGTATCAATTCAGTCCTAAACCTTTCTTTTGGCCAATTCAGTCCTAAACTTTTTATAATCGTGTCAATTCAATCCTTTTGGCTGGCCAGCGCTGACGTGGACGTCGGGCGGCGCTGACATGGCGCCAACCAGCTAACATGGCAATATTTTAATATTTTTTTTTCATTTTTTTTAAATTTTTTCCTTTCTCTTTTTTTTTTCTTTCCTTCCTCCCCTTGGCCTAGCTAGGGAAGGCTCGTTGGCAAGGTGGGTGGCGCCGGCTGGGCGAGGTCCGCCCTCACCGGAGCTGGGCAAGCCGCTCTTTCGCCAGCGGCGGCGGGGTGGAGCTCGCCATGGCACCCAGTGGCGGCGGGGCGAGCTCGCCTAGCCATGGCAAGCTCCCCCCCCACCGGAGCCGGGCAGGCGAGGCGAGGCCGCCCGGCGCGCGGGGCAAAACTCGCCATGGCTGGGAGAGCTCCACCTCGCCCAGATCTGGCGAGCTCCGCCCCCACCGCCGCTAGGCGAGCCTTGCTAGAGCTTGCCCAGCTTCGGCGGGGGCGGAGCTCGCCCAACCATGGCGAGCTGCGCCTTCACCGGAGCTAGGCAAGCCGCCCTCGCAACCGCTGGACGAGGGCAGAGCTCGCCCAGCCGGCGCCTCCCACCTCGCCAGCGAGCCTGCCCCTGGCCTAGGAAAGAAAAAAAAAAGAGAAAGGAAAAAATTTAAAAAAATTTCGAAAAAAATAAAAAAATATTAAAATATTGTCATGTCAGCCGGCCGGCCAAAAGGACTAAATTAGCACAATTGTAAAAGGTTTAGGACTGAATTGGCCGAAAAAAAATGTTTAGGACTGAATTGGCACAATAGCAAAAGGTTTATGACCTTTTTGGTAATTTTCCCTCAAAGGATTTAATTGCATTTTCGTGACAAGTTTTAGGACTTAATAACATTTTTTTTTGAAAGTTTTAAGACTCAATTACACTTTCATGACAAGTTTTAGGACTTCTAATGCACTTATCCCATTAATTATTGAGTTAATACCACGAAAAATCCCAAACTGGTACACCTGTGATAATTTTATCCCGAACTTTTTTTTACCACAAAAACCTTAAACTAATACACTTGTGATAATTTAACTATAAATTGATACACCTGTGACAATTTTACCCCGAACATATCACAAAAAACCCCAAACTGTTACACCTTTGACAATTTTACCCCGAACTATTTTTTTGACCACCAAAAATCCTAAACCGGTACACCTGTGACAATTTTACCCCGAACTAATTTTTTAATATTATTTTTATTTTTTTGATTTTTTTTATTTTTTCTTTTCTTTCTTTTTTTTTCCTTCACCTTCAACCTCTAGCCAGTTGCCGGACTGGTGAAAGGCCAGAGGCTGAAGCTGGCGAGGCTCGACCTCACCGTTGCAAGGCAAGGCCAGCCTCGCCAGTTGCCGACGAGTTCGAGCCTTGCCAGATCTGAAGATAAAGATGAAGGAAAAAGAAAAGAAAAGAAAAGAAAAGAAAAGAAATAATAAATAATAAATAATTAGAAAAAATAAATAAAAAAATTTGAAAACATATAAAAAAATAATATTAAAAAATTATTTTTGGGTAAAATTGTCACGTGTGTACTAGTTTGAGGTTTTTTGATGTAAAAAAAATAGTTTGTGGTAAATTTGTCATGGTGTACCAGTTTGGGATTTTTTATTGTAAGTTCGGGATAAAATTATTGCAGGTATACCAGTTTGGCGTAAAATTATCATACATGTACTAGTTTTGAGTTTTTTGTGGTATGTTCGGGGTAAAATTATCATAGGTGTACCAGTTTGGGATTTTTTGTGATAAAAAAAAAGTTCGGAGTAAAATTATCAAAGATGTACCAATTTAAAGTTTTTCATGGTATTAACCCTTAATTATTTAATGTCTCCACCTCCTATTATTTACGTGAGACGAACTAGAGGCAGAACATATCAAAGCTCGAAGGGCCATCTAGCTTTTCTTGAAAATCTCTCTTTCCCCCTGTTTTTAGGCAGCGGCAGGCCGGGAAGAACCACAAAAAATGTGGGAATCGTCAACTAGTTTCGAAACCTTTAAACAAAATAAAAACTAGATTAAAAAAATTTTGTTTTCAATTTTCCCCACCCTTTTTGCCGACAAAAGATATGAAATTGTCGTCTAGCTATCTGTTTCGAATCCCACATACCTATAAACCCGCACTGATTTCTCTCATTGAGTGACACAGATAGGAGACTAAAGTCTCTTTTCAAGTGAGTTAGCCCTAAATGCTATTAGCACCAAAATACAAAAAAAAAAATACATGAAGTAGCTATTAACTATTACCTAAACATATATTACATTCTAAGAAAATTTATATGTGTCAGTTTTTTTTTTGAGCTATTTTGTATAGCTTAAAGATATATATGTCAGCCCTAAATGCTATTATAAAACCTTCAAAACCTTTAAACAAAAAAAATTAGCTACTAATTATTACCTAAGCAACTACCAATGATCCCGTTTTTATATATACATGAATCACTTTAAACGTACTTTTTTAGAAACATCAATGTAAGATTAGTGGTATATCTGACCTTTTTTTTTTATCTAATTAATGTGAATGGTAATGGTTACTAAGTAATGTAAAGGGAAGTGGAAGAGAATGGAGTTTAGCCATGATGTGGTACAACTACAAAGCTCCACGTTACAATTGAACAAGAGTCGCGTCCAATGTCCCTGTTGCAAATATTATCCCATTCTCTAATATTGTTCTCAGTAGTCTATGCTTCTTATTTCCAAGCAGATAGTTTTACTATCTCGCATCTAAGCACAAACTATAGCTCTGCCCATACTTCTCAAAAGATTAGAGTATTAAGCTCTAGTAGACAACTGAAAAGTATTTAAAGCTCTCTCAAAATTTGGAATAATAAATTCTCGATCTCTCTCTCTTCATCGCCTTGGTCTTCTTTTATACTCCTCCCATCCAAGTTTCCTGCTGGACAATCTTTAGAGGATCAATCTCAATCTAGCCATTAGGCAATTGTTGAGAAGATTAAATAGCCGTTGAGGTTGATCAACCAGAATTCCATTGATTTGATCGCTCATACAATCAAATCTTGATTTCCAAAAATGGAGTGCTTCAACTGTAGAAACAATCAAGATATCTTGCATGATTGAATACATGTCGTAGATAATCTTGGTTACTTTAAATCTTATAAATTGGAAGTCCATAGCATATCACAAGGTGTCGAGGAATAAAATATCTCAAGAAAATGTTCTTAAAATTCGTGATAAAAAGTTTTCATCGCAGGTTTATAAGTACACTACTCATATTCACAGTCATTGCCTATATCTAGTCGTGGATATCCACGCAGTACTCTGCCCATATTTATGCAGTGCTCTGCCCATATCCACGTAGTACACTGCTGATATTGATGCACTATCATGATGATATCCATGCGGTATTCTGTTGATATTCAAGCGATAAATACACCTAGCTCATGGATACATTCAATTGCTCTCCTAAAGATACTTTGAGTATGATATTGATGTAGACTGTCACTCCACGAACCTCAACGAACTCGCGGCACCCTTCCAAGGTCGCATTGAACACGACGTCCCGGGACGCATCGCCGACCCAAACGAAACACCCAATGACATACACAAGCGGAAGCGAAATCTACACAACCCAGACAGTAAACAATGAAGAAGGGGTAGTACTTGTACAAATCAATAAACGCATTTCATAAACTTGACAGTTACTTACAACGTTTAACCTTACAAACAAGCATTAGGCCTCTAAGGTTAGAATCCACCATCATCATAAAAAGGGGACAAGTGGTAGGATAGGCTAACTTAGCTATACAAAAAAGGGTTCCACCAAAAAGGATTCCTAGACCTAGCACTCATCACCCCTATGGTGCCCAGTCCGAGTCGGACCTTACCGACTTAGACTCCGTATCAGTCTTGATCTCGATCGACTCTTCCTCGGGCTCCAACTCTATGGGCTCCTCTTCGGGATCGGACTCCATGGTGTTGCGACCTACCTCACGAGGGCCGAACTCGATAAGGCGGGTTTAGAGGTAAGTGTTCATGAAACAGTTCATACGGCACATCATAAAAGACGGCTTACCGAAGTGTTAATCTTTTGGTCATCCGTACGGTCCATTAATCATGAACGCGGATCTTCCCTAATCCATACCTCGCGTGACAGCGGATCGATTTTATCTTTTTTAGGAGTCGCCACTAGCCTAGGTCGGAGGTCAGCTAGAATACCCAACCAATACGCGGGAATTTCGTATTGGTTTCTACGAGAACTAGAGATCATAGGTTTGGGGACTAGCTTACGTTAATATTTCTATTAACTCCTTTTCGGTGCCACTAAACTTATCATGGTTGTTATCTAAGTTGTCATGCATTTTTTTTTTACCATTTTCATGTCAAAGTCTTAGTCCACTAGGTGTTCATACATCTTGTTTTTGTGTTTTCATTTAAGATTCTAAACTAATCCTATCCTAATCTAGAAAAGAAAGAAAGAAACAATTGTATTGAAAGGCATTGCGTAAAGTAAACAACCAAGGTATTAAAAGGACAAACTAATTCTAAGTGCGAGAAATTAAAAGCCCGCAACTCGTCGGGTGTTTATTACAACATGAATGGAAAACCCGAAACATGATCGGGAATGAATGAATTGAATACAAATTGAGACCGGATAGGACATCGGTCTATCACCTTGGTCTTCCATGACCTTGGAGTATCCCCTCCACGCACCGCACCTCGGGTGTCGGTGTTTACATTCACAACATACATTCACAACAAATGATGCACAGAGGAACAACCAAAAAAACACAATGGTGCAAACAATTCACTAATCAAACACGGGCCTCGGGATCGGCCTTTACTTTACATGCATTTCAATTCACCCACCCACTTAATCATCTAACATTATTTGATTAATGGTTAACGATAACGAGCTACCATTTGCATTCACAAAACAGCAACTCTTACCGATTAACCCCTAAAATCGGGTTCTAAGTGACCATAATGGGCTACCCGCCGATCATGCATCGGGCCTAACATACATCTAACAAGCACATGCATAATAATGAAATAAGCATGCGTTCAGGCATATGGGCCTTCTTTCCCAACCAATCAAACAATGGAAAGTGGGCTTCATAAGAAGACCACTTAATCAATCATTGCCTAATTTGGATTAATTCTGTTCAGATGTGATTAACTAAGCTAATGATGTCCAAATGAAGTGATTCAGGTATCATTAGAAAGCTCATGTTGTGAGGATAAAAAATCAAGCAGACCATTTTTCCTAATTCCCCACCGATTTTCACGAAAATGACGATTTTACCCTCAGTGACAATCTAGACCCGGTTCAGTTAGGGATTTCAAAATAACGGCGGGAAAAATAACAAAATCTATAAAAACTGCGTGGAATTTTTTAGACGGTTAGGATTCTCCGTGTGTAACAACTTTCTATTTTTGAGTTTTTGCTAAAAAGTCCTCCAAATTTTTATAAAATTCGGTTTTCACCAAGGACTCATTTGCAAATCGAATTTTAACCCGAGGAGACCCTGTTTGAGATTTTTAGCAAATCGACCCCATAAAAATTGCTATTAGGCCCTCAAAATTTCCAGTATACATAACAAGACCCTAACGAACAACTTTTGAGTTTTGAGTTTTTGCAAACGAGGACTCTAACTTTATCAAATTCGGAGAAACATATTTTGGATTCCAGAGGAAGGAAAATCAGATCTGAACACAGATACTGATTAAATAATCAAAATTCCTTTTGAAAATCCAAATGAAATCCGATTTTGATTAAATTAGTATCACTGGAAAGCTCTCGATCTCAGTGTGAACTTTTATGAATAATACCTTTCCAGATTTTGAACACATGAATTTATAAAAATCGAAGAACACATGAAGATCAGTCAGAAACTAGTCTGTCACCGGATCTAGGCATATATGACGCTGCAAATCGTACAATCCTAACATAATTGAAATTTTATGAAAATTTTATGATGAACAGATTAAGATGTGTTCTACGTTTTTCATGCAGGAAGTTTTCTCAAAAAACAAACGTAGAAAATCATAAAAATCAAAGAATAGCACAACATCAGTCAGGAAATCATCAGAACAGGTTCAAACATCACATTCCAGATTCTGATCCTAACTTTCGAAGTGATTTTCACCTAGCAAACGAAGTCCGATTGAGGCATGTAATATATCAAATCGAAACTTGAGACATGTATTATGACTCGCTAGTTCATCACTTCACGAGATTTTGACATTTACTAGCTGAAATCGCCATCACAAACATGCAGGTTTCTCTGTACACGAATTCACAGAATATCACCCAAGTGTACATACCTTGTTCAAGAGTGTTGCTGAGCTCAAACGAGCTATTTTGGCCACCAATGAACTTCGGAATGGCGCCAAATATAGCTCCCGGTATCTACGTCACAATGCAAGAAAATTGACGTAAGATTGCGATCTAAAGAGGAAGGAGTAAAAACAAGCTCAAAGTTGAACTCCGGTGGCTTTTCTGGTGAAAGCCGGCCACCACAGCTTTGTGATGAGGCTGAGGATGCTGATCGCAAGCCTTGGACCGCCAATGGAAGACGCCGGAATTGCCGGAATCGCCGGCTGGACAGATCGCCGGCAGCAATGCCGGTGGTTGAACCGAGATGAAGATGACGCCGGCGAAGGAGCTCCGGCAACCAGAACTGGTGGCTGATCTTGCGACCAGCCTCGGGACGCCGAGAGGCTGCCGGAGTGGCGGCGGTACGCCGGAAATCGGCGGCAAGTGGCCGGCGTGAGCAAAGAAGACTCACGGCCAAGAGAGAGAGGGAGAGGGAGAGAGATACGTGAGATGTAGAGAGGGAGGGAAGAGAGGAGAGATAATTCAGATCTGGAAATATGTATCCTTCTTAAATTTTGGAGGAAAAAATGCCTATATACTCCCCTCAACTTTGAATCCTAGCCCTTAGATTAATCCAATGGCCTAGAATGCATCCCTAATGATTAAGAATATTCCTTAAGGGCTAAGGATATGTGACATGGCATTATGGACGGCTATGATCGATTCTAAATGAACGGCCATGATCGATTTGTTTATCCCCTAAATAATTTGATTAATTCTTAATAAAGGGCATTTTAGTAATTTCATTTAGGGGCATTTTCGTAATTTTCATTTAAGGGCATTTTTGTAATTTTGGGCTTAAAAGGACATGACCGGCCTTGGTTGGTCGGAATAGACCGCCGGCCGCCGGATTTTCGATTGGAAAATGGCCGGTCCGATCGGACCGGTTCAATTCGGGTGAAACTGGGTTGAAACGGTTGAATCGGTTTGACCTGAATTTGACCGGGTTGAATCGATTCAATCCTTGGCTCAATTTGTTGCAATTTTGTACAATTTGATCCCTATCATGATTAATTGACCCAATTAATATTGAATTGAATTTGATTGGATTGAACCGATTTGAAATTCAGACACAAATTGATCCAATTTTACTTGTTTAGCCCAATTGTTCTTTAATTTGAGTTAATTTCATGACCGAGCTAGACTAACAAATTTAATTGAAATCCAATTGGCCAAATTGAACCTTAATTCATCAAATTGGATATTAGTCTAGAGTGGGTCAGGTTGAATTGCACTAATTAGACCAATTACTCTTAGATTTCTCAATCATTGGATCACTAAATTTATCAAATTGGTTCAAATTCATATGAATTTTCCAAAATTGATCTCGAATTGGGATTTCGTATAAGAAATTAAGCTCATTCGTGTCTCAATTACGCAGATCATGAAGAATAGATCAAAATCACTGATTAGGGCCAAAATTGGGGGTTTTTGCGTTTGGCTTGGAATTACAAAATTTGTTCCAAAATTGAATGTAATATGACCTCTAGATCAAATGTCGTGAAGAAAACTAACCTAAAAAATGACTAGAAATGAAGTAATTTCATTTTTGGCCGATTTGAATCAAATTCCGCAATTTGAGGAAAAATTGATTCTAAATCGATTTTTGCAAAATTTCAAATGCCAAAGTCAAATTGGATGTAAAATAAAATGATTTTGAGATTTTTGTATTTTCTAATTTTATTGGTCAAAGGTTTGATCAAAAGTCAAACCCTAGTTGACTTTTTACTAGGAGTTTGATTTTATGATCAAATCTTTGAATTTTTCTGAAATTTTCACTTCTAAAGTGAAATTGGACTTGAAAGGAATCCTTTGTGAGAAAGCCTCAATTTGGCCTGGGGTTGACTTTTGGTCAAAGAGTTGATCGAAAAGTCAACTCGAAAGTCAATTTTTTGACTTTTCGGGTTCTTGCATGAAATGAATGGTAAATTGTCTACAGAAGCTAGGCTAACAAACATAATTAAAAAACGACACTTTTTGCTCAAGAAACGGGTTCCGTCGCAATCGAAAACCCTAATCTTGAATTTTCTGTTTTTAATGACACGTCGGCTAAAAATTAGATGTCAACACATGGGCTCCTCTTGAGATTCCTCCTCGGGTTTGGGCTCCTCAGGTTTTGGCACGGGCTCAGGTACCATAGGTTCCGGCTCAAAAGGGTCTTCAGCATCAATGACCTCGCCATCAAGGGCATACTTATCCGCAGGCTCCAGTCCATGGCATCCTCACCACCATGCTATTGTCCTTCGAATCCACGGATCGGACCGATCATCTCCAACCCCTCACGATAGAACCGAGCTAGATAAGTGTGACGCTGCAAATCATCCAGGTCCTCAATCTACCCAGACTGTACTAAGGTGTCTAATGTAGGTCTTATTTGCACCAACGGGATACTCGGTCTCCACATGAGCAGTATGCATAGACCCCAAAACACCAAGGCGGCATGGTTAGGGTCGAGGATATGAAATGGTTTATAATTCAACTATGAGAATAAATCTCAATAAGCAAACCCCTCAACCCCACATAGGCCAAGGCGTACCCCAGACAAGACGAAACATACATTTGACACCCCAGAGTCCACACAAGCATTCTTACCTTGTCATCAATTTGTGCACAAATCTGCATATTAGTTCAATCACTATATACAATAACATCACACGACCACCTCACATTCAACCAAGCACATTATACATACGCGTTCTTCCAAGCCATCCGCGACCCACGTAATACGCCTCAGGTCCATACCACAACCAGCGTAACACGCATCAGGTTGACAGCCATTCGATCTATCCGGGCTTTGTCCCGCGTAACACGCCTCAGGACTGTCCAATCTCTGCGTAAATACACATCAGGGCATTTGAAATCACACACACCACGTGACCCAACAATTCCGCATCAATCACACGTTCAAACGACACCCTACTATGTCCAACGCCAATCATTCCAATCAGTCCGTGCAAGTATCAAACTCATTCCCCAAGGCATCACAAATCAGCCACATTGCATAATCACCATTCTAACACATTTTAAATATCCAAATTCAAGTCACAAACTCACTACATTAGCCCACAATTCCGGCACTCAAACCGGCCATACTCAGCCCACAATTCAACACGAACCGGCCCCCATCGAGTATCGAATTTCACTCACAAGTGCCACGACAAATCAACCATACATGTGCCCACCATATCATCACATTTAACTCACATTCCAAGCCATAAACAACCAACATTAATCTAACAAACCAGCAATTAAACCCACCAAAACCAGTTACTAATTAAGCCTTTAAATCACCCCAATCCACCCAACATTTCAACCACGATCAGCCCACAAATTTAGCAACCAAATTCAACCATAAAAAGCCCCTAATCCACCCGATTTAGCCTCTAAACAAGTCCAATAAATATCCGAAGTCCTATATGAGGTTTAGGGAGTCGCTTATCTCGACTTAAGTAAGAAAATGGGGCAAGGGTAATAAGGGGGGAGTCGGAACAGCCACGGCAACTGGGCGATGGCGACAACGGGAGTGGTGACCAGGGGGTGAGCGGCTAGGTTCACAGCGGGGACGGCGGGCAAGGAATGAAGCAGAAGCAGCCACATCATCGCTAGAACAACAGGGGCGACGACGGCTGGGTTGGCAGCGGGAACAAGGGCGACGGAAACAAAACAAGGGGAGCGGAACAGGCGAAGGAGTGGTAGGGGAGTCTCGTCGGAACAGGTGCGGCGATGGCGGAGTTGCTGGAAGCTCGACCGGCATGCGGCGACCCACGGCGGCGACGGACAAGGCTAGCAGCGAGCTGGGCAGCAGCTGCTCGGCCAAGGGAGGGAGTCGGCTGGACGGGGCAAAAGACGGGGCGGTGAGCAAGAAACGGGGGAAGGATGCTGGGTAATGGCGCGGCCAGAGGCAAAGGCGGCGATGGACGGCCGCTGGGGCGAACGGAGCGCAGCAGCTAGATGGGCAACGTGCGGTGGTTGGGCGTTGGGTAGGAAGCACACGTGCGGAGGAGGAAGAGGGAGCAGATCGACTGAACTAGAGGAGAGGGGGTGGCAAGCGGCGGACGACTGGCAAGCGGCGGTTTTGACGGACAATCGGCGAGCGGCGGTCAGGCGACTGTTGGACGAGCGACATGCGGCGGCTGGGGCGACGAGCAAGGGCGTGCACGGAGGAGAGGGAAAGAGAGTGGTCGGGAGAGAGAGAGAGAGAGAGAGAGAGAGAGAGAGAGAGAGAGAGAGAGAGAGAGAGAGAGAGAGAGAGTACAAATTAGCCGATAACCCCACTCAAGAAGATCCAAGGGCCACAATCTCATCTTAGTGGGCAAGCCAAGATCCTAGGGTCTAGAAAAATCCCCACTTCTAATTAAAAGAAAAGCTAAATGGCATAATTGAAAATAAGCAAAGTGGAACGGGCAAAGTGGTCATTTTTCTCACTCGGTCCAAATTTCATTTTCTGATAAATCCAGGCATCTCGAGGCTGGCCACACTTATTTTGACATCGTCTAATTAATTTCATCGTGAAACTCCGAGGAATTCGACATCCAAGTTCGGGCTCTAAATAACTGTCAAATTCGATCAGACTCGACTTTAGGAATCTCATACTAACGGGCAGCCATTGGGAGTTACGCATGATCAAGCCGTGACCGATACGAGATCGAGCCATGGCGACTCCGGTTGTCATGTAATTGCGAGGGTAAATCGCTATTTCCGAAATACGCGATTATTCAAATTGGATTCGGGGTCGTTTGCAAATCCATGCACCTGGCCAAGCGGAATCACCCGCATTCCATTTGCATGACATTGGCGAATAGATCCCTAGTCATTCCCGGATCGGTCTATATTGGCCATAAAATATTCCCTCAGCAATCCTTATGGTCGAAAGTCAATCCATGATCGAGTCCTACAGTTGCGCAAACTTAAATCCCTAGCTAGCCTTCCCCAAATGGTTAGTGTCCCAAGAATGATCAATTCCTTGGGAGATTATCTACAAGCGCGTTGATGAAATACTCATTTTATAAATCGCAAAAATTGATCGAAATTTAGATCATCTGGACTTAACACTTTGGCATATCCAAGATTATGTGTGCTTCACACAGGTTCTTCGAGTCAATCAGAATCTTTCTACCAATCATATCAAAGTTCTTTTTCAACGCATATTCAACTTGAAATACAAACAATTCTTGCATTTATCAAGATCGACATAAACCATTGATATTTTTGTCAGCTTCAGAACATAACAAGGATTTTCTCAACAATTAGAAGCACAGTTTGATCATGTCATTGCACGTACTTTTCAATATAAGCCATATTATCTGATGTTTATTTTTTTATCTTTTTTTTGGTTGAAATAAACACGAGGTTGCTTTCAAAGACTTAGACTTTTTCTCGTACACAATTTAAGATTGTTCAACTCGAGAGGCCACTGAAAACATCACAGAAAGCAAACAAAACAATTTGAGACTGTTGGACTTCCTACATTGGATCAGTGGTTTTGGGATTTGCATTGCGTGGTCATAACCGAATAAAATCACAGGCCCAAAAAGTTCTGACAAAGTTTTAAGGGAGGCCTAATGGTGTGCGACTGCGTATTCTTTGTCCATCAGAAATTGAGGCCTAATAGATTATACCCTTTTTTTTAATGGCAAGGAAGCCCATTTTAAGTAGATAAATTTTGGGCACATTATGATGGGGGTGTATACAAACCGAATTAGAACAATCACGCAGAAAATAGAAAGAAAAATAAATAATGCACGAGTTTACCCAGGTTCACCCCTAAGTAGGTCTACGTCCTACAAAGGAATCTCACTATGATTTAGGTTTACAACCACAGCCACTCGTTACAATGATTTTTCATACAAGAACAATATATAAGACTTAAAATGAGCTCAAAGCTCAAACCTATCAGAATCCCTTTGATCCCACAACAAATGGGTTAGTGAAAAATCCGATGTTGTTTCGGAGGCGCTGCCCCCGAGCGGAACCCCCGCTCGCTATCCGATCAGCGGGACCCCCGTTTCGGGAGCGCTGCCCCCGAACCCCCGCATTTCGTACGCATAGGTCACATGTCGTCGAATTATACTTCGATTTCCTTAAGCTCACATGGACGTGCTCGGTATGAGAAACAAGGGTCCCCGAAGTATTCGCCAACTCCAACACATTAAACAACATATTTTTGACCAATAAATATACCCTGCTAACATCATGGATCAAATAAGGCATGGGCCAACATAATAAGAATTAACTAATCCTACAAGCTTTTTCCAAGTTCTAGGGTGGAAAGATCATCGCTTCGAGCTACTTGTTGTCCTCTCGCCAAATATGTCGTAAGAATATCGAATGTCCCACTTCTTCAGCTTCTTCCAGTTGGATAGATCAGGTAAGTGTAGCAAGGAACTACAGCATCCGATGTAAAGACTTTCCAGTGATTCCAGTCTGTCAAGACCTTGAATCTCAACCAGTTTCGGACAGTCCCATACTTCGAGGTCCTTGAGATTCTTGAAGTTAGATAAGTCGGAAAGGTCGACAACTTCAAGAAGATTGCAACTGTTAATTGTAAGTTTCCTCAAACTAGAGGGAAGCTATCCAACCGGCGTAGGTTCTTGCAGTTGTTGAGTTCTAGTTCTTTTAGACAGTAAATGCAACCCAAATATGAGCTTAGGCTAGTTATACTTAGAAGTGCCAACATACAATATGGGCTGTAAGTTCTCTCTTTTCGAAAAGCTGTGATGGAGGTGAAGTCTAATTCCAGATTTCTTAAATTCACAAGGTTGGAGATCTCTGGAGCCTTTCTTGAGGTTGTTGAGGATAGATGTAGACTTATCAAACTCTGGGGAAGCTTTGGCACATTCTCCAAACGAGTTCCTGTTAATTTCAAAATCTTCAAGAGAGGTAGTGTCACAATATCACCAGGAATCATCTTTAGCCGCTTGCAATCCTCTCCATAAATCTCTTCAAGTTTCTCCAGCATCACAATTGCCTTGGGTAACTTTTGCATGCGACTTTTGTTCATCTTCAACACTTTCAAGTTCTTTAAATTGACAATGGTATTTGGCAACTCTACAATGTACATGTTTGAGACATCCAACTCAGCTAAACATTTCAGCATTCCAATCGAGTCCGGAAGTGTCGTTAGTTTGTAAGTTCCACAAAGAGACAAGCACTCAAGATTTACAAGTTTTCCAATTGAGCTTGGGACTTGCCTAATGTCCGCGGTATCTATGAGTAGCTCAGTCAAAGCTTTCAGAGTACCTAATTCCACAGGCAGCACTTGGAGATCAAAACATTCATTTAGATTCACGTGTTTCAGACGTCTCAGATGACCAATAGATCGATCAATCCTTAACAATTTCCTACAATCCTCTAGAATTAATACTTCTAAGGTAAATATGCAGAGAGGTCAGGAGTTGTCCTTAACCTTAAGCACATTGAAAGATTAACGACCTTCAATCTTGTAGCCACCTATCAAATGATTACGTCTATTCAACAGGTGTGATATAAAACTTTTGCAGGACATTAACAAATATGTTGACTAAGGAAGCTTTCACCAAAGTTACTTTATAAATACTCTGTCCATATCCATTCCTTTGTAACTTAAGCCAAAACTACTCATTTTCTAACTTTTTTCATTTCTTCCGATATTGTCCCCAAATAAAAGAAAATGGATCTATTCTCAAATAAAAGAATGTAACCAATATATCTCCGACAAATTATAACACCCCCTTTTTAACTCCATCATGGAATACCCATTTTGTCCCCGACACACTAGTATTTATGACTCTTTACGGCTTTTGCTATGTTGCATCGTAAAAAATTTGAATATAGAAAATAATTTTGCATATCTTCTCACTATCGACTAATCTATATTTGCAGTTTACTGTTTTGTCTTTTTCTGTGTTTTGTTTCATACATGAAGATAAGGGCGGTATCAGCTTTAACGTAACCTTTTGAAGAGTATAATATTTGCTTATACTATTGAGGTTGTAAATAAAACAGTTTGGATGTGATCAATTTCACTAGGCAATTTTTGTTATACTGCTAATTTCTCTATTGCTTGGTTTTTCTTGGGCATTGCATTCTATGGATACACTACAAAAAAACAAGGGATTAGCGACGAATTTTGCGACGAAAAATTTGGCAAAATCCGTCGCTAATCGAATTTGCGACGAAATTAGCGACGGAAAAAATTCCGTCGCTAATTCGGTGTCGCAAAATTTTGCGACGGAAAATTTCAATTTCCGTCGCTAAATTGCGACGGAAAAAAATTCGTCGCAAATTAGCCATGAACTTTATTCGTCACAAAATTTGTCGGAAATTTTGTCGCAAAATTCGTCGTAAATTAGCCACGAACTTTATCCGTCGTAAATAATTTGTCACAAAATTCGTCACAAATTAGCTACTAACTTTATTCGTCACAAATTAGCCACGAACTTTATTCGTCGCAAAATTAGCCACGAACTTTATTCGTCACAAAATTAGCCACGAACTTTATTCGTCGCAAATTTGCCACGACCTTTATTCGTCGCAAATTAGCCACGAACTTTATTTGTCGCAAAATTGGTCGCAAAATTGGTCGCAAAATTTCGAATAAGTAGCATCCGACAGATCCTCAATCATGTGCTCTTCGTATCCTCGTAGCGCACAGAGTTTCTCTTCTATCTTCGCGAACATTTTGTTGCGTTCTTCCTCCAAACGAGCGGTGACGGTTTCTGAGATGGGGTCTAGTTTGACCACTACGGGTGTAGAACCCAATGCCTCCTCAGTAATATTCCTTCTCGCAGGCCCTTCTACGGGCTCGGGAACAGCTTGAGGTGCGACTCGACCAGCGTTTGGTGTTGCCAACGCGGCCCTCATATCATTGGCGAATTGAGTGAGCTGAGCCGCAAGATCATTGATCTTGTCGTCGAGAGCGGCGAAACGGGCATCTTGCTCCTCAATATTCATTTGTGCGGCCCTTGATCGTGTTCAAATCGGCGATTGCCTCGAAGCCACAGCTTTGACTTAGTGGACGAAAGGAGTGTTGGCGGGCCATTAGATTCGATGTGGATACAGTGATTGTCGGAAGGAGTCACTCTCCGACCTCTTGGTTTCTCGATTCCTCTCTTTGCGTGTTGAACGAGCTTAAATACAGACAATTTGTGATCACCTGAATCATAAATAAGCGAGCATACATAAGTGCATGATTCATATAGAAGACCGGTCCATGACAATGGTCTATCCGCTTTCATTGATTCATTAAATAGTTTTTAACTGAATAACACTCCTAAACTCGAAAAGCGAACTAGAAATTGAAAACTCAAAGATCCTAAACATCAAGCTAATAAAACTAAGAAAAGAAAAGAAAGGAAAATAAAATCCTAAGACAAATGAACTTAGAAAAGGAATGACTAGATCTAAAACAACAAACTCAACCCATTTAACTCCTTCTGTTCTATATGCGAATGGGAAGCCAACACTTGACGTAATTGCCTATTCTCCTTAGCAACACGCTTTAGACTTCCTTCAACTTTCTCCGCCCTCCTCTTAAGATAGTTGATTTCCGCTTGGCGAGTTGGCTTCTCTGTCACATCTGGGATCTTTGGGAGGAACTCGGTCGGGATCTTATGCCGACGGATGTATTGGGTCGTGGCATAGTATGCCTTTTCCTTCCCTTCAAGCTCGTCTTCGGGCCAATTTAGCTTTCAAGCACGGCAGGCGAGCCAGGCTCGTTCAACACGACAAAGCTCTCCTTTGTAATCTTCTTCCTTTCTAACAAATCGGACGTGAAACTAATCCAGCTTAAGAGGGGGCAGTAGATCTTGGACAACCCGATATTGGCGGGCCACTCGGAGTGGGTAGTAGGAGGTGATGCCAGTAATTCCCAACAACGGGATCGGTTCATTATCGCTATGAGAGAGACATGACTCGCGAAGTTGGAATTATTTAGCTTGCCATAGGAAAACCTTAGTTTTTGGATTCTTCAACAAATTCACCCATTTTGAGAAAGAAAGGTTCGGGGTTCGATCTTGATGATTCTTAAATGCCTGAATAGGATGATTAGTCTCACTAATGTCACTAACGTTCATGTGAATACCGAACCTACTTATATGGGAAAAAACTAGATTTGTAAAAGTTCGACGGGAGCACGAAAAACCTTTTCTTCATTTTCTTTAAATCGGGTGAGCGACAAAAATGTTTCGGCCAAGTGTTGACAAAGCTAATTCCACCACATATTTGTCTGACCACCCACGCGACAGAAGGATCGATAGCATTCTTACGAAAGGGAAATATTATGAATCCAAAGAAAGCTAGAAGAAAGATCTTTCCTTTCAAAAGGGGTGTGGCATCCATAAAACACTAACCTAAGAAGGAGAGTGGGCATGTGTGATAATTATCTTTTAGCACTCTTCCTATTTGGTTCTTATTCATCCTAAGAAAGTCAGATAAAATCGATTCCGGCTCTAACCCAAGGGGTGGATCGATTAACTCCAAATTCAAAGGTTTTCCTATGGCAACGCTATATTCTTCCAAAGTCGGAGTCAACTCATGCTTATGGAATACGAACGTGGACGTTTGGGGACACCAGAAATGAGCTATTGCTTGCATGACTCCACTTTGGATGTCAATGTCGAGAAGAGGCAAAAGGCGACCAAGTTTGTTCTCCACATAGGCTCGGCCCTCACGATCCAATTGATCCCACCAATGCTTGAGTTCGGCCTTCGGAGTAGGAATGAATCGAATGTCGGATCTTCCCATTGCATATAGACCAAGACTCGACCAACCTAACTGTCATGGACCAGCCAAAGCATAAAGGTAAGTAAATTGCAAAAGTAAAGGGTATGAAACTTACTTTACCAAACAATCATGTCAACCACATAGACATGCGCATAAAACGTGCGGCTCGACTTCTACTCTAGATGGCTTAACAAATTGGAGTTACGAGGGTGGGATGACTAGTCGCGGCCTCGCGCACTAAACCAAGTCCTCGTAACTTCTCCTCGGTCAAGAATGATACCCCAATGCGACGTGGCCTCGTGGGCAAAGGTAAGCATTCTTGACACCAAGAAAGAAGCTTTCGGGATTGAGTTGGGCAACCTCTACTACACGGCCTCGTGGTCGAAGTTGTATCCAACTCAATACCATCCTAAACATTTCTAGTGTAGCCCAGGTCCGGCAGCATGGTTGTGTGTGCAATAGTGTAGTGCTAAAACATTTAAAGCATGCACAATAGTTTATAAGCAAACAATGCTTCAAGCATCCAAAAAAATAAACATTCATTCCCCAAATCCCAAACCTGCAAAATAAGGGGTCAATGGCAAGAACGTTCACGTTAGGGATGTATTTGAACAAGATAAACGGCCTAAGTCCTCTAAAAAGTCCCCAGCGGAGTCGCCAAGCTGTCGCAACCTCCCCGAACCGGCCCCGCCGCCTAAGGGGTTTGGCTAATTGATTACTAAGTTAAACCTAGCTCGAACTCTCCCAAGCCTATACCAATTCGCGACTTAGATTTAAATTATTAACATGCAAATCAATTTCATTCGGGAGTCGCCACTAATCAGTTTTTGGTGGGTCGATTAGACACCCAAGTAAAGCACGGGAGAAATGCTTCACTTCTACGAATCAAATATTCAATGGGTACGGGGACTTGATTACACTAATTGACCAATTAGTGCCATTTCGGTACCTAACCTTGTTCAATCACCGCCTAACATATTCACACTAATTGGGAGTCTCAAAATTCGATTCCTAACCAAGCTAAGGGAAGCAACTGTCAATACCTGAACCTAACATGCATGGTCAATCACGTTCGAGGTTAAATTAAACACGCAATTTAAAGTGCACAAACCAAACAACGTGCAATGAAACATGACTCTAATCACATAATAGGGCAAGAAAAACCAATTCCAAAGTCCAAATAAATTTTCTGATTTTTCGAAATTTTTTAACTTTTAATTAATTTTTTTTAATTTTTTTTTGAAAAAATATTTTTTAATATTAAAATAATATAATAATATAAAACAGACCGAGTCAGATCCCCACATCCGACCTGGATAAAATATATATTTAAAATTTTTCTTTTTAAAATTTTTTTAATAATAAAATAATATTAAAGTAATATAAAAGGACCCGGGTCAGATCTCCACATCCGACCTGGATCGGGACTGACCCCAGCACGCCGGCTTGGGTCCACGACCGGACCGGGTTCATTTATTGAGCCCGATCTGGCAAATTTAAAAAAGAAAAAGGGCCCAGCCCGAAGAAACTTTTTTTTTTAAAAAAAAGAACAAAAGCCCAGCCCAACAAGAAATAAAAAAAACTAGCCCAAATTGACCAATCCGGTCCACCCGCGAAATGGCCCAAAATCTAAAAGCCACATTCTAACTCTTAAACTAAAAAGCCCGGAACAAATAACACCAAATAAACATAAAATCGGCCCAAACACTAACAAAACCCTACTCGATTTCAACCCGTCCGCCCGACCCGATTTGCGGCCGCGGACCCGAATCGTCGAAAACCCTACTCGGTTCGTCCGATTGCCTGACCCGACTTGCGGCCTCCGACCCAACTCCCGGCCACCACCCTGAGTCGCCCAACCCGGTTCGCAGCCGCCACTCGACGGTGAGCCGCCGCTCCTACTAGCTCCGGCCTCCACGGCCGACTCTCCGCCTAGGTCCACATCGCCGCCCCAACGAGGGGCGGCAAGTGTTTTCCACCCGGGTCACCGCCATGGTGACTAGCAACCGACCGAGGTCGTCCAAGCCCCGACGAAGGGCTGGACAGCCGCGAATCAGCCAAGTCCCGACGAGGGACTGGCTGGCCGCCTCCTCCCGCGATCACGCTAGTGGCAACCGGCGGCCAGCCGAGACCACCAGGCGTTCCAGCACAGAAAACTCAACAGAATAGAGACTAATTCAAGAAACTTGGTTCGGACATAACATCGAACAGTTGGAGCGTGCAACGAAAACGACAGATTTTAGGCTCGATCGAGGCTCAAAAGCATTCGAAATTCACACACAAAAAATGCATAGACAAACAGGATCAAGCTCGGGGTGTCACAGGCTGAAACTCGCGCGAGCCGGACGGCCGCGAGCTCCGGCCAATGAACCCGAGAATAGAAGCAAAAATAGGGGAAGGGGTGCCGTTGCGGTGCTCCCTATCCGGCTCGGCGGCGGCGAACGAGGGCGAGTGAGATAGATCGGACTACGTCCGGTCGCCTCGCACACCACCGAGCCGAAATCCTCGAGAGATCGGCCCCGAATTGTACGAAGCAAAACCCGACAGAAGCTCGGGTCTGTGACCTACCGCGTGAGATGGGGCGCGCGCCGGAGCTTGGCCGGCCACGGTTGAGGTGTGGCGATCACTGAGGAGGGCGTTCGCTCTCAGATCTCGCTCCCTGAAGCTCTCAGACTCACCCTCTCTCGTGGGTCTCTCTCTCTCACTCGGATCTCCCTCGGTTCTCCTCGATTTCTCTCTCTCGCTCTGTTCTGCCCCCCCTCCGATTTAAGGTCGGTCGACAGGCAGGCGCGCATGGCCCTTGCCACTGCCAACCTGCCGTGGCTGGCCGATCTGCCGACCCAGGGATCACGCTGCCCCCTGCTCCTCTGTTTCGGCTTCTGTTCCGTTCTACTCCTCCCCCGTACGTTATGAAGGTTGACTGGGGAGGGGGAAGGTTGAACAGTGCGCGGGCCGAGCCGTGGAAAATGGGCCGGCCCGCGTGAAAATAGAAAAGGGAAACATGAGCCGCACGCAATAAAAGAAAAAAAAAAGGGGGAAAAAAGAATGGGCCGACGAACCCGGCCCGGAAATCCTTTTTTTTTTTTTGTGTCCTAATAGGCCCTATTAATGCAAATGTGCCTAATGTCTATATGGTATGCAATTTAATGAAAATATTTTTTTGTTTAGTGGTTAAAAATTAAATCCTAATTTTTTTATGCGATAAAACCCTAAATGATTGAGCAAAATTTAGGTGTCAACACTTAGGTGTGAGATAGTGTGATCTATCGGCTTGGGTATAAGTAGCACCATCTTTGGGTAGAAGCGCTTGGGTATAAGCGGCACAACTTGACTATGATCTCTCATTGATCATCTAGTGGAATCCAACTAGTAGGCTATTAGCGTGGGAAAGTGGACGTAGGCTTTATCTAAGTCGAACCACTATACGTCTTGTGTGCAGATTTTCTCATCCCTTAAAGCTCTTTCTATTTATTACATTCTATTGCACACTTGTTCAATTGTTTCCAAAGATTGTTTAAAATCCGAACGTTGTACTTCAAGTTCAAACTTTGTACTTAATCTTTTGAATTCCACTTTAAATTTATCAAGAATTGTTAAAATCACATGTTCAACCCCCTCTCTAGGCAATCCTTGTTAGCCACCTCATATTCAAGATAGGAAAATAAAATATATCTTTCATTCCCTATTCAATAACCAAAATTTTGAGCTCAATATTCTTTATTGTTCTTCAATTAAAAAACAAGATCCTTTCTAATTTGACTTCCCTCAAGTGCATCCCTATGTGAAATTTTGGCTATTATGGGCTTGCCCAAATTTTGTGTTCTCTTGGGCTTAGTCCAGATACTCTAATTAAGCTAAGAGCATCCTTGCTTAACTTAATCCAATTATGATGCAATTTATGTTGGCTTATTACTACTAAATGACAATGCTCCTAATATGTTGGTGTAATTTAACAATATTTTTATTTGGAGGTCAAGGTCGATCCTTAATTTTTTTATGCAAAAAATAGGGTTGCCAAAATTTAGGTGTCAACAAGTTTAGGAGAGTGAACGTAGGCTTAATCTAAATCGAAGCACTATAAAGATCTACGTGCACAACCTTCTATCTCTCTATTTATTTCTATATTTATCTGATAGAAGCAACGCACTTGACATAACTAGTTCATTCTCGCATGTATCAAACTGTTTTGGCATATATCAATTTGATTCTCTTTATTCCACGAAAATATATCAAGTTTCATTATATAACATATCCACCCCCTCTAGGTTATATCTATAGCCATAACAAGGTCAACTTTGATTCATCATCTAGGGAGCCTTAGACATGAGATCTAGGCTTGTGTCAAGCATACATGAGCCTTTAGTCTCATCTCGAGCTCGTTGCCACTATTGATGAGGACAATCGATGGCTACTACGACACGAACAGTGATTGTGACTCGAAAGAGAGAGAATGAAGGGTAAGGGAGAAAGAGGGCATGTTTGTCTTGAGCCAAGGGAAGAAAGGAATGACAACAGCCATGCAAATTTGGGAGTGGCAACACTAAAGCAAATTACCAAAAAAGTTCTAAAACTATTGCAATTGTGCCAATTCAATCATCCAGTCAATTTTGGCCAGAAATCACTGACATGGACGTTGGCCATCCTATGTGGTGCGGCCAGTGCTGACATGGATATTTTTAAATAATATTTTAATTACTTTTCAAATTCTTTATTTATTCTTTATTTTTTCCTTTTTTTCTTTCTCTTTCTTTTTTCTTCCTTTCTTCCTCTAGTTGATCATTGGACCTCAGCGACCAGGCAGAGGTGTTGACACCTAAATTTTAGCGACCATTTAGTCGTAATTTGTATAGAAAATTAGGGATTAAATTTTTAACCCCTAAACAAAAATATTTAGGTTGCATAACATATAGTTTAAATTCATTTTAGATTAATTGCATTTTGCATCGGACCGGCGGTAACGAACGAGCTTAAATTTCATCGAATGGGACTCGGCTCGCTTGGAATGCAAGGGCCGGGAATTACAAGTCAAACGGGCTCGGTTGTTTTAATTTGAGCTTAATTCAACCCATTATCCTTAATTAATTCAGCCCATTTAAATTAAATTAAAATCTAAGCCCAAGCCTAAGCCCATTAGGACTAGAGAGCCCATCTAATTGACCTAGATTAGTGTTATATATACATCATTAGGTCAGGATTTTAGGGAGGACACACAATTTCGGACACAGTTTTTCAGATCAGAATTTTCAGAGAGAAAAAGTGAGAGAAGAAAAAAAAGAAGAAGAAGAAGAGAGAGGAGGTGCAGCACGTCCAAGAAGAGAAGAGAGAGGAGAGTGGGGGTCGCAGTTTTTTTACAAAGATATAGCACTAGAGAGAAGAAATTCACGCCAGTTCTTCATCAGCACCTCATAACTTCATGCATGCGAAGTCTGGATTCAAGTGAAGCTTTGCTTCTGTGCTCTTGACACCTCACCTTGCTGCACCCTCCTACGAAGCTGCTGCATCTGATCCGAGAAGTCTCTGCCGAGCAGCTACCGCATAAAAGACCAGCCACGAAACCCCCCCGTGAAGTCCTCACTGTTTCTGCTTTGCAGATTAATCCGTGACGGTTCATACGAGTCCAACGCTCACCGCGAGATCTGATACTAGTGAGCCACCCCCAGCAATCGTTGGTTGGCGAGATCAAGATTTCTGGGTGATTTTCATCCGAATCCAGCAATACCCGACAAATCCCAGGCTTGTCCAGTTCAACGTGGGTCAAAGCTTCATTACTTGACTCTTTGACCATATTTTTTAATCCAGGAATATTGAAGACCATCTTGCTACGCCCAACTTTTTTTTTGACCCTGGTTTATTGAACTTCGTCGTGGGCACTCCTCAAAGAGCCATCTTGCTGCCCCTAAGCTGCCGTTGGTCCCGCCACCACCGCGCGCTCCACCGCGCCCGTCGCCGGATGCCACCGTGAGCTGCCGCGCCGACGCCGCGTTGCCCGTCGTCCGAGTCCAATCCCGATTCCGTTAAGTTCGAATTTGGAAACTATCCGCAAATTAGGTAACGATCTTATCTGGTATCGTTTCGAATATTTCATTACATGATTTGGGTGATATTGTTATCTGTTGTGGATTTTTGTTAATCTTTGGGTGCGTATGTGATATCCGCAAATATTTAAAAATCACCCAAAGTTAGGAAACTTTCCTAACTTGACAACATGTCGGGACGACTATCCGATCTCAACCATGAGATACGATACTCGGTGGCACGGAAAATTATTATCCTATCCATAACCACTTGGGTACGATAATGATTTTTATCCGCTGTCCAAATTTGAATAATCGGCTTTTCGTCGATATCTATAACCCTATAGATATGACCGATAGTTTGATTTTTGTGCCTAATCCGAGTTTGAAACAAATATGGCGGATCCTGTGGACGTTTTGAATGTGGTTGCTATCCATGTTTATTTAATTGCTTTCCTTTTTCAAATAAACAGAAAATTCAAAAAAATATTAATTAGATTTGAATTAGAGTTTTTGCATGTCTAGGAATCCTAAATGTATCTAGAAGATAGAGTAGTTATTTAATTTAAATTAGGACTTGAGATGATCTATTTCCTAGTTTAAATTAAGTAATATTCTAATCTTAATAGATTATTCAGGTTATTCATTATTTCGAATTTTAACAAAAATCCTAAAAAGAAATCATGCTAGGGTAGATTAAGTCATCATAGTTTGCATTTTAATTTAGGCATTTTTATTATTCCGAATTTAAATTGAGAAAATACCAAAAATAATCATTCGTCCTGTCATTAGAAATAGGTCACGTCGTCGCATGACATATAGTTTGCATGTTAGGTTGCATTAATCACATGTCATTTTCGCACGTCATTACATACAGGCTAGATTTCATTTAAATAAGTGAAAATCCAAAAAAAAAGAAATTGAGTGAATTGCTTGTTAATTAGAAATCATATTAGGGTGTCAATGTGATTTTCTAGCTAACAATGCAGATGCTTACGTTGCTTCCAGGTAAGTAATTCTTCCAAACTTGCAATTTATTTAATGCTTTCTGGGTGTTAAATTGGTGGTTTGCGCATCCGCATGAACACCTCACATGTTAGTAACTAAGTTGAAATGGATCCAAACTGCCTGCCAAAACATTTTTGAAAAGAAAAGGTACCGAAAGGGCGTTAGACCGATCTAGCGTAATCAAGTCCCCGGGCTTAGAATCTCTGTTCGTAGGAATAAAACATATCTCCCTATGTTTTATTTAGGTTTCTAATCAACCTACCATAAATTGATTAGTGGCGACTCCAAGCATAAAAACTTTTGCATGTTAAAAACTTAAACCCTAAGTTGCGAATTGGTAGGGCTTGAGAGGGCCCGAGTTAGGCTTAGTCTTAACAATCCATTAGCCTGAGAGAAATTTTAGGTCGCGACAAGAGGCAAGGGGCGATGGCCAGCGAGGGCGAGGCTTGACCTTTCCAACAACGGCAAGGCTCAACCTCGTCGGATTTGGCGAGGGCAAACCTTGCCAGGGGCGGGTGAGGCTCACCCTCCCCAGTGGCTAGCGAGGTCAACCTTGCCGGCCATTGCCGAGGTATAGCAACCAGCTAGAGGAAGAATGGAAGCAAAAAAATAAAGGGAAAGAAAAGAAAAAAAAAAGGAAAAAGAAAAGAATAAATAAATGATTTGACAAATTATTAAAATTTTATTTAAAAATGTCCACGTCAGCCTAACCGCGCTACGTAGGATAGCCGGCATCCATGTCAGCGATTTCTGATCAAATTTGATTGGATGGATTGAATTGGCACAAACGCAAAAGGTTTAGGACCGTTTTGGTAATTCTGTCGGCGGTATTGCAATGGCTTGCTAGGGCAGCCGAGCGTGGCAGTTTGCAGCTACTGTGGGTGCATCAATAGAGCTTAGCAAAGAGAGATGGGAGAATCAAAGAGAGAGAATGAGAGGAGAGGTTGGGTTTTTTTGGGATTTAATTTTGAGGTTGGGATGGAAATTATAGATCGGCGCAAGGTTGGGACATAGTCCCCCCAGCTGTTTATTGTCTGGTAAAGGATAAGTTCGGATATCACTCGGATACAAACTAGGTCTGCATAACATCTTCTCTCGACATGCCACCTCTGATGCAAAAGTGTCGGTCGCCACTAAACTTAATTCTCTCTGACCTATGTCACTAGTCACTCACCCAAGTTATTCGATCATTTTGTCTTTTCTACTTCTCCTGCCGTCCCTGTGCACCTGGCCTTACTTGTCACCCAAACCACCATGTCTTGCTACGGTCCCCTCCTACTCACAGTGCAACCCTTAAAAGTAGAAGCCTAACAACCCAGAAATCAACCACTTTTCTGACTCCTTGCATGACCTAGGTCTATTCGAAGGATGTTAAATGGTTTGTTCAGGCATCTTCACTCCGTGAACCCGGCTGCTATTGAAACTCAGAGACATACAACATAGTGATGGCATAGCTTCAGCTTTTTAAGTCTCTCTAGCATCGTAGACAAATCTTATAAAAAAAATGGATTGATTAGTTTAATCAAGAGCAAGAACAACCACTCCACATGGTGACAAAAGCACCGTCAAAGCTCCTACAGAGAACCACACTTCCAACGGCTAGGATCCAATTAGACTGTTAGTTGACTGGAATGGAGACAGAAAACTCTCGCCATCGTTGGAGCCACAGGAATTCGGAGATGGTCGTGTGAGGATGTTAGACATCCACGACACACACTCTCACTCACTTCGGTCGGACACCCGCAACACTTTATACATGTATCTGGACAGATGGGCATTACTGAACTTTTTTTTTTATAATTGAGAATCCGTCACCATTTCCCGGAGACGAGCTCGCACAGGTAATCGGGGCGCCTATATCTCGGGGGAGACTAACCCAGCAACCCACCACCAGGGCCCCCCACTTAAATTACGGAATCGAGCGGGGATTCAAATCCAGAACCTCTAAGGAGGGAAGGAAAGCGCCCACCAACTCGGCCATGCGCAGGTGGGTGGCATTACTGAACTTTGATCTCCTGCTTATATATATATGGCTTTTTCAAGTGAACCTTCGTTCAACACGTGCTCATACTTTGGTCCTGAATTGTTTCTGCACCAAAAAAAGTGTGTCCGCGAGCGCGAGAGAGAGAGAGAGAGAGAGAGGAGACAATGAAGGGAGCAATAGGAGTGAGAAAAGGTGCATGGACTGAGGAAGAGGACGTGTTGCTGAAGAAGTGCGTGGAAAAATATGGTGAAGGAAATTGGCACCTAGTCCCTCACAGAGCAGGTATACAATTGATCACCCCAGAGAGAGAGAGAGAGAGAGAGCTACTTCGCTGTTACAATAAGAGTATGTATCAATGGGTTTGAGTTTGCAGGGTTGAACAGATGCAGGAAAAGTTGCAGGTTGAGGTGGTTGAACTATCTGAAGCCCAACATCAAGAGAGGGGCATTCCAAGAGGACGAGGTTGACATGATCATCAGGCTTCAAAAGCTTCTTGGTAATCGGTGAGTAAAGCTCTCCCAAGTTCGTGTTACTCGTCGCATATCATATACATCATGATGTCAACATGTCAACACTAATAAATCATCCATCTCTTCGACCATTTCCTTCGGGTCTTCTAATGTGAGTTTCGCCGGCGGGATCATCACAAAAGATAGAAAAGACTGGGTTAAGAAAATATCGTGTATAAAAGAGACGTGAAGGACTTGTTTGAGTGCATGAATATGAAGCCCGTCTGCTTAAATATCCATTTAAAATCGAGCATATACATACATACATCCATACATACATACATAAATATATCTATCTATATATGGCTCATGCTATTTCCACTTTTCAAATTGATATAGAAACGCCCTAAAATTTAAATAGTCCAAAATAGCTATCGCTAGGCATTGATGAAAGAGGAAAAATATACTTTTAATATAGATAAATAAGTTAATGATTTTTGTCAAATTTTCATATATTGTTATTTCTTCTTCTTTTGTGTTCAAATCAGAGTAGTCTACATGTTCGTTGTTTTTACGGGAATCATCTCAGATTCTAGTATTCTAATAGATTTAGTGATTGGAATTCTAATTTAAAAGAATATTAATAAGGTATATTTTTTTTACAATGTCTCTCTAAAGTTAAATCTCTAATAATTCCTTGTAATATACAATTATTTAGTTCAAATGTTTTTAGGGGAAGTCTTTGGTTAGAGTTGTGAACTCTTTATAATTGTAATTTATATGTTATATATGCTAGTTAACAAAGATTACAAACAAAGTTCAAAATCATTATAGAAAAACCTTTATAGAAATCAGTTTAAGCACATTGATAAGAAATGAAAATTTGTATAAACACAAACGGAAAATGACACAAGGTGGTGGAATAAAATATGATTGTTTGGATTAATGCGGACAGTCTTGAATTTTTATGACAATGTGTGAATTTTTCATTCTCAATAAAATTGCAACTTTCACCCTTTTCATTTGTGATTTTGATTCGTTAGCTCCCTTGAGGTTATTTTCGTCAACTCGTTATGTCGGAGAGCATTTTAGCCATATGTCGTGTGGAAATAGGCACACCTTTCAAACACGTAATAAAACTTGTAGGAATAATCTTAGGTTGGGCCACTTGCTAAAATATAAGAACTGAGTTTTGGAATAGTAAGAATGTCAACCTACACGTCTTTACCTTTTTTAAAAAAAAAATGGAAATCAATGCCCTTCAGTAACATTCAATATCAAGAAAACATAGTGCTCACTATATTCAACATTGTTTAGGAATGAATTCAATGAGCTTGTCGGTAGAAAATGCTCTTTTACATGAAGTCGACTAGCTTGTCATTTGGCTATCATTAGTCACCGGAACATTTATGGTTTTGGAAGCAACTAGGCACTAGTCGCTTAAAACTTGCGAAGACTAGATGTTGTCCAAAACACTTTAATTGTATTAAAGTTTGTCACGTCACAAAACATGAGTGGTTGAGGAAATACGGAAGTAATTATAAACCACGAAAATGTCAATTATCTTTAGATGAAGATGTTTCAACTCCCAAAATGGTAAAGCAAGATTAGAATATTTGTCGGATGAATAAGTAAATACTTGGTCAGTGTATACGTGTCTCGTTTTGACTGGGCAAACTCCACATGAAGTCTAGCATTATGTGTCTAGTTGAGCGAGTAGTACGAATCCATCCTTTTTTTGTTATAAACTTGTTTAAGAACTTCTTTTCCAGAAATGAACTTGCACCAAAAACCTAGCTGAAATGTTGAGGCAAAGAAACTTAAAAAAGGAAAAAAATCTTGCTGGCATTAAACCTACCAAATAGAGCAAGTGGCGTCGGCAAAGGGCAGACAGCCTCATCTTGATATGGAAAATGAAAGAAACTTCGTGAAAATAAATGTACAAATATTTAGTGGCCCCCGAAAAATGCTTCTTGCCGTTACGTGGGGTCACGTAAATTTATGATGACAATGAAGAAAGACTTGCTTTTGTACGGTGAACTTTTTGGCGAGAGCTACGCTTTATAGAGTTTTTTTCCCCCTCAAAACACTTTATAGAGTTCGGAATTGAGCAATTTGCCATGATGATTTTTATGTGCCGATTGCTTTTTTCATAATCAATAAAATTTCACCGAAATCTGACTATAGTTCATCGACAAAGTGTAGATGTGATAACCACATGAAATCGATGTAAAATTTAAATAGACGTCATGCCGATGTCATGTGATAACCGAATATATGATGGCTGATTCATCATCATTTTAGCATTAACTACTCAATAATTTTGATGATCATCGATGAAAATTAGAAATATCATATTCTCCGTCAAAGTAGAGGTTATAAGTAGTTAAGTGTTAATTATTAATTACTAATAAGACAGCGTGAAGAGAAAACTCTAACCGAGAATGAGATTGATAATATTGCCTATTACTTGACCGAGGAATGCCATATGTACAGTCTCTCGATTTATTGTACATTGTACTGCAATCTGAGTCATTTAGTTTCAAGGTCTTGTGTGTTGCCATCAGTGAATTTTCTGCCACATATTTTTTTTTTGTGTGTGTAGCAAACGTATAGACTTTTAATAGAGGGTATAATTGTCAAAAATGAAAATGTGCCATCAATTTTGCCAAAACAGTTCAGACTTTCGCGTCTTTGAATTTTCCTTGTAGAACTTTCTTGTCTAATAGAGACGGTTGGACAGCCAGATCCGATTGATCTAGAAGCGAGTGTCGTGTCCAATTAATGTTATGGCCCTTTAGGTTGAACATTTTGATGGGGAAAAAGTCAAACTTACCTAAAGGGTATTTAGTGAAACGTTACGGACAATTTTAACACAAAATTTGACTAATCTCAATTAATATAAGGGTTTTGTCAAAAAAATATTCCAATGATGCTTGATAAACAACTAGATAAGAAAATCTTGCAATTTCCAATTCACCGAGTGCCCTTGTAATATATACAATCAATGTATTTAAAATTTGAATATCTAATCAGAAAGGTATCATTAACAAGTGCTCCAAAACACTTATTAATAGAACTCTTAAGAATAGATGAGTAACTTGCTTTAGAGGTGAGAGATGGTCTAGTAATACTCGTTGACATTTCCAGATGCAAGGTCACGAGTTCAAACCTACTTGCAATAGTAGTTATTGTATCTCAATTTGGGGAATGATGTATGGACTTCTAGCACTTCAGTGAGAAATTATGGTGACATGGCTGGCCTACCTCAGACCAATGGGCCATGAGTTAGGCGGAACGAAGGCCCTTTCACAGTCTTAGGTTCGAACATTACGTAGCGAGGCGTGGAATTCTCTTGGTAGTGCTTACAGGGGAGCAGTCAATCTGGTTGTCCATGCTCGCCTTTTCGATTAGGGAAAAAAATGGAAAGCAAGAGGTGGCATATGTTAGACAATTGAAATGATATCCAAAGTTATGCGCATAAGATATATTTATAGAATTGTCAGCCGTGAAGTTGTGGATTCCTGAGGTAACCAAAAGGAAGAAACACAAAACCAAAGTGATTCGATGTTTTTTTCCAACTGAGAAATGCATGCAAATAAAATGAAATATTAATGTCGTAGTCAAAGTTTTGGACAGATGAATCAATCTCAAATTAGAAATACACAATCAATTATCAATGTGCTAAGAGCACTGAAATTACAAGCTTAAGGGACGTGCATGTCCTTTTCTTAACCAATATCAGCATGTGTGATGTCATTTAACCCTCTATTAGGCTCCGTTCGTTTGACGAAAAATATTCTCTCGAAAAATATTTTCCGGGTTTTCCGGTATTCGGGGGGCGGAAAACGTTTTCCGTGGGAAAATATTTTCCTTCCCCCCTCACAAAATAGCCTAAGTCTATGGAAAATGACTTCCGCTTCTTCAAAAGCGGAAATCATTTTCCGGAGCTTCTTCTTCTTCTTCACTAAGGTCGCCGGCCGCCGCCGCCGCCGCCGCCGCCGCCGGCCGCCGCCGCCGCCGGTCGCCGGCGAAAAATATTTTCCGAAACTTTTTCATATTGGTCGCCGAACACCGGAAAATTATGTTCCGGGAAAACATTTTCCAGGAAAAAGACTTCCGGAAAAATATTTTTCAAAAGGAGAATATTTTCCGCCAAACGAATGGAGCCTTAATGTTACTATGATTTGACAATTGAGTTAATTGGCGATATGGGAATCGAAATAAGTCCAAGCCCTGCACGGATAACTTAAACAAGCAAGACACAAGTGGGCACGTAGAAATATTAGATCATATTAAAATTTAAGACGCGAGAGGGTATGCAGAATTATTTATTCCAATTCATGTGTATGCTAACTAAATATAAGTGTTCCATTTTGCTTTTGATGGTAACCAATGTTGATCTAATGAATCGTCCTTCCCTAATTCTCATATTCTAGATGATAATCTGTCCAAGTTCATGCAGATGGTCACTGATTGCAGGCAGACTTCCGGGAAGAACCGCGAACGACGTGAAGAACTATTGGAACACACGTTTGGCTAAAAGTTTCGTCTATCACAAGCCGAAGGAGGACAGCCAGCCCGGCAAATGCGCCACCAAAGTGAACGTCATTAGGCCTCGACCTTGGACCTTCTCGAAGAGCTCAGCATGGTTCATGGGAAAAGCTACCCTAGTGGCTTCATGTACTCCACCAGGTGAAAACCCTGGACAACCATCTCCACTGTTGTCTCGTCAGGACAAGGAGAGCGCATGGCGGGAAAATCTATTCACCGACAGCGGCCCCGACGAAGGACTCCTCACCTCAAGAAATAGGTCAGAAGGACAGCCGGATGCAAATTCTTGGCCTCGGGAATTCGCCATGGAAGAGAGACAAAATGGCTGGAACGAGCTCTCTTTCGATGCTGACGTTTGGGAACTTCTTGGCAATAGTCCTCAAGCCGTTATCTAGCTATGGCTTACGAGCTATTTCTACTAGGCCAAAGTTGAGTCGCTTATGTGCTATGTAATTATCTAAAAGTGTGCTATAACTAAACCATTTACTAAACTTGTGATTGGTGCATCTGACTATAAGAAGAAGCTTGTTATATAAGTGACTCCTTGCGGTATATAACATCCGTAAAGGAGTAGTCACATTCATCTTAATAAGTCATATAATTGGACTATGAAGTTCATGATGGAAATTGTTGGTGTTAACATGAGAATGATTGGTCATTCAAGTGGGATGTTGAGCCGCAGTAAGAGCTCTCCACACAGAAAAGCAATTGATATGAGGTTAGGGCCCGTGCCCATTGACACGGGGCCCAAAATTTGAGCCCAAATGTAAATTGCTCCATCGCAAACACAATATAATTGGCAAAGTCTATCGATGGAATGTCTAATAAACTCATCAATCATGAGGGTCATAATTGTACAATGCACAAGCCCGCTAGTGGAATGCCTGATGAACTCGTATCTTGAGCTTCCAATTGAATGAGTTTAAGTGGAGTAGATGACGCGTGGTCACAATCAACTGACTCGAAATGGGAAAGGATGTTGAAAATTGAGTCATGGAGGGTCCATTGACCAAATTATTAAACGTAGCTAGAGAAGAACGGGACCTATGAAGGAACAGCTCATAAATTATAGGAAAAATTTGTGAACAGCTCTCAGCACATTCAATGCAGACAATAAATTGTGAGCAAGAATCAAAAGACATCACAAATCACAAGAAGCTCATCGGATCTCGAAGAAGATCTTTCGAATTGGGTTCTTATTTTCTTAATTTTAAATTTCCTAATTCCAGTACTTGTCTTGTAGAAGCTTTCCAACCATGTAGTGCGAGCTTCTTCCTTTCTCTATGCACTTTATAGATTTCCATTGAGAAGTTTATGTTCAAATACAGTCATCGAGCAAGCATCTCACGTGTAATTAAAAGGAAATAAACACAAAACAAATCAAAAATGTCTTTCAAATAGAAATTTGAAGAAAAAAATGCAAAATACAATTAGGGGAGAAAGAAATTACGTTGGCAGTGACTAGGGGTCGATGGACATGCCTCTTCGGACTCGAGCGAAGTTGGCCCAGACACCGTTGCCACCTCCTCTGCTGAACCAGACCATAGAATGAGAGATGGTGAGTGTCACCAGTGAGCAAGTGAGGGCCATGGCCCTTGCCACTTGCTGGCGAGATCCGTTGCAACCTCACCCGATATGGGCGAGGGCAGCAGCAGCACAGCTGCAATCAAATTGGAAGCAAGAAAATAGAGGCACAATCAAGTTACAAATCTATCGCCCTACCAACACCATTTTTGCTTTTTGCAAGTAACCCCACAACAAGAACAACCTCATGCATCATCAGTAACATCATCAACAAGAAGAAGAGATTGGCATCCTTAAATATCTAATTGTGATCTCGCCAAGAAATTGAGAACTTACATTGTAGCTCCACGCTACATGTAACAGCCTGAATTTCGATGTAATTCCGGGATCAATAAATTGACCATATTTCGCATTTCATTTTAGTAAGTCTCGCCCAGAGCTGATCACTCTCGGGATACTAACCAATGGGGTATGGCTAACTAGGAAAATGGTACGTGGACCAGGGACCCGATCGTGAATTGGGCACCGATCTCGAGAAATGACGAGAGAATATTATGAATCAGTATGGACCGATCTTAGGAAAGGTAACGGATCTGGTTTGGCCAAGGCCAATGATGTACCATCGGATCGCAGGTGATTCTGCAAGACCGAAAGTACACGTGGCCAACCAGTCTTGAACTTGAACCGAGCGATCGTGACCTCTGGAACTAATGATAATTTCTCATTCTCTCAATGATCGAGACCATTACGATATGGATAGCCCTAGGTCGATACGCGTAACTCCTAAACAGCCGCCCGTTAGTGAGAGACCCTGAAATTGAAAGTTTAGCGAGTTTTGTTCACGGAATTGAGCCCTGATTTCGAGGTCGATTTTCGAAGGCTTAAGAGACTGTTTTTGGGAATCTGACGTCATATTACGCTGGCCACACACGTTTAGGGTTAGTACGAGTGAAAATTGGAATTTCGGTCCGGGGGTGAGAAATTACGGTTTTGCCCCTGTGGGCACCGAGGCCGGATTCGGAGGCCGTTTGAGGTTATTTTTCGTGGCCAATGTTATTTTGGGGTGGCCACGCACATTTAGAGTGGTTTTGGCCAAAAAGTGGAATATCGACAAAAATTGGAAAAAAATAATATTATTTTATTCCTGAAACTTTGCAGTCAGTTTTCGAGGACTTAAAAAGTGAATTTCGCGATTCCGACGCCATATTATGTTGGCCACGCACATATGGAACGCGTGTGTGCGAAAATTGGAATTTTGACCCGGGACCGAAAAATTACCAAAATGCCCTTGGACCCATTTTTGGTAATTCCGAATTTTGGATTTAATTAGGGGACTAACCAAGGTGAGTTAGGGCTAAACCAGGTCTGGTCAGCTTGGGTTAAGGATCAATGACCATTTTACCCCTAAATTATTGGATGAGAAGGAAGGATAGCCCTTGGATCAAGGGCAAAATTGTCCAATTGGCCTAGATCTTGACACTTGGACTCCACTAAGACCAAATTTGACTCATATTTGACAAGAAATCTCTCTCTCTCTCTTCCATTCTGCTGATCTGCTGAGAGCTCCCTCCCATTTCCTCTCTTCATCGCCATTTCTGTTCTGCCGTGCACAATTCTGCACGTCCTGGTACTGTTCACGCCGGAACAGTACCATCTGGAGCTGCTGGTCGCCACCAGCCACCGTCCCGCACCACCAGCAACCATTTTCGCCCTTAAACAGCCACCACAGTCTCATTTCCAGCTCTGAACAGAAGAAAACAGCAGCAAATCGCCGTTCCCGTCGTCGCCGTGACCGCCGGCTTGCACCCGGAACGCCGCCATCGATCCTTACCGCGCGTCGGTGATCGACCGCCCGTTCCCGTCGTCCCGAGTCACTAATAGGCGAGTATAAACCCCTAAACCCTTAATTAGTCTAATTGTGTTCTTAGGGGGTAATTAGGGGTTAATTAAGCTCATTTAGGACCTAATGATGTTTATTTGGGTGTAGGATGATTATGATAGGTCATTAGGGCTTAATGAGGTTATTTAAGTGTGGATTAGTGTTCAAAACAGCCCTTGTTCTGGTACTGTTCACAAAGTACCGAAAATGTGCATATATGTCTAAGTTTTGCACTAATTGAATTCAATGATTCAAGGCTTGAAATTAGACAATTCAAGTGTTAATTAAGCTCATTTGAGGCTTAATTATATGTATTTGGTGGTTGGATGTTTGGGGTAGGTGATTAGGCCTTAATGAGATGGTTTAAAGGTGGTTTAGTGCCTAAATGTTAATTTTTCCTGGTACTGTTCATTCAGTACCGAAAATGCCTAATTTGTGCCCAAGTTGAATATTCTAAGAATAATGGACTAATGACAAGAATTTAGGCATTTTTAGGGGATGATTAGGACGTGTATAAATCCTATTGAATGACCCCGAAGTGGTGAGAACAACTATTGAGATGGATTTGCCTAGGGCGGGCCTTTAACGCATTGAACTACCTTGGAATGAATGTGCGAATGAATGTGGGATTCGTTGAACCAAAGTGGAAATATATTGAATGTGCCAAGGATCCGTTGAATTCGTTGATTTGGTGAATAATTGTGTTCGGCATGTTGGCTTAGGTATTATCGGTGTAGTCTGAACTGGATTAGGTAGTACCAGTGTGTAATTCGAACTGGATTAAGGATCGATCGTTGGAAATTAAGTCTAAGGAATTTAGTGGGATTATTAGAAATAATTATTGGACTAGCACAGATTAATCGGGGATTATGTGATTGGACTGCTGGGTATGCCCGGGTTGATTGACTGGTTGATTTCTGTACCCAATTGTTGGGAAATTGAGTAATGCCATGTCGTGTGACTGCGTGGCCGACTTGTGCGGAGTGTGATTGGCCATATGATGGCTTGATTGGATTATTGAATTGCACATTGTGGAATTGAGCCACATGGTATTAATTGGCCAGTGAACGATTGTTGCGGCATGAAATTAACTGAATGCTTGAATTGTGCTGATGCTCATGTTGCATTGTTTTGCATTTCATGGCACGCATAGTGAATGTCAGGAACGAGGCGTGTGATGAATTGTGCGAGAATGCGTGCCCGCCATGAGCATGTGATCACCTAAATGCCCTGATGCGTGATACGCGGGGTGCAGATAATAATTGATTGTGTGTATGTGTGATCACAATTTTGCCCTGATGCGTGTTACGCGGGGTGTGCCGTCCTGATGCGTTTTACGCGGGACGATGCCCGGTACGTCCGGAAGACGACCAACCTGATGCGTTTTACGTGGGCTCTGGTTCGTGAGGAGATCGGTGTTGCGCCTGATGCGTTTTGACGCGGGCTAGAGACACTGGGCCAGTTGATGCGTTTTAACGCGGGCCACGAAGTGTTGTGATTAAATGAAGAGACCTGATGCGTTTTACACGGGTCGTAATAAATGATAAATTGAGCAAGTGCCAAGGTGCCAGTGTGGGTTAGTGAGCCGAGGCATGAGTATGGTGTGACGATAGCATTGCATACATAAGAATGCATGGGCCGGTTTGCGGGTGTGCGGGACTCGGTGATTGACACGCGTTATTACCATTATTAAGTATGAGCATACGTTTGACGTACGCGTGAACCGAGTGCTCGCGTATGTGACTTGATTTAAATCATGATTGTCAATAACCCGCGGGTCAGCCGGGTAAGAGATGCGGGTCGAGGGGGCCTAGGTCGGAGTTTATTTATAAATTGGTTGGTTACGTTGTTTTGTGCTGTTGGTCAGGCGATTGCATGTTAGCCTAGCCTAGGTTTAGGGGGGTCATACTCGCTGAGATTCGTCTCACGGTTGTGTAAACCGAAACATTTTCAGACCCCCAGCCGTAGGATGCCGAGGACACCACCACTTTTTGATCCAGCGGTCGTTGAGCGTGCACCCCTGTGGAGACGGAGCAGATCGAAGAAGTGGCTGTTTAGTTATTCCTAGAAGTTGGTGTTTTATTTGAGTTGTTGGGAGCACTGTAAAAAGAGTTTTAAAATAGTGATATAAGTATGTACATATTTTCTGCGTTGATCGTTGTTTATTGCTTGGCTATCCTTAGTCTCATGCGATTTATTGTATGGGTGTATATATTTATTTATATACGTTGCTTCCGTATGTGTTTGATCTCTGATTGGGCGTTGGGTCGGCAATGCTTCCTGGGAGCGTTGCACCATGATCGACCGTCGACGGGATGTTGCGTTCCGGTAGAGTACGGGGCGTGACACTACAACCATAACGTGGCCTCTTTGTTCAAGGTCCACATTGGCCAAAAAGATAGTACAGGATGACATTTAACAAATTGGAAAAATACAAGGTGATGTTGGCCAAAAGTATCACTTAGAGGGGGGTGAATAGATGACTTCAAGATACTTGACAAAATATTACGGAATTAAAAGTGTCAAGTGCGATATAAATGCGACCGGGAAAAACATAGTGTTAATATAAGCCGATTCTGATGATATTCAACAGTGTAGTATGGTGCTTCTATCAATCAATAAGTAAATAGGATCAGAGAGACAAATAACAAAACACTAGAGTTTATAATGGTTTGGCTTGATGTTGCTGAGGAAACCTCCTAATAGATTTTGAAGTTGACAAAACTATCCATGTTAATTTTGTAAGTCTAACACGTACTCTAAAGTATTTTGATCTAGGAAGATATATTCTGGAAATGGCTATTTCGAGAGAACTAAAATTTATGGACACTCAAACTAAACGAGGACTAGAAGAAAAATTTCAGACTTTACGGCTTTCAGAACGAGAAGTTCGGACTTTACTGAAAAAGTCACTCAGACGATATATTAAGTAGATGAAGAACTTCATACTTTACTTTTGAAAGCTTCAGACCCTACTGAAGACCCACACTGACTTAAATTCTGGATGTGAAGCAAAAACTAAAAGTTACTCAGACTCTGAAACTACTCAGAACCAAAATAACGGCTAGTGATCTGGCATGGATTTCCTCTGAAGACTATCCAACGGCTAGTTTGGAAGTGGAAGAGTATAAAAGGAGATTAGCAAGGAGCAGAAGGTATTGAACAAAATCAAGAATCAACAAGTCTAAAGTCTGAGCATACTCCGATTCTATCACTTGTCTTTCGTAAGTCAAACACTGAGATCTTAAGGGATATTTTGTAAGAGTAATTGTGTGAGATAGAGAGTTCTATCATTCACTGAGTGATATCACTCAGAACTTGTAATACTTCTTGATCACATATTGAAATCCAGCCAATAGGCTGTAAGCGTGGGAAAGTGGACGTAGGACTGATCTAAGCCGAACCACTATAACTTCTTGTATGCAGTTTTTTTATCCCTAAACTCTTATTTTACATACTACACACTAGCACATTATCTATATAAACTACTCAAAATCTGAACATTATTCAGACTTTACTGGTGATCAATTGTTTCCGCTTTAAATTGATTAAAATCATTAAAATCACCTTTTCACCCCCCTCTAGGTGATCCTTGCTAGCTACATCAATTAGTATCAGAGCAGGTTGCTCGTTTATTGAAGTGTTTTACTTCTAAGCTAACGATCTTTATGGCTAGCATGAGTGCTCCAGGTCTCATTGAAGGACAAAGCAATTCCAAACCACCATATTTCAATGGCAAGGAATACAATGTCTGGAAAAACAAGATGAAGGCAATCATTAAATTAGTTAATCACATGCAGTGGGATGTTGTCATCAGAGGAGTCAATCCAAAGTCTTCTACACCTGCATCTGCTTCAAAAGAAAAGTTAAACGAAAGCAAATCAGACGAAGCTCCATTATCTCAAACTGAGATATCAAAAAGAGAAGCTTTAGATTTAAAAGCAATTTATTCTTTTTACTATGCTTTAGCACCTATTGAATATAAGCAAATTGCTTCTTATGAATCAGCAAAGGATATATGGGACACTCTCTACACTACATATGAAGGAACAGATCGAGCAAAAGAAACCCAGATCAACCTATTACTCGGGCATTATGAATCCTTTAGAATGAAGTCAGGAGAATCAGTTGCTCATATGTATGACAGATTTATTGATATAGTAAATGGTCTTGCATATCAAGGACAACCAGTCTCAGATGCAATGAAAGTGAACAAGCTTCTGAGGGGATTATCAAAGGAGTGGGACAACATAAAAACCTCACTTCGAAAGACTCAAAGGATCATGCCTCTATCAATGAATGAACTAATTGGAACTCTTCAGTCATATAAAACTGAATAACTGAATGAAAAGAACAAATCCAGAGGTAATAAGTTAATTACTTTAAAATCTAATATTGATTCTGATGATGCAGATTCAGAAAAAGAGGATATTGATGATGAAGAACTAGCTCTCTTCATAAAGAAGTATAATAAGATGAAAAAGAAAGGAAGAAACTTCAAAGGGAAGAAGCCATTTGAGAAGAAGAAGATCCCTAATGAGACAGAGAAAGCAAAGGAAGTAATTTGCTTCTATTGCAGGAAGCGTGGACACATTAAACCAAACTGTCCACTCTTGAAGAAAAAGAAGAGAAAATATGAAAAGGCAAAGAAAGCCCTAAAAGCAGAAACTTGGAGTGACATAGAATGTGAAAACAATGATAAGACATTGTAAACTTCTGTCTGATGGCTAGATCAGACTCAGACTTAGACTCAAATTCATACTCAGATTCTAACACTGAAGTTGAAATCGAGGTAAAGTATCCTGAAATTCTAATTGAAGTATCAAATTATATTGATGAATTATGTTCTGAATTTAAGGCTGCTCTTAAGAGAATCTTCGAACTGAAAAAGGAAAATTTTGTGCTAAGGGAGCAGGATATTTCTCAAAAGGACAAAATCGATTTTCTACAAAAAGAATTTCATCAAATCAAGGAAAATCGAGATTTACTTGCCGGAAAAAATTCTGTTTTGAAAATGAAGTTTTCTGATATTACTTCCAAATTTTCAAGTGGTTCAAAAACGCTGGAACATATTCTTTCCATACAAATTCGTTATTATAACAAATCAGGTCTCGATTTTGTTAAGGAAAGTGATCATTTAATGGATCTTTCAAAAGTCAAGGAGAGATTAAGGCAAAGACCTCCTAGACAAGCTTACAAAAATCACTTTCAAAGGAATTTTGTAAAATCTGTTGGCCGAAGTGCACTTAAGTGCTCAAAATATAGAGATCCACAGCACTTTGAGAATGAATGTCCTAAGGTCTGGAGACCAATTCGGAGAAATTTTGTTAAAATAGCCTATACCACTAACTCTCAAGGACCCAAACAAATCTAGGTATCAAAGAAAACTTGAATGTATATGATTTTTGCAGGTTACTAGCAAGAGAAAGAGAAAATGATACTTGGACAATGGCTATTCAAGACATACGACAGGAGATCCAACCATGTTTATCAAATTTCAAAATCTAAATGGTGGAAGTGTTTCCTTTGGAAGAAACAACAAAGGAAAAATTGTTGGAAAAGGAGCCATTGAGATTGGAGGACTTATAATCAATGATGTCTCATTGGTGAAAGGTCTTAACTACAATCTGATAAGCATAAGTCAACTATGTGACACAGGCTTCAGAATCAACTTTCAAGAGAATATATGTTCTAGAACAAGCAAAGGTTGCTCTCAAACCTTCACAGGACGAAGATATGGTAATATCTATCTTCTAGATGTAAATTTTGATTCCACTCAATGCTTAATTTATATCAAGGAAGATGAAGGCCAATGGTATAGAAGATTGGGGCACATCAGTATGAAATAAATTTCAAAGATATCAAACAAAAAACTTGTTCGAGGTCTACCAGATTTAAAGTACAAGAAAACAAAATAGTGTGTAGCCTGCACTTTAGGGAAACAAGTCAGAAGCTCTTTTAAATCTATACATCATATTTCTACTAATCGTGCTCTGCAGCTTCTACATATGGATCTGTTTGGACCAACCAGAACTCAAAGTATTAGTGGTAATAAGTATTGTTTAGTTATTGTTGATGATTTTACTAGATTCACTTGGGTATTCTTTCTTGCACATAAAAATGAAGCTCTTTCATATTTCTCAAAATTTGCAAGAAAAGTTCAAAATGAAAAGGGTTATACCATTTCCAGCATAAAAAATGATCATGAGGGAGAATTTGAAAACCAAAGTTTTTCAGATTTTTATGAGGAAAATGGCTTTCAACACAATTTTTCTACTTCTTATACACCAGAACAAAATGGTGTTGTGGAATGGAAAAATCGTTCTTTACAAGAAATGGCAAAAACTCTTTTGATTGAAAGCAAGATTCCATATCATTTTTGGGCAGAAGCAGTTTCAACAGCTTGTTATATTATCAATAGAGTTTTTCTAAGTCTTATTATTGATAAAACCCTATATGAGCTTTACAAAGGTAGAAAACCCAGTATTTCATATTTTCATGTGTTTGGTTGTAAGTGCTTTACACTCAAAAATCCAAATGATTGCTTTAGAAAGTTTGATGAGAAAGCAGATGAAGAATTTTTCCTCGGATATTCCACAACAAGCAAAGCATACAATGTCTTCAACAAAAATTCTCAGACTGTGGAAGAAACAATGAACATGAGATTTGATGAGAGTACTCAGACTCAAAAGGATGAATCCGAACCATCTCACAATGCTCAAGAAATGCCTGAAGCCCAACAAGACTCTCCAAAGATCATTGAATTTGTTGAAGAAAGAAAGGAAGATTCATCGATCACTCAGAATCAACCAGAATCTTCATAATCTGATCATACTCAGAAGGAAAGATTTAATAGAAACTAGAAACAAAAATCTAGTCATCTGAAGAATCTCATCATTAGAGAAGTAGAAGATGGCATCAAAACTCGTTCCAAACGCAAGGAAAATATCAATGCCAAGGTATTAATATCTGAGATAGAAGCAAAAGGAATTGATGAAGCACTTTCAGAAGAAAGCTGGATAGAAGCAATGCGGGAAGTACTTCATCAATTCAGACTCAATGAAGTATGGGAACTTGTGTCAAGACCCAAAAATCATCCAGTAATTAGAACAAGATGGGTATTCAGAAACAAACTGGATGACAAGGGAAAAGTTACCCGGAACAAAACAAGGTTTGTAGCAAAAGGCTACTCACAAGAAGAAGGCATAATTATGATGAAACCTATGCACCGGTTGCCAGGTTATAAGCCATAAGGCTACTTTTAGCTTATGCTTGTTTCATAACTTTAAACTGTTTCAAATGGATGTGAAAAGTGCATTCTTAAATGGCTACATCAAAAAAGAAGTATATGTAGAATAACCCCTTGGTTTTGAAGAACCAAGAAAGTCTAACTATGTTTACAAGCTTAAAAATGCACTTTATGGTCAGAAACAAGCACCTCTTGTTTGGTATATGAGCGGTTAAGTAATTTTCTTCTGCAAAATGACTTTATGAAAGGTAAAGTTGATACAACCTTGTTCATTAAGAGAAAAGGTAAAGATTTTTTAATTATTCAAATTTATGTGGATGATATTATATTTGGATTCTCTAATGAAGTGCTTTGCAAGGAATTTTCAAAGTGCATGCAGAATGAGTTCGAAATGAGCATGATGGGAGAACTAACCTTCTTTCTTGGACTACAAGTGAAACAGACAAAGGATGATACCTTTATCTACCAAGAAAAGTATGCAAAAGAAATTGTGAAGAAGTTTGATTACAGAACAGCAAGAAAACAGTCTCATTCGTCCAAATTGGATAAGGATGAGAATGGTAAACAGGTTGATCAGAAGGTGTATAGAAGTATGATAAGATTATTACTATATTTTACTGCATCTAGACCTGACATTTTATTTAGTGTCTGTATGTGCACTAGATTCCAATCTGACTCAAATGAATCACATCTTACAGCAGTAAAGAGAATAATCAAATACATTGGAACATATCCAATGTTAGGTCTATGGTATTCAAAGGGACCATACTTTACACTTTTTGGTTATTATGATGCTGACCTTGCTGGCTATAAAGTGGACAGGAAAAGCACTTCAGGAACTTGCCAATTACTTTGAAATATGTTGGTATCATGATACTCAAAGAAACAAAGAACAATTGCACTATCTACAGCAGACACAGAATATATGGCTTTGGGAAGCTATTATGCTTAGATTTTGTGGATGAAACAACAACTGTAAGATTTTGGGATTAAAGATTGAAGTGTTGCAATCAAATGTGACAACACAAGTGCTATAAATCTAACAAATAATCCAATTATTCATTCAAGAGCCAAGCACATTGAAATCAAACATCACTTCATCAGAGACCATGTTCAAAACGGTGAAGTGAATATTCAATTCACTGATTCTAACAATCAATTAGCAGATATATTCATAAAACCTTTAGATAAATCTTCTTATGAATTTAATCGAAATAAATTATGTATCACTTACCCTTTTGCTTGAAGAATTTTTTAAGGCAGGAATCACTTAGACTCAGATTACCAAAGTTTGACCGATACAACTCAGAAGGAAGGTAAAATATTTATTTCAAATTTTGGAGGGAATATTTTATTTTTGGAAGAAAATTGGGCACGTATCCTTACAATATTATTTTGTGAAATAATGTTATTTGATTGATTGAGTGTGCTTAAAATATTTCTATAAAATCGGATCTCAATATATATAACTTCCAAAAACAGTTTTATTTCAAAAAAACCGTCTACCTTTTAAAAACCCGAATAGGAACCTGACTGTTCTTTCCCAACTCTCCCAACCTCTTCAGACTTTCTTCCTCTTCGTTCACAATCTTTCTTCTCTAAAACCCTTATGAATCATCATGCCATTCAAGAGAAGATCGTCCAAAATTATTAATAGAAAATCCAAGTCTACAGAAAGTCCAAAATACATGGATCTTACAGACTCATCCGACATAGAATCAAACAAGCAAGTGCCTTCTGAAGCGGCTCCTCAACGGTCGTCTCCACCAAAACAATCTGGTAAAATAGATTTTCATTTCAAAATTTCGATCATGTGTGGAAGACATATGAACAGTTGAAAAACTTTTAAGCACATGATCTTCGTTCTCGAAATTTTTTTCTGCTCCAGAAATTGATTTCTGGAACAGAAATCTGTTTTGATTTGTTGATTTTTTTTGCACCTAAAAAAATTTAAATTTTACTTAAAATGGGTGGCTATAGGTATTATAAGCCATTCTGTGAAGTTTTGAAATTTTTATTTTTTTTAATTTTTTTTTGGGGCCTAAAAAAATTTAAATTTCACTCAAAGTGGGTGGCCACAGGTATTCTAAGCCATTTTGTGAAGTTTTGAAATTTTTTATTTTTTTTATTTTTTTTGGGCATCTCAAAAAATTTAAATTTCACTCAAAGTGGGTGGCCACAGGTATTTTAAGCCATTTTGTGAAGTTTTGAAAATTTTTATTTTTTTATTATTTTTCTTTTTTTTTGGCACCTCAAAAAATTTAAATTGCACTCAAAGTGGGTGGCCACAGGTATTTTAAGACATTTTGTGAAGTTTTGAAATTTTTGATTTTTTTTGGGCACCTCAAAAAATTTAAATTTCACTTAAAGTGGGTGGCCACATGTGTTCTAAGCCATTCTGTGAAGTTTTGCAATTTTTGATTTTTTTTTATTTTTTTAAAAAAATTCACCAAATTTCATATTTTCCCGAAATCTGACTTTTTTTTATTTTCTAGAAATTTTTATGAATTTTTCTAGAATTTTTCAATTTTTATGTATTTTCTGAAAAAACGCTTAATCAACCATACGATCGTCATTCTGTTCCGGAATACATTCCATGCACACCCTAATCAACCACACGATCGTCAATGAACGCTTAATCAGCCACATGATCGACAAATTAACCAGGCGAACATCAATCAAAGCCACATACAATCCTGAAATTAGCCCCTAACTTAGCCAACCAATCAGACACTAAACAATCCCTAAACAAGTCCGATTAATACCCATTATACTAGGTAGGGTTTAGGGAGTCGCTTACTTGGTTCAAGGCCAAGAAAAACAAAACAATGGGGCAAAATGGCCGGTCGGCCAGTGGCGGGCTCAGGGCGGGCGTGGGCGCAAGTAGCGGCTAGTCGGCCAGGCGCTCGGCACGGCGCTTGGCCACGGCCGGGCGAGTGGCCGGGCGAGCTGGGCGACGGACGGGCGAGTGGCTAGGCGAGCGGCTGGGCGAGAGGCTAGGCCACGGGCGACGGCTCGGCCACGGGTGAGCTACTGGGCGCGCAGGTGACGACAACGGCTCGGCGGCGACGAGCGAGCAGGCGATGGAGGCTCGGCCAGAACAGGGGTACTCAGCGGCGACGGCGAACGACGGTGGAGCTGGGCGACGACGGCGTTGGGCGGCTGCTGGGCGGCAACGGCTACGAGCTCGGGTGAGGCGCGCGGACGAGCTGGGTGGCGGCGAGCTCGGCCAGGCGAGCGGCGAGCATGCGGGCGGAGCGACGACACTCGCAGCTGTTGGGCGGCGACGGCGTCGGGCGGTTGCTGGGCAGCGATGGCGACGACCACGAGCTCGGGCGAGGCGCGCGGGCAAGCTGGGCGCCGACGAGCGGCGAGCACGCAGGCGGAGCAGCGACACTTGCGGTTGCGAGCTGCCGGGTGTGCAGGCGACAACGGTGACGGCGAGCTGGCGGTCTGGCGATGGGGACAACGTACGGCGGCTGGGCAGCGCGGGGTTGCGGCGGACACGGCGGCGATAGAGCTGCTGCTTGCTCGCGGAGGGGAGGGGGAAGGCAGTCGACAGAGGGGGGCACGGCGGTGGGCGGGCGGCGCAGCTGGGCAGAGGCGAACGGCTGGACGGAAGAGAGAGAGATAGAAAAAGAAGAAGAAAGGGAAGAAGAAGAAGAAGAAGAGAAAAAGGAAGAGAGAGAGGGGGGAGGGAAAGGTCTGCCATGCAGAGGGGGTGAGTGGACGTGACCGGGGGGGGGGGGTGAGGGAGAGAGAGAGAAGCAAAAAGTCAAACGTGCGCGAATGTGGAATCCGTCGCAAATTTGTGACGGATTCCAAAAATAAAGGCCATTTTACATTTCCGTCGCAAATTTGCGACGGATTCCAAAAACAAAGGCCAATTTGCGACGGATTCGAAATTCGTGACCTTTTTTACATTTCCGTCGCAAATTTGCGAAGGATTTTGCGACGGACTCCAAAAATGGCCATTTTACATTTCCGTCGCAAAATCTGTCGCAATTGCGACAGATTTTGCGACGGATTCGAAAATAAAGGCCATTTTCGAATCCGTCGCAAATTTGCGACGGATTCGAAATTCGCGGCCTTTTTTACATTTCCGTCGCAAATTTGCGACGGATTCCAAAAATAAAGGCCATTTTACATTTCCGTCGCAAATTTGCGACAGATTTGAAAATAAAGGCCATTTTCGAATTCGTCGCAAATTTGCGATGGATTTTGCGACGGATTCGTAATTCGCGGCCTTTTTTACATTTTTGTCGCAAAATCCGTCGCAATTTTGCGACAGATTCCAAAAATAAAGGCCATTTTACATTTCCGTCACAAAATCCGTCGCAAATTTGCGACGGATTCGAAAATAGCCTTTATTTTTGGAATCCGTCGCAAATTTGCGACAGAAATGTAAAATGGCCATTTTTGGAGTCCGTCGCAAATTTGCGACGGATTCGAAAAATGGCAGCGAATTTCGAATTCGTCGCAAATTTGAGATGGATGTCGCGACGGATTCCACATTCGCGGCCATTTTTTGGAATCTGTCGCAAAATCCGTCGCAAATTTGCGACTGATTTTGCGACGGAAATGTGGATAAAGGCCATTTTGGAATCCGTCGCGAATTTGCGATGGAAATGTTGATAAATGCCTTTTTCGAATCCGTCGCAAATTTCCGACGGAAATGTTGATAAAGGTCATTTTCGAATTTTACTCAAATTTGTGACGGATTCGAAATTCGCAGCCATTTTCGAATCCATAGCTAATTTGCGACGAATTCGAAAAATGGCCATGAATTTCACTTCCGTGGCTATTTCTTCGATGAAATAAGTTTTTGTCGCAAAATGGGTGACGAAATTAGTGACGATCAAAATCTAATGGAAAATAGAATATCGCAAATGTCATCGCACGAATAATATTTGACTTGTCGTCATTTAGCAATAAATTTTCCGACGATCAATTACATTAACAAGAATAATCAACAACAACAATAATAATAATAACAATAACAATAATAACAAGAACAATAATAATAATTATGACAACCAAAATATCACATGTCGCAATAATAATTACACATCATTAGTGTTTTGTCACAAAAATTTTAATCTTCATGTTCGTCTTCGTCTTCGTCTTCTCCTTCGTCTTCGTCTTCGTCTTAATCTGCATCTTCGTTCTCGTCTTGATCTTGATCTTCATCTTCTTCATGAGCATTATCTTCATCATCTGTCTCAAAATCAGATTCTGTACCATCTTCTACATCTAATTCGCAAATTTCAGTTGGATCCACATCTATCATTACTCCACATGGATCTCGTAAAGTTGGAATGTTATATTCCTCAGTTTCAACCGTGTTACAAACTTCCTCTTATTGATAAGCTCTATCCTTCCAGTGTTCCTCGATTTTTCTCCGTGCTTTGATTTTACATACAGCCCACCAATCAGCTTTGTCACGTTTCAAACTAGGATATGATGCATAACATACTTGAATTGCTTATTGTGCTAAGACAAATGATTCATATTTCATATATCTTTTCTTGTGATTTATTTTAACCAAATTAAACTTCGTATGCCCATTCATTCCTTTGACGGGGTCGAACCACTTGCACTTAACATTAATGGTCCATGGTACTCTATTTCTATAATTTCATCCAACAAGTCATAAAAATTTTCTTTTGAACTGCCACCATTGGATGACCGAACACACATACCACTATTCATTGTGGCTTTTCCCATTCCATATTCTTGAGTATGAAAATTATATCCGTTTATGAAATATGCTGGCCAACTTCGTACTCTTAACTTTAGACCCCATGACAGATAATATAGCAATCCTTGCTCTTCAAGTTCATCATGATTACTGTGAACCTAAGGTTACACACGCAAAGTCAATAATATATATTTTAATAAATGATGTATAAAATATTAATAACTTGGTTTTGATCCATAGGCAACTTACATATGTTTTGAACCATGCTGCAAATTGTTCATCGCACAAACGGTCAAACTCATTTGGTGGTAGTCCATACATTGAAGTTTGGAAAATCCTAGTAATAAATACCATTTATATATTAGCAAATATTTGACACACAATACATATATTTGCAAATTTACACTTACTCGAAGTATCGCTCAACTTCTGGATAGTTCAGTAAAATATATGTATGGACTGCATGCCATTCTTCGCCTGTTAAGTAACGAAACTTACATGCCCCGCTTGGTCGACCCAAATAATTGAAAATAGAGAATGATTTGCAATTGGGATCAATGGGGCCCTCATCATTTCTGCCTGCTCTCTGCCTCTTACACTGCACATGCGGCTCAAAATAGTATGATGCAAATGTTGTCACTTCTTCCATAATATATGCATTACAAATTGAAGCTTCAACACATGCCTTATTCTTCACTTTTTTCTTCAAATGATATAAGAATCTAGTTACAATAGAAAGAAGCTTATCGGAACATAATATATAATAAAGTAATTTGAACTTTATTTTTTAAAAAATTTTACCTCTCAAATGGATACATCCATCAAAATTGGACGGGACCTGCAACTTTGGCCTTATAAGGTAAGTGAACTAAGAAATGCTCCATCGAATTAAAAAACGATGGAGGAAATATCCTTTCTAAGTTGCAAAGAATAATTGGAATATCTCTCTTTAGTTTCTCCATGTGTGATGCTTTTAACACTGTCGAGCAAATATCATACAGGAAATTACTTAACTTTGTAATGGCACCCCATACAAAGTTCGGTAGAACTTCCTTGAAAGCTATTGTAATTAGTCTTTCCATAAATATGTGACAATCGTGACTCTTCAAATCTGTTAACTTGCATTCTTTGAAATCAACACATCTCTCGAGGTTCGAAGCATATCCATCAGGAAACTGCACAGATTTCAACCATTGACAAACAACTCATCTCTGCTCCTTATCCAATGTATAAACTGCTTTTGGTTTTGGTCCCCTGCTTCTTGAATCCACATCTAGTGTTGGCCGATCACAAATATCTCTCATATATTTTCTTGCGATCAAGTTGTCTTTTATTTTTCTAGTGATATCCATCACAGTATTTATGACATTGTCGAAAATATTCTTTTCTATGTGCATGACGTCAAGATTATGATGAATAAGATGGGCCTTCCAATATGGTAGATCCCAAAATATACTGCGTTTAGTCCACTTATGTGTACTTCTGTATGCAATAGTCATGCCGTGAGGGTTCTGAACAACAGTTGGAAAGTCCTACACCCACTCTCAATGGTGGAGGTGTTCTTTCAGTCCTATTCTTGATGAACTCTTTTTTATTCCTTCTGAATGTTTGATTTATCGATAAAAATTGTCTGTGATAGTTAAAATAGTTAGGCTTCTTTCCATGTTTTAATCTAAATGACTTTGATCTCTCCAAACATATCGGATATCCTAAGATCCCAGCTGTACTCCATCCAAAAAACATTCCGTAAGCTGGAAAGTCATTTATCGTCCAAAAAAGAGCAACATTCATTACAAATATTTGATCGGTAGAAACATCATATGTAAGGACACCTTCATCCCATAGCCGTTGTAACTCTTCATTCAATGGTTGTATATAAACATCTATTAACTTTTTCGGATTTTGCGGGCCAGTCACGATCAATGTCAAAAACATATAAGGTGTTTTCATGCACATACTAGGTAGAAGATTGTACGGCATTAAGATAACTGGCCAACATGAATAACTTTTTCCTGATTTCCCAAATGGGGCAAATCTATCAGCACAGAGACCTAACCTGATGTTTCGAGGCTCTATCGCAAACTCAGGGTATGTTCTATCAAAATGTTTTCATGCCTCTGTATCTGAAGGATGACACATTAGACCCTCTTCTGTTTCATGATTTGCATGCCAAGTCATGTGTTCAGCAGTGGCTTAAGACGCATAAAGCCTTTGCAATTTGGAGATTAAGGGCAGATAAAATATTTGCTTGCAGGGTCTACGTTTCTGATTATGACCCTGCCTCCTGTTAATCTTGTACCTAGGTTGGCTACAGAATTTGCAAGATTCTGCATTTTCATCATCTCTCCAATATAACATACAACCCCTACTACATACATCAATCCTTACAACCGGAAGACCTAAGTTATTCACTAGCTTTTTCATATCATAAAAATCACTTGGCATGATGTTATCACGAGGCATTGTTTTCCGCATTACTTCAACAAAAGAGTTGAAGCAATCCGCAGACACATTATGCTCTGCCTTGATATTTAACAGTCTTGCTATCACTAATAACTTAATGTGGTTGTCACAACCTGCCCATATAGGTTCATCTGCTGCTTTCAACACTTCCCGGAACTGATTAGATGGAAAAGTTCCATTACACATATTCTCATCAAAACCCGTTGCTCCTATCTCTTCCAATTGTGATGCATGACTAGTACCCACTTGTTCAAGTGTAGGAGTAAAACTAGTACTTGCATGGTTCGATTCTGAAATAAAATTCTGACCAGCTGCATCAATCACCATCCTCTCGTATGGGTTCAATTGGTCATAATAGCTACATTCTTCCCTAACTAAAAATTGGTTACTTCTTCGATATCCTTCATCGGATATAAATGGTTTACCATGGCAAGTCTAATTATAATAGTTCGGAGTAAACCCAAATCTACAAAGATAATCTCTAACTTTATCACACACATGAAATTTACCATTACTGCACTTTTTACACGGACACCTTAATTTATTTCCATCTATGAACTCATATTTACTACTAGCAAAGCCTAAAAATAGTTTCAACCCAGTACGAAACTCATCGGTCAATCCTCGACGTCCAGGTAAGTTCTTATTATACATCCAAGCCCTGTCTCTTTGCATTGTGCCTGTCGCGCCCTGAACTCCAACGGGTTCGCAACACCCCTTCAATGGCCGTATTGATCGCGACGTCCCAGAACGCGTCGCCGACCCAAACGAAACACCCAAAGTCGTATGCAAGCGGAAGCGAAATTTAAATAACCCAGACAATAAAATAATGACCAAAGGGTAGCACTACAGCATTCACAAATACACAACATCAAAAGGGAACAGTGGTTGGGTAGCCTACTATACTATATAAGAGAGGGGAATCCAAAGATGAGACGAAGCATCAAATGCCCAAGGTCACTTCCGGTCTCTGAACCGCACGTGACGACTATTCGTCACTCCAAACTTGAAAATGTTTAACAACGGGGAATGAGATAAATCTCAATAAGCATACCCCTAAACCCCACATAGGCCAATGCGTACCCAGACAAGTCTCAACATGCAATTTAACCAACGACAAATTGGAATACACATAGACATACTTACCTCACCTCCAATCACACACCAACTCTGCATATTGGTCAAACACTATAACGTAAAAATAGCCCCGAGCACATATCACAATCATTCGAGCGCCATACACACGTGCGTTCACCCAATTCAATCAAGCACATTCCACATGCACGTCCATCCAACTATCCACAACCCACGTAAACAGGCCTTAGGTCCTTTCCCACAGCCCGCGTCAACACGCCTCAGGCCTATTCTCACAGCCCGCGTAAACACGCCTTAGGCCTATTCTCACAGCTCGCGTCAACACACCTCAGGCTCATTCTCACAGCCCGCATAAACACGCCTCAGGCTCATTCTCACAACCCGCATAAACACGCCTCAGGCTCATTCTCACAGCTCGCGTAAACACGCCTCAGGCCCATTCTCACTTTCCCATGACCCGCGGAAACACGCCTCAGGTCCAACTTTCTTTCCAATGACCCGCGTAAACACACCTCAGGTCTTTTCTTGCCTTTCTCGCCACACCCCCATAACCACGCCTCAGGTTGGCAGCCCTCCGATAAATCCGGGCTTTGTCCAATGACCCGCGTAAATACGCCTCAGGTTTATCCTGTCTTCCATAGCTCGCGTAAACACGCCTCAGGCCATTCAGACAAGCGCATACACCACATTTCATTGAGCACATACAATCACCACTAGACAAATCTCAATCATCCGCCAACTCAACTCATATAATACTCAATCACACGTCAAAGCCAATCCATCAAATTCACATTCAGTCATTAAACCACACATGGACCATCACAAGTTAACCCGCCATTCAAACACTCCCGGCTCCTCATACAATCACACCAAGCCGGTCCTTAGACCGCCACAACTCAACCTACATTTTCTCATTAGCTCGGCCCAAACAAACTAACACAAACAATCGTCAATCGAACATTGAATCACAAGCGAACAACTAATACTCATAACACGATTTCCCACCTCAGACAATCCACAATTTCAGCCACGTGATCAGCCACCTAGCACACCATTCCGACATAACATAACCCACATGTCATTCCGTAGGTTACCTAGTACCGGCCCATCGATTCGGCCACTAATCAAACAAGAATCAAGCATAAATCTCGCAACAACCAGCCACTAAATAGCCAAAATTCAGCCTGCACGTCACGCCCCTTGACTCACGAAGCAACACACCACGATTGCCACTCGAAGGTTTCCGAACCAGCCATTAACCTCCTCAAATCAGCCACAATTTCTCCACGATTTCACACCAAACAACCCCTAATCAAGTCTAGCAATACCTAATGTCCTAAGAGAGGTTTCGGGAGTCGCTTACCTCGGGCCTAAGCGAGAACAAGCCGAGCAAGGGTAGCGAAGGGGACCGGAACAGCAACGGCAGCAGCCTCGGCACAGCCGCAACTCCGGCGAACGCGCAGCGGCACCCGGCGGCGACGACTGGACGGCTGCCACATGGGAGAGGAAGCGGACAGGGGGCTAAAGCAGGGCGGCAGCTGAGCTCACAGCCGGAGGGCGGCCGGGCGACGGCAAAGGCGCGGCGGAGGCTCGGCCACGACCGGGATAGCCCGGCCAAGGCTGAGCTGGGGCGGTGCTGGCTATCTAGGCGAGCATGGCGGCTGCAAGTGGCTGGGTAGGGTTGCTGGGAGCTGGGTGGTGGCGGACGGAGCAGCGGCGGCGGCCGTAACAGCGGCACGCGGCGGCGGCGAAGTTAGGGGGCCGAAACAAGGGAAGGCACCGGGGAAAGAAAAACAGGGGGAAAGGGGAGGTGGTGGCGGCCAAGCGAGCAGCTGGGCGGCGAAGGTGGCTGAGGGGAGAGGCCGGGTGACGGAGGCGGAGCGGCGGCGACCGGAACGGCGGCACACGGCGGCGGCAAAGCTGGGGGGCCGAAATAGGGGAAAGCGCCGAGAGAGAAGAAAAACAGGGGAAAGGGTGGTCGCGCGGTGGCAGGAGGAGGCATGGCGGCGTCACGGGCGGTCGGGCGACGGAGGACGGGCCGACGAGAGGCTGGGTAGCGCCGGACCGCAGCGGGCGCGGCGGTGACTTGCTGCTGCGCGCGATAGGAAGGAGAAGAATAGCCAAGCCGGAGGGAGGGACGGCCGGATGGGCTGTGCAGCGGCCGGGGGGCGGCGATGCCAGGCAGACTGTCGGCGACGGTCAGGCACGGCGAGCGGCAAGCAGGAAGCCAGAGCAAAAAAAACAGGAGTCGGGGGCGGAAGAGACGAAGAAGAAGTGGAAAAGAAGAGGAAGAAAAGAAAAAGAAAAGAAAAGAAAGGAAGAGAGAGAGGGAGGAGACGTGAGCAGAAAAAAGGGGGGGAAGGGACGTTGCATGCATGGAGTAGAGGCGCGGCAGAGGGGGAGGAGAGAGAGAGAGAGAGAGAAAGGACAAAAGTCATAATTTGTCCTCGAGTGCAATATAACGGTCACGATTCGAACCCAAAAATCAATCTAACGGTCCACGAAAATCCTAATTAATAATTAGAAAAAAGGGCCAAAAGAAATCAAATAAAACACACTACGAGGGAGGTCTACTAGTCTAAATCCGTATCCGGTCAAAATTTCACTTTTCACATATCCCGGGCAATATCGAGGTTGGCCACAATAATATTGACACCGTCCAATTAAATTCGTTCCGGAACTCCGAGAAATTCGACACCAAAGTTTGGGCTCTAAATAACGGCCAAATTCGATCGAGTGCGATTCTAGCGAAATTTCTAATTTAAAAATAATAACCCAACAGTGATCAGTTCTGGGCGAGATTTTATTATAAGCGCACTGACGAAATACCTGTTTTATAAATCCCAAAAATGGACCGAAATTCGGAATGTCACAACTCTTGCCCTCTTACAAAAATTTCGTCCTCGAAATTTACAATCCAACCCAACTATTCAACCAAATGGGGGCATTGGTGTCGCATCAACTCTTCGCTTTCCTATGTTGCACCTTCGGTTCTATGGTGCTCCCAAATTACTTTGACCATTGGGATTATCTTGTTCTACAGCACTCGCTCCATTTTGTCCTCGATTCTTTCTGGCTTTTCCACGTACGACACTCTGTCGTCCACATCTATTTCTTCGCAATTTAGCACGTGGGTCAGGTCCGGTTCATATTTCCTTAACATAGACACGTGGAATACATTGTGCACTTGGGATAAATTCGGCGGTAGCGCGAGACGATAAGCCAAGGTGCCAATTCTCTCTAAGACCTCAAATGGACCCACGTACCTCGAGCTCAACTTTCCTTTCTTGCCAAACCGTGACAATCCTCTCATCGGTGATACTTTGAGGAAAACATGGTCCTCCACTTGAAATTCCAAAGGCTTATGTCTCCGGTCCGTATAATTCTTTTGGGGGCTCTGAGCGGTCTTAATCCTATCCCGAATCACCTTGATTGTTTCAATTGACTGCTGAACCAACTCGGGACCCGTGATGCTTCTCTCACCAACTTCATCCTAACAAACCGGTGTTCTGCAAGCTCTGCCATACAGCGCTTCAAACGGTGCCATTTTGATACTCTGCTGGTAGCTATTATTGTAAGCAAATTCAACCAAATGCAACTGTTCCTCCCAACTACCTTTAAAATCCAATACACATGCCCGCAACATATCTTCCAAAGTCTGAATTGTCCTTTTAGACTGGCCATCCATTTGGGGGTGATAGGCCGTGCTAAATTGTAACTTCGTTCCTAATGCCGTATGAAGACTTTTCCAAAAAGCGGCAGTGAATTTAGGATTACGGTCTGAGGTAATCATCACTGGCACTTCATGGAGACAGACTATTTGTCGCACGTATATCTCGGCATACTTTTCCAAGGCGAAGTCGTTTCGCACTAGCAGAAAATATGCTGACTTTATCAATCAATCGACTACCACCCAAATCGAATCGTGACCCCTCTGACTCCTCGGTAATCCCATTACAAAGTCCATTGTGACGTGCTCCCATTTCCATTCAGGGATTTCCAATGGCTGCAACATTCTACCCGGCTTGCAATGTTGCGCCTTCACTTATTGACATGTTAAACACTTGGCCACATGCTTGGCCACATCCACTTTCATGCCATTCCACCAATAATGTTGTTGCAAGTTCTGATACATCTTTGTACTACTCGGGTGAATACTATAATTACTACGGTGTGCTACAGACAAAATTTCTTCCTTCAGTTCTACATCACTAGATACACACAACTGTCCATGGAACTTCAGAATCCCATCCTCGGATGTCTGAAAGTCCGGTTTCTCTTTTAGTGACATCCAATTCTAGAATCTTCTGAATCTCCAGGTCTGTCAATTGTAAAGCCTTTATCTTAGTCTGGACTTCCGGTTCAATCTTCAATGCGGCAAGCAGACTTGAGACATGACTCACTTCAAACTTAAATTCTGAATCCCGAACTCCTTCCAATAGGGTCCATTCCTTGACCATCGTATGCGCAATGCTCGATTTCCGACTTAGTGCATCCGCTACCTTATTAGCCTTTCCGAGACAATATAGAATCTCGTAGTCATAATCCTTAAGGAGTTCCATCCAATGGCTCTGTCTCATGTTCAATTTATTTTGGGAAAATAAGTACCTTAAACTTGATGATCCGTATAAATTTGAAACTTCTCCCCACACAAGTAATGTCTCCAAATCTTAGAAGCGAAGATAATCGCGGCCAATTCCAAGTCGTGCGTCGGGTAATTCAACTCATGCGGTCTCAATTATCGCGATGCGTATGTGACTACTATTCCGTGTTGCATTAGCACGCATCCTAATCCCTTTAGTGACGCGTCACTGTAGATCTCATATCGTCCCAGACTTCACGGAATCGTCAACACTAGCGCGGTCGTCAACCTCTCCTTTAACTCCTGAAAACTCTTTTCGCACTTATCCGTCCATTCAAACCTCATCTCCTTCTTTAATATTCGCATCAACAGCGTCGCTAATGCCAAAAAACTTTCCACGAAGCGTTTGTAATGTCCTGCTAGACCCAAGAAACTTCGAACCTCTATCGCTGTCGTCGATCTTAGCCAATTCGTAACTACCTCAATCTTTATCGGGTCCACGGAAATTCCATTCTCAGAAGTCACATGTCCAAGAAATACTACCCGATTTAGCCAGAACTCGCACTTATTAAACTTGGCATAGAGTGCGTGTTCTCTTAAACTCCGTAGAACTTTTTTCAAGTGTAACTCGTGCTCGGCAGAACTCTTCGAATATACCAGGATATCGTCTATGAACACGATTACAAATTGATCCAGGATATCCGCCAACTCAACTCATATAATACTCAATCACACGTCAAAGCCAATCCACCAAATTCACATTCAGTCATTAAACCACACATGGACCATCACAAGTTAACCCGCCATTCAAACACTCCCGGCTCCTCATACAATCACACCAAGCCGGTCCTTAGACCGCCACAACTCAACCTACATTTTCTCATTAGCTCGGCCCAAACAAACTAACACAAACAATCGTCAATCGAACATTGAATCACAAGCGAACAACTAATACTCATAACACGATTTCCCACCTCAGACAATCCACAATTTCAGCCATGTGATCAGCCACCTAGCACACCATTCCGACATAACATAACCCACATGTCATTCCGTAGGTTACCTAGTACCGGCCCATCGATTCGGCCACTAATCAAACAAGAATCAAGCATAAATCTCGCAACAACCAGCCACTAAATAGCCAAAATTCAGCCTGCACGTCACGCCCCTTGACTCACGAAGCAACACACCACGATTGCCACTCGAAGGTTTCCGAACCAGCCATTAACCTCCTCAAATCAGCCACAATTTCTCCACGATTTCACACCAAACAACCCCTAATCAAGTCTAGCAATACCCAATATCCTAAGAGAGGTTTAGGGAGTCGCTTACCTCGGGCCTAAGCGAGAACAAACCGAGCAAGGGTAGCGAGAACAAGCCGAGCAAGGGGGACCAGAACAGCAACGGCAGTAGCCTCGGCACAGCCGCAACTCCGGCGAACGCGCGGCGACTCCCGGCGGCGACTACTAGACGGCTGCCACACGGGAAAGGAAGCGGACAGGGGGCTGAAGTAGGGGCGGCTACTGGGCTCACGGCCGGAGGACGGCTAGGCGACGGCGACGGTGACGGCGCGACGGAGGATCGGCCACAACCGGGACAGCCCGGCCAAGGCTGAGCTGGGGCGGTGCTGGCTATCTAGGCGAGCATGGCAGCTGCAAGTGGCCGGGTAGGGTTGCTGGGAGCTGGGTGGTGGCGGACAGAGCAGCGGCGACGGCCGGAACGGCGGCGGCGAAGTTGGGGGGCCGAAACAGGGGAAGGCACCGGGGAAAGAAAAACGAGGGGAAAGGGGAGGTGGTGGCGGCCAAGCGAGCAGCTGGGCGGTGTAGGTGGCTGAAGGGAGAGGCCGGGTGGAGGAGGCGGAGTGGCGGCGGCCGGAACGGCGGCATGAGGAGGCTGCGGCGAAGCTGGGGGGCCGAAATAGGGGAAGGCGCCGAGGGAGAAGAAAAACAAGGGAAAAGGTGGTCGCGCGGTGGCTGGAGGCGGCACGGCAGCGTCACGGGCGACGGAGGACGAGCCAACGAGCGGCTGGGCAGCGCCGGACCGCGGCGGGTGCGGCGACGACTTGCTACTGCGCGCAACAGGGAGGAGAAGAATAGCCAAGTCGGATGGAGGGACGGCCGGATGGGCGGTGCGACGGCCGTTGGGGCGGTGATGCCAGGCGGACTGCCAGCGACGGTCAGGCGCGGTGAGCGGCAAGCAGGAAGCCAGAGCAGAAAAGCAAGAGTCGGGGGCGGAAGAGACGAAGAAGAAGAGGAAGAGAAGAGGAAGAAAAGAAAAAGAAAAGAAAAGAAAGGAAGAGAGAGAGGGAGGAGACGTGAGCAGAAAAAAGGGGGGGAAGGGACGTTGCATTCATGGGGCAGAGGCGCGGCAGAGGGGGAGGAGAGAGAGAGAGAGAGAGAGAGAGAGAGAGAGAGAGAGAGAGAGAGAGAGAGAGGACAAAAGTCATAATTTGTCCTCGAATGCGATCCAACGATCACGATTCGAACCCAAAAATCAATCTAATGGTCCACGAAAATCCTAATTAATAATTAGGAAAAAGGGCCAAAAGAAATCAAATAAAACACACTACGAGGGAGGTCTTCTAGTCCAAATCCGCGTCCAGTCAAAATTTCACTTTTCGCATATCCCTTGCAATATCGAGGCTGGCCACAATAATGTCAACACCATCCAATTAAATTCGTTCCGGAACTCCGAGAAATTCGACACCAAAATTTGGGCTCTAAATAACGGCCAAATTCGATCGAGTGCGATTCTAGCGAAATCTCTAATTTAAAAATAATAACCCAAGAGTGATCAGTTTCGCGTGAGATTTTATTATAAGCGCACTGACGAAATACCTGTTTTATAAATCCCAAAAATGGACCGAAATTCGGAATGTCACAGTGTCTGTATAAAAATAAAAAAATCTCGTAAAATATCAAAAATATCATATCTACTGTTCTTAATTAAAACCATAAAATTATAAAAATTATAATTTTGTTTTTGACGCAATAATTACTTTCAAATTGATAAAAATTAAAAAATTACCATGTAAAGAAGACTTAACCCAAATATTTGACTGAAATCTTTGTAGTAGAAAGTGGTCAATTTGATGAGAATTGCAACGTTCACTTGGATTGCGAGACCTTCAAATGGACACGTACCTAAAAAAAATAAAAATCACTTAAGATTCATTTTTTAATAATTTTTTATATTTTTCGGATTTTTTTTAATGTTTTTTTTCCTGTTTTTTCCCCTATATTTTTCTCCGGTCGCAGGTCCGGCGAACGGCTGAGGCCGGTGAGTTCGACCTCGCCGGCCATGGGCGAGGCCGAGCGGCCTCGCCCAGGTGTGGCGGTCGACCTTGCCGTCGCCCAGATATGGGCGACGGCAAGGTCGACCGGCGGCCATGGCGAGGCCACTCAGCCTCGCCCCATGGCCGACGAGGCCGCTCGGCCTCCCCCCATGGCCAGCGAGGTCTCGCCGGTCGCCGGACCGGCGACTGGCGAAGAAGTTAGGAAAAAAAAACAAAAAAATAGTCAATGAAATAAAAAAAATCGAATCCAGCGATGAATAGTTTTGCGACGAACCGTATTCATCGCCAATTAGTCACGAAGTTAGCTATGATACTTACCGGTAGCAAAGCTTTACCGAGATTGATTTGTGCGCGCACGGATAGGTTTATCGAGAGAAACGAAAGAGGGAGAAAAGCGAGGGGGATATGAGGAATCAGTACGGAGAGAGAGAAATTGATGGTGGGGGTGGACATCACGAAAGTTATTTTCCGTCATAAATTACAAATTAGCGACAAATTCGTTTTCGTCGCAAAATCCGTTGCAAATTAGAGAGGAATTTTTTCTCCGTCGCAAATTAGCGACGGTAAAAAAATCCATCGCTAATTTCGTCGCAAAATAGTAAATTTCGTTGCATAAATTAGCGACGGAAATTAATCCGTCGCTAATTCCGTCGTAAATTAGTGACGGAAAATTGGTCGTCGCTAATTGGCGACGGAATTCGCGACGGACTTATTTTCCGTCGCAAATTAGCGACGGAAAATAAATCCGTCGCTAATTGGTCGTCGCTAATTTGCGAAGGAACTCGCGACGGATTTATTTTTTGTCGCAAATTAGCGACGACCAATTTTCCGTCGCTAATTTGCGACCGAATTAGTGACGGATTTATTTTCCGTCACTAATTTGCGACGAATTTTTATTTTGTACCAAATTCCGTCGTAAATTAGCGAAGAATACTTTTCATCGCTAATTTGCGACGGAAAAAAAATCCGTCACAAATTTCGTCGCAAATTAGCGACGAAAAATTCCCCTTCGCAAATTTCCGTGGCAAAATCCATGTTTTTTTGTAGTGCTAGTATAGATAGTGTTATTCACTACTTATATTTCGCTTGATTTAAACATCTATTAGTGTTGTGATTAGGGAACTCAAAACAACATGAATGTTCATATAATGTTCTTGAGAAAGTAATCACATCAATGCGAATGTTAAAATAATGTTATTTAGAAAATCATGTAAGTATATAGATTTTAAGCGAAAAAATTATTCCATTTAATGATTTAACAATCCTATAAACTACAGTAATGTAGTTACCAGTAACATAGAATGTCCACATTACAATTCCCTTTAATGATGCAGCTACAATCAATCTGAAATTGAGAAAGTCATGAGGAGTAGATTTGCCATAAATGATTAAACAGCAATAACATAGTATCTATGTAGAACTATAAATGCAATGGAGATTGATAACCAACAACCAAATCTTAACATCTTTGTTTTTGGTAAGTTAATTGTTTGATTCAATAGAAATGAAAAATGCAATCTTGAAAAATCTAAACATGTTACATTCTATCCATCAATAAAACAAAATATCTATGAATACAATATTGAAAGAATGAAATGAAACCGATCGAACATAACATTCTTTCCGTCAGCCAAAGTGTCTTTAACGGGAGATACGAGTAGCATTATGTCTTCAAATCACATCTATGACATAAATGTAAAGTAGTTGTTTAATTCGATGTGCTTCTAGTGGAAACTCAATAGTTAAGTTTCAAACCTCTTGAACGAGGATTGGTGTCATAAGCCTACTTCAAGAACAAGATTTGTTCTATGAATTAAGCCAATAACATTTAATTAAAAAAAAAGAGCAATAAAATGACAATCTACAAATCCATGTGACACGAGCTGGTGAAACTGAAAGAAAATATAACATGTTATACCAAATTATTTGCACATACCTTAAGTTGAGTCCAACCACCCCAATCTTCGTCTATTGGGCTCCCTGATAGGTCGAGGATGAGCAGATTTTTCGGGCAAAAGTTTATTGCCTGCAATTCTGTTGGACAACAACGCCAGGAAAGCCATCTCAATTCTGAAAAGTGATCCTCAAAGTCTCCAAAGAGGTCCCCACCAAACATTTTGAGAAATCTAATATTCGGCACCTTCCTAACTTTTTTTGATGTCAAAACATTGTCTCGTCGAAGAGCGTAGAATTTGACACGGATCGCTACAACAGTTTCGGTTCCCTAACATGAGGAAAGAGTTAGTTCTATGCGAGGAGTCCCAAATAAAGTCTGAAATATAGGAAAAACAGTCATAAAAGATTTCTGCAATGAACAAAGAAGAGGAGGGTGTACTTAGACTTATACCTTCTTTCTCAGGATCATATCAAGAGCTTCTTTGTGATTCCACACCTGAGAACGTTTTCCTGGGTCATTGCAGTTTTCTTGGTATACAATACTCCTACCTAAGTCTTTAAGCTGATCATGCATCCATAATTGGTTCTTTTTTGTAATTTTCACTAAGGACATTAAAAGTAGAACTTCAATCCCCTCATCCGGAAAAAATCCGTAGTCATCCGACATGTAATCTGCATAACTCTTATTTTCCCCGACTAGAAAGCAAGCAATATCAAGAAATATCTGTTGTTGCTGATGATCTAATGCTTCATAACTTAACATTAACTTTTCCTTCACATCCTTATGAGGACAATGTTCCATCTTTTTCAATGCATCTCGCCACACTGCTTCCTTTTTTCCATATAAAAATGAGCCAATCACTTCAATAGCCAACGGAAGCCCTCCGGTTTTTGCAGCAACTTCGTGAGATAGACTCAAGAATGCATTTTGTCACGCCCCGCACCCTACGAGCGTGCGGTCATCCCTTGGTGGTCGATCATTGAACGCGACGTCCCAGGACGCGTCGCCGACCCAAATGAAACACCCAACAATAAAAGCAAGCGGAAGCGAAACTAATTAACCCAGATAATAAACAACGACAAAGGGATAGTGCGAAACAAAAATTTCATACCATCATAAAATAGTCACTATACAAAACGATAACTCGGGCTACCAATTTAGAACCACAGTTTTCAAAAGGGGGCGGTCGTTGACAAACTTATCTCCTCTACAAAAGGTAATCAAAAGACAGGGTAAATGATCTATTCTTCAATCCCTGTGGTGCTCTGGCGGCGTCTCCGAATCGATTACGGTCGCGGATCTGAAATGGTTATATAATAACCGTGAGAACGAGTCTCAATAAGCAACCCCCTAAACCCCACGTAGGCCAATGCGTACCCAGACAAGTCATACATGCAATCTACCCCATAACATATAAAATTCACGTCATTGTACTTACCTCGTCATCAAGTCCATGCCAACTCTACACGTTAGTCGTCACGTGACAAGGCAATAATATTAATTAAATAACACATCACAAGTCGCTCAAACACCAACCACGCTTTCACTCAATCACTCCAACTAATTCAACCAGTCAATTCAATCACACTCCATTCGCATGCGTGGCCGAGCAACTTTCTCACGACCTCCCAGGTCCTTTCACACGGCCCGCGTCAACACGCCTCAGGCCAGCCCTCAGATCAAGCCGGGCTCAGTCCCGCGTAACCACGCCTCAGGACATTTCTCTCGACCCGCGTAACCACGCCTCAGGTCCTTACTTGCCTTTCTAGCCACACCCGCGTAACCACGCCTCGGGTTGGCGCCTCGAGATCAAGCGGGCTCGGTCCCGCGTAACCACGCCTCGGGACATTTCTCTCGACCCGCGTAACCACGCCTCGGGTCCTTACTTGCCTTTCTAGCCACACCCGCGTAACCACGCCTCGGGTTGGCAGCCTCGAGATCAAGCCGGGCTTCGTCCCTCACTTGGACATTTCACACTTTCCCACGACCCGCTCTTGCGTCTCGGTCACCCTCGGATCAAGCCGGGCTTTTCTCATGCACATGCACCACAATACAAAATTCACCATGCTCTTAGTCATATAAATCAATTTCAATCACCACCCTTTCACCAATGTCAATCTAGCACGCCACATCAGTCAACTCAATTCATGCTCCCCACATCAGTCCACCGACCCGACATTCATGTCGGCACATTCAATTAATTCAATTCACCCACAAGCGCCACAACCATTCAGTCAGGCATATTTATCTCGGTAAATCACTAAATTAGTCACACAATTACCGCCACAATAATTCACAAATTGAGCACAATCAATCAAATTAGCCCATGCCTAATTAAATTCCTAAGCCGGTACTAAATTTCACCCTAAACAAGTCTAAAAATACCCAAAGTACTAGGTAGGATTTAGGAAGTCACTTACTTGGTTTTGGCCCGGAGAAAATCGGCTCGGGCCTAAAATGGCCCGGGTGAACAGTGCCGAACTAGGCGCGGGCACGGGCCAACGGGCGCGGTGGCCGGCCAACGCGGGCACAATGGCCGATCGGCGTGCACGGCGCGCGGCGCGATGGCCGTGCGGCGTGCCCGGGGCGCACGGGCGAACGAACGGCGGCGCGCCCGGGTCGGATGGGCGATGCGCCCGGGTCGGACGGGCACGGCGCGCCGGGCGAGCTCGGCCACGGCCCGGCTGGCTTGGATCGCTTGGCTACGGCCCGGGCCGGCCCGAGTCGCTTGCCACGGCTACGCGTTGGCCGGGCTGGTTGGGCCGGGCCTAGCTAGCTGGTCGGGGCGGTGACCGGGCGGCGCGCGACTACGGCGACGGCGACGCGGCGCGGTGGTGGCGAGCGGCGGCGACGAGCTGCGGGAGGGTGGAGGTCGGCGGGGTGGAGGCGAGAGAGAGAGAGAGAGAGAGAGGCTGGAGGCGAGGGGGTGGCGGGCCGCGGCGACGCGCGCGGCTAAACATGGCGACGGCAGCGGGCAGGCTGCGGCACAGCGGCGCGCGGCGAGTGGAGGAGGAGATGGAGGTCGGCACAGGCGGTGAGGCGAGGTGAGGAGAGAGAAGCTGGGGCCGAGAAGGGGGGCAGCGGCGCGATCTGGCCGGACAAGCGCGACAGGCGCGGCAGCGGCACGACGGGCGGCTAGGCGGCGCGGCGGCTCGCGCGAGCTGGAACGACGGCGAGCCGAGCTCACGCGCTCGGGAGGAGGAGAAGGCAGAGTCGGTTGGGGCTACCGGGCGACACGGCGGCTCAACGACGGCGCGGGGAGGACGGCGGCATCGGCGAGTGGGGCGGCGTTAGGCGGGGCGGAACGGCGGTCGAACGGCGGTCGGCGAGCGGGGCACGGCGGAGCGGGAACCCGGTCGGGGGAAAAAGAAGCCAACGAGGAAGAAGAAGCGGAGAAGAGAGAAAGAAAGGAAAAGAAAAGAAAAAGAAAGAGGAGAGAGAGAGTTGCATGGGGAAGGGGGGGGAAACGTGCGCATGGCAGGGGGTGGGACGTGCGCGGAGGGGACGTGCTCAGCGCGGCAGAGGGAGGAGAGAGAGAGAGAGAGAGAGAGAGAGAGAGAGAGAGAGAGAGAGAGAGAGAGAGAGAGAGTGAGACTCAAAGTCAAAGCTCTCACTCGAGTGCGATCCAACGGACACGGTTCAAACCCGAAAACGATCTAACGGTCCCCTATAATCCTAATTAATAATATAGGAAAATGGCCAAAATAAAATAACTCGAAACACACTACGAGGGAGGTCTACCAGTCCAAATTCGCACCCGGTCCAAAAATCCACTTTCTCACTATTCCTAATCACCTCGACGCTGGCCACAATAATATCGACACCGTCCAATTTATTTCGTCCCGAAGCTCTCGAAAATCGACTGCCAAGGTCAGGGTCTAAATAACGGCCAAATTCGATCGAATGCGATTCTAGCGAAATCTCAAGATTTAAAAATAATAACCGGGAGTGATCAGTTCCCGGGCGAGATTTTTACTATAAGCGCACTGACGAAATACCCGTTCTATAAATCCCAAAAATGGGTCAAAATCCGGAATGTCACACATTTGGAGGAAAGTTGCTTCTAAAGGCATGCTTGCTAAAAAGTTGAAGAGCTTCGAGATTGTTGAGTTCCTTAGCTTCATAAATCAAACAATATCCAAAATGATTTTGGAATCCACTTAAAACACTTATGTCCCTTGATGTAACCACAATTCTACTTCCTAAACCAAACCAATCTCCCTCTGCTGCTAATGCCATTAGTTGGAACCTATGATTTACATCATCAAGGAAAATAAGAACTTTCTTTCTTCTAAATCGTTCTTTGATTATATTTTTCCCTTGATCGATGCTAGGAACCTCAATTCCTTTGTCCCCCGGGATATCATGCACTAGTTGCCTCTGCAAATTTAGAAGACCAGAATTTGAACTTTCTGATGCTTCTCAAATATCTAGGATAAAGCTACAACTGTCAAAATTAGCTGACAATTTGTGATAAACAGCCTTGGCATGAGTTGTCTTGCCTATACCGCCAATTCCACATAGGCCAATGAGCCTTATGTCCTGAGACTCAACACTTAACAAATCTATTACTTCATCCACTGAACGGTCAATCCCGACCAAGTGAGTGGACAGATGAACCGGAGACACATCAAGCTTAAGTAAAATTTCACGAGCTATAAACCGTGCGAATTCTCCATGGCTGCATGTCAGTAGAAAATAATGAAGTTACTGACATATTTAAAACAAGAACGTGTATAGACAAGATCATTAAATGATATGAGTTAGCCACAAAATGTGGGACATATAGGGCCTGTTTTAGCTTTTGCTTTAAAATTTGTTTTTGTTTTGTTTTGATTCACTGTGTGGGCTGGGCGTGAGTTGAATTTAAGTGTGGGTATGGGCTTTTTTTAGTTTGAGTTTAAGGAGGGTTGGCATCTGCTTAAATAAAGCATTTTTTTAAGAAATAAATATCAATAGATTGGTTCACAGTCGATTCTATCCTGCAATCGATCTGGTTGGTTTTCAAGTTCCACTGAGGTAGATGTAAAAATTGGGAGACCGGCCCGAAATCTAATCTGATCAGATCGGTTTTTCTTATGAAGTTTTTTGTTCGGATTGCAGAAACACATTACTTCAACAAGCCTGTAATCGACCAAAAAAAAAAAACAAGCCTGTTCAAGTTCCGATTCCAATCCCAAAAACAAAAACCTTCCCGTGGAAATTGAAAAAAAATGTATGAATTAAATCAGATCTGAAAGTGGAAAAGGAAATTTGGGTAAAGAGCAATATTGGTAAATTTCTCTTTAAGAAAGAGCCATTTTGGCCTTAAATGGAAAAAAAGAAGAAGAGGTAGTAAATATTGAAGATGTTCTAAGGCACCGATGTCGATGAAAAAGTTTACAATCTCAAGTGTAGTCCTCGATGCACTTCTGCCAACCACAGAGAGACACATTAGGTGGTCCCCCCACAAATCCACCCCCTCCCCCCCGGTGATGACCGTCGGGTGATATTAGTGCATTACATTGTGTAAAAGTGAACAGTACAATAAATGTGGCGAAAAAGAAAAAATGATGAAAACTGATTGTAAACGGAAAACCAACCAAACCGAACCATAAATTTGAGATGGTTAGCAACAGTTCGGGTCATGGGTTCAAGCTAAACGGATTGTGTTCAAGGCTTTTCAGGCCAATTCAGATTTCAATACCAAAATTTTATCCGATTCGTCCTCCCTTGACAAAAAATTGGTGGCCATTGATTGACTCTGATTGGGTTTTAATCATTGAGTTTCCAACTATCACAACTTGACAAAGACACGCAAAGAGCAAATTAAAAAATTGTGCTCTTCAACAATAATCAAGCAAAAGAAACAGAGAGAAAAGGGAAGATGGAGTTTTTTTTTTTTGGTCAGAGGGAAGATGGAGTTGAGTGAGTTAACATACCCTGTGTTCTTGGTCTCCCATCCCTCGACTCCAGTAACTTCCTTGAGCACCTTTGCCCAGCGCTGCACAATCTCAGCCCCATGTTTTTCTTCATGCAGAGTTAATGCATCCTTATATACTCTTGTTTCAAGCTTTACATCCGAAGGTTCCACGTCATAGAAAATGGGCATTACCTCTTTTCCAGAGGCTTTTCTCCGTGCCATCATGCGTTCCAACTCACGAAGGCACCAGCTACTGGAGGCGTAACCTTTGGAGAAGATGGGAATGCAGATTTTCGAGTCATCGATGGCCTGAAAAATCTCGAAGCCAATCTCTTCACCAACGCCAATCCCCTTCTTATCCATGAAAACATGGACACCCCTATCTAGCAGGGCATGATAGAGGGAATCTGTGAAGGTAGCGCGGGTATCCGGTCCTCGAAAACTCAAGAACACATCAAACTGACCTCCAGATGTGCCGTTGTTACTGAATCATGTTTCTGAACAACTCCTTTTTCTTTTCATTGGAGCTGCGTCTACCGCCCCCAAAGGTTTCACAAAAGATTTAGAAGACTCGGGATGATGGGAAATTCTGCACCTATGCATTTCAAGCAAGTTTGTATTGCTTGAGTTCCGTGAAATTGAGTTTCTCTTTCCGATTTCCATCAGCTTTCACGCAATAATTTCTGGTCAAGTCAAAAAAACAAAAAACTGAGACCCTTAGAGCTTTGAGAAGGCGAACGCTGGTGCAAAAAGGTCCAGAGGCCGGAGAGTGGAACCCAACAAGCATTGATGGGAGATTATCTCATGACCGGAAAAAGAAAAACACAAACTTTGGAGTCCAACAAGGGATGGGGTTAGAGACCAGGAATCTATGAACACTGGATACTGAGTTAAACTATCAAACAAACTCAAAGAAAAATAATTAAAGAAGAACCTGAAAGAGTTGCAAACTGTTGTAGCAAACGCGGAAAAGCAAACACAGAACACGAGGATTTACGTGGTTCGATCACAACGTGATCTACGTCCACGGGCGAGGCAAGACAAAATTCCACTATAATCAAAGAGAGTACAGTTTTCAGAAGTCGAAACAACGACAAAAGCTCACGGCTTACAAAACTCTCTGAAAATAAAATTCTCTCTCTCTACATCAATGAGAAAACCTAGCCGCAGTATAAATAGTGCTCCCGAAATTTTTCCTTGCTACGAGTTGGGCCTATCGGCCCAACTCTCCGCGTCGCGAACTAAATCTCAATTTTTGGGTCGCACAAAAATATGTCGGGTCGGGTGTTGAACCGGACCGAGAACATAAAATTCAAGACATATTTAACACAAACTCCAATCATCTCAAAATTGGGAAAAGTGTCAAAAAAAAAGTTCTAAATCTATTACATTGATACTAATTTAGTCCTAAATCTTTTATTTTTGTGCCAATTTAGTCATTCCGGCTAATTTTGGTCGGATTTTGCTGACGTCAATGCTGGCGGTGCTATGTAGGCCAACCGCTAACGACGTGGATAATTTTTAATAATATTTTTTCGATTTTTTTATTTTTCTGATTTTTTCTTTTCTTTCTTGGCTTTCTTCCTCCCCCAGCCACCGGCCATGGCTGGGCGGGCTGCCCTCGCCCGGCCAGGCAACGCCCGACGCAGCTTGGGGGAGCCCCGACGAGGGTTGGCCTCGCCAGAACTGGCCTGGGTGAGGCCAACCCTCGCCGGGACGCCCTCGCCCAGGAGAGTGTCAGGTGGGCCTCGCCTGTGGTAGGCGACAGCGGCCTCGCCTAGCCAAGTCCGCCATGGCGAGGGTGGTGGCCAAAGGTGGCCCGGTCACCGGAAAAAAGGTTGGAGAAAGAAGAAAGAAAAAGAAAAAAAATCTAAAAATTATTAAAAAATTATTAAAAATTGTTCACGCCAGCATTAATGGGGTCACTTAAGTCGGTTGGCGTCAATGTCAACAAAATCCGATCAGAATTAGCCAGAAGGATTGAATTGGTACAAAGACAAAAAATTTAGGACTCAATTGGTACTAAAAAAAAGGTTTAAGACTAAATTGACATCAATGCAAAAGATTTATGACTTTTTTAACACTTTTCCCTCTCAAAATCAGTAAGAATTAACAACAAAAACACAAAGCAAGACACCAAACAAAAGAAAAAGAACTCAACTCTAGATAAGCAGCTATCTTTACCTCTATTAATTCAATTTCGAACGAACAAATCAAAAGTACATTTCTTGTGCACGCAAGATAGACGACTCACCTACAACTGCTTGAGAAATGGGGTCATGAATATCTAAATTCCATCGAGTTTAAACAAGTGAAAAGATAAAATTGCAGGTCGCGAAACAAAAAAATTGAGCGAAGAGAGAATTTCAAGAATTTGAGGACCCTCTGCCGTGCGCAGCTTCAGGGTCTTAATGTATTGTCCCGACTCGTAGTGGGATGACCGACACCTGTCAGATAAAGACTTAACTGACCCAGTAAGGACGTGCCACACGCCCAATCGGACTTAGGGTTTTGCAAGGATTGACCAGTAGATTCTGCGGGGTTTACCGGCTGAGTCCAATTGGCCATTCACGTTCTATATGGACGGTCAGAATTGTTTCAACAACCGTTCTTTTTACATGCTCTGCTTCAATTCCAAACTTAATTGTGTGTAAGCGTGTCCTGAATTGATTAAAAAGGGCCGACCCGTACATGAATTGTTTACTTTTTGTGTATAAGCCGTTTGGCCCCGTTTATAAAACGAATTTATATAAGGCTCCATTCGTTTCATGAAAAATTTATTTTCCAAATTTTTTGGTGTTTGGGGGCAGAAAATAAACTAACCGCGAAAAACATTTTCCCTCAATGAGTGAAAACTAAGCCAAAAGTAACGAAAATGTTTTTCTCTTTTGAAAAAAAAGGAAAACATTTTCCCCTTCTTCTTTCATCATTCTTTTTCTTTTTCTTTTTTCTTTTTCTTTCTCTTTTCTATCTTCTTCTCCGGTAGATCACCGGCCACGGCCACGGCCGGTGACCGACCATAGGCAAACTCGAGCCTCGCCATAGGCCGAAGAGCCCGAGCTCGCCCAAGGTCACCGGACGTCGGCGACGCCGGTGAGCTTGGGCCTCGCCAGATTCGGCGAGCTGGGCAAGACTCGAGCTCGCTAGCCTTGGGCGATCTTGACCTTGTCAGCTTATGGTGAGGCTCGAGCTCGACTATGGCCCGTCACCGGCCGCCGGCCGCCCAAACACACTTAATTATGTAACATGCGCGTGTGTCTCGTGAACAGTAGGAATGACAATTCATGTGTTCGTGTTGCCATTGTGCTATGTCGTAGGTTTAATCCAAACACGACATATTTATTAATTGTGTTGCAATTTTGAAATCCAAACAAGATCGATTTATCATTTGGGTTATATGATGTGACACGTTTAATGCGTTTAAGATATGAAAATATAAACGCGTATATATGTTTAGACACATTTAGATACGAAATTAAGTCACTAAAACTTTCCAGTCGAAACTCAACATATTATTCAGGTTTTAGGAATTTATGACTAAATAATATGTGATTTTATATATCAATTATTAATCTATACATTTTGAAAGGTCTAAGGAGTAAATTTTTTTACCTTAAAAAAGCTAAAACAAACGGCAATATGCGTTTGTGGGTCCTACCACTAACCCCACGTCACCTCAACGAATCTTTCGTGGGTCCTACCCACCATAAAAAATCTTGAGAGAAGGTGGTGGGAAAAGCCTGGAAGCACGTCTGTCGGCACATAAATGTGCGCTCGTTTCGACCAAAAAAAAAAATAGGCGTTCGTTGAATATTTTGTTTCTTAAGAATGAAGAACTGAATTGACGTTTGTCAGAATTTCAGGTTATATTCTTTTTTTTTTTTGGTATTTCAGGTTATATTCACAACCACGCGATATTGTCTACTCATACAAAAGAGCTGAGTTTGTGAGAGTAAAGAAGGCCTACTACCTAAAAGATCCCAACTTTAACTCTTAGTCCCATTCTATATTTTAATTCCTAAAATTCTCCGACTTTAAGTCATATCCTAATTTTATCATAATTTTTTTTATGTTCTATAAAAAATCCCACACTATAAGTTCAGTTCCAATTATACTATAAATATTTTTTATCTCGTAAAGAACTCTCAATTTTAGGTTTAGTACCAATTTTATCATAAGCTTTTTTTTTATCTTATAAAAAAATTTCAGTTTTGGGTCTAGTTCCAATTTCACTTTAATTTTTTTTTTGTCTTGTAAAAGATCACAAATTTTTATTTAAGTCACAAAACCATTAATCCTCCATCAAAATCGCCCTTACGGATTTTGCGCTTGATCTTCGATCTCTCGTGTTTAGGAATGTTTCATTTTTCATGGTCGGAGAGCTTGCGCTCGGGACGCTCGAACTACTCGCGCTTTGAAGTTTTCCATCTCTAGGTTATCAACGAGAAATTTTGGACGGATGGTTAAGGGGGTAGATTTTTTACTCAAGTAAAAGTTTGTGATTTTTTACGAGAATGTAAAAATTTTAGGGTGAAATTGAGAATAAAAGGTAAAATTGGGACAAGACCTAAAGTTGGTGTTTTTCATATAACAAAAAAAAAATAGGATAAAATTAGAACATGATCTAAAGTTAAAGATTTTTCATGGGACAAGAAAAAGTTTATAGTACAATTAGGATTAGATCTAATCTTGAAGTTTCTTATGAGATAAAAGGTAAAATTGAAGGTTTTTTAGAATATTATGCCCAGTAAAGAATGAAGTTTCTTTGTCCCCCTCCCCTTAATATTCTCTTTTCGTCGACCATCCAAAGGGGTCTTGTCTAAAGTATTCTTTACACTATCCTCCGTAAATGAGCCCCGTCATTATCCTCACGGATACGGGAAAAAATAATTATTACTCCTCCTAAATCTGCTATAACCTGAAGTCCCAGCGACTCGAACAGTATAGATCTCTTTGGAAATGAAGATGTAATGTGATAATTAATAGGAGGTTGACAAGACCAAGGTATATAATGAAACCACCTCCCGGAAATCTACTCAGAGTTTGAACAGAAGGACATAAGCTCCTGACGGTTTGCCTGATATTCCGATGCTCAGTAGCACTAAAGGTTCGATTATGCCGGTACTCGTAGAAAAGTGATAAACAGTCCTATGATATACCCTTTGGTTATTTCTAATCAAGCAACTATCAAACTACAACAATGTGAATTTTAATTTAATGTCATTTAGAGGTAATGTAAGACGATAGATATAAAGCGACAAGACATTGAATCCATCCAATGAATTAACAGAGGGAAATATCATTACCACTATCGACTTTCATTAGTCTATGTGAAGGTAATTTACAAACGAAAGGTAAATTAATTGCTTGATTTGATATACTTCTAGTGAAAATTCAACGGGTGAACTTTTAACCATTAAAAGTAGTTCTGCTAAGGAACGAGGGATTGGTATCTTAGACATTCTTCAAGAGCAAGATTTGATCGTTTAGATGAGCTCTTACGATGCATCTCTGAAGAGTTCTATAGAGGATCGTGAAAGAACAAGAGGACAATTTTCCTATGCTTAGCTGTCGTGTGTTACTCTTTTGCTCTTGGACAATAACATTCACTCCAGCATTTAGTATCGGTGAACATTCAGACCATAAAAAAAAAAAAAAAAGACTTCATATGAACATGCCCATTCTTCTCTAGCATTTAGTATCGGTGACCAAGTAATGCTCTAATGATCAAAGAGCAGTGATTGACAGAGAAATGCCACTCAGATACTAGAACAAGATTAAACACTAAGATCTAATTAAATTAACCTAAAAAAACAAATTTCTGAACACTTTCTAATTTTCTGATTATTTTGGAATTTTTCTGAATTTTTTTTATTTTTTATGAATTTTTAAATATTTTTCTGAACACTTTTTAATATTTTTTGGATTTTTAAACATTTTAGAATTTTCTTTGGAATTTTTAATTTTTTATATTTTATTAATAGAATAAGAATTCCGGACTGGGTCCCTGACTCGATTCGCCTGGCTACCTGACCCGACGACTCTCTCTGACCCACCCAAGATCCCTTTTTCCTATTTATTTTTTGATTTTTTTAATATATTTTCCCTCTTTTCTTTTTGGAAAAATGCCATAAAAAATCTCAAACTTTGCCACTTACGACAGATTTACCTTGAACTTTTTTTTGTGACACGAAAAACCCTAAACTATGCCACTTGTGACAAATTTACCATGAATTTTTTTTGTGACACTAAAAATCCCAAACTATACATATTGTAACAGATTTACCCCATTAACTTTGACCTAAGGACATTTTCGTCTTTTTCCTTTTTCTTTTTTTTTTCTTTCTTCTTCGGCGAGGGCAGCCCTTGTCGGCGCCGGAGAAGGCTCGAGTTGCCCTCGCCGGAGAAGAAAGAAAAAAAAAAGAAAAAATCAGAAAAAGGAAAAAGACGAAAATGCCCTTATGTCAAAGTATAATAGGCTAAATGTGTCACAATATGTATAGTTTGGGTTTTTAGTGTCACAAAAAAAAATTAAGGGTAAATTTATCACAAGTGGCATAGTTTGGGATTTTCGTGTTACAAAAAAAAGTTCAGGGTAAATCTGTCACAAGTGGCAAAGTTTGAGATTTTTTGTGGCATTTTCCCTTTCTTTTTCCTTTCCTTTTTTTTTTCCTTTTCTTTTCCTATTTTTTTCTTTTTACTTTTCTTCTCCCCTTGAGTTCACCGAGAGCTCTTTACCAAGACCTTCATCCTCCATTGCCGGAGTAATTTTTCTCCAACCACCGGCGCTTACCGAGCTTACCGGCCAACGCCGACAATCATCACCACGAACTCACCTTCGCCATTGTCCGACTACTCCAACCGTCTATCTTACTCGTCGGCAGGCCATTCTCGACGAAAACTTCCCTCGCCAAATCACAATTCCACTCATGCAAGGCAATCAAGCGTGAAAACTAATGTAAGTTAACCTGGTTACAAATCCTGTTGAACATCCGTGATCGAGTGACATGCCTCCGGTTGTTTCTAGCCAATAGCCGCCATGAGAAGACCAGTCGATGCAGAGAACGTGGCAAATCAAAGAAAACGATGGCAACAAAACAAAAGAAAAGATTCAGATTCGGTAACAACGAGACGTGAAACGGAATCGGATTTATATGCTGAAAAAACAACCGAAATAAGCGATCCGCATTTACATGCTTCAGATCTGATGATAGCATTGACAGTTTTTCAGTCGCACCTTTGAGGTATTTTGTCAAACGCTATATGTGCAACAATAAGAATGGACTTTTTGGCAGAGAAATCTGAACCGTAATCTCATTTAAAATTAGTATTAATATCACAAGCCTTTGCAAATCATTCAGTTCAGCCTCGAATCTCAAACGAGGTACTCACAAATTACATAAAAGAGATTTGGTCACTCCTCGAGAAAGAGGAAGATGATGTTAACTGGTTTATCAATAATATCTTCTAGACCGTGATAGATACTCGATTTGGAGATCGAAACTTTCACGACCGTCCCACGAATAGACTCGCAACTAGCGACGGAAGTATCTAGACGGGATCCAACGCTTCCAGTTCTCGTCGCCGGAAAGCCGAAGGAAACAGAGCGAGAAGCGAGCGGCTCAAGAACGCTGAGGAGCTGCGGCCATGAACACTTCAGACGAACTTCGCACGGAATTCGCCTCCCTCAAGGTCCACCGTTGCGGAATCGAGCACGATGAGAAAGAGTGCTTTCTCTCAGAAAATCCGCTCCCTCTTTCTCCCTCTCGGAATCTCTACCAATCTCTTTCCTTTTGCTCTTTTCAATACGTCTTCTTCAACCTACGGAGAACGCCCCCCACCTCCATCGGAAATGCCACAGATCGAGAGAGAGAGAGAGAGAGAGGGGTCGCGAGGGAGCCGGCCGGAGATCGTCGGACGGCAACCCCTGCTGCTGTGCGTCCTCCGTTCTGCTCCTGTAAGCCCGCGCCGCCCCCCTGGTCCCCTCTGCCGTGAATGACAAAAAAGGGGGAAGAAAAACAGTTGCGGGCCGGGTCAAAGGGAAAAGAAAAGTGGGCCGGCCCGCTCGAAAAAAGAAAAAGTGGAAAACAAGACCAGGCCGGGCTGATCCAGCCCACTCGAACCACGTCGGACCTGCCCGGATTTTTTGATTTTTTTTTTTAACAAGAAAAATGTGTCTAATAAACCTCATTAATGCAAATGCACCTAATGTCTATATGCCATGTAATTTAATGAAAATATTTTTATTTATGGGTTAAAAATTAGCCCATAATTTTATATGCAATTAAACTTTAAATGGATAGTTGAAATTCAGGTGTCAACAGCCAATTTTTTTTTTATCATCTACAAACTTCTAATTGCATTTCTAAAAAATTCCTTAATATTACCGACTTTAATTAGAGTGGCTTACCTGCTCTTCTCTATTTATATTATCAATTAGTTTTGAATTACCGACTCTTATTTGAATTATTTACCAATTTTGTTTTTTAATTACCCATTTTTATTATTTTTTATCAATTTTTCTTTCACCTTGTTTTTTATTAAGCCTTAAATTTACTAGCTCTTATTTGTCAGCATTTTCTTCAATTAAGTTTTCAACGGGTTACCAACTCTCATTTGAGTTAACTATCAAGTCCATTTGGTTTTTCTTAGTTTTTTTTAACTTTTTCCATTGAGTTACTAAATCAGGAAAAAATTGGGAAGTCACCAAAGAAATATGGGTAATTTTCTATATAATTGGTAAATTTAAGATGTTGATAATTAAATAAAATTTTCCAAATAATAAGAGATTTGGTTTATCAGTCGTGCAAGAAATTGGTAATTAATAAAAAAGAAGAAGATGGTTACTAATTTCTTAGACCCGCAAGGAGATTTCCAAGTTGGACGCTCGAAAGGTAATCTCCACCGTCAGTGTACCGCATGAAATGGAAAAGACTTTTAACACTTTTTTCCCACCCATCAATGAAGAGGAAAAGTTTCAAACAGAAAAAAACAAAAAGGAAAAGTTAAAGATCAGTCATAGAAGCAATTGCAGACGAACTATCATTGTACTTCTACGACCTTTCTTGATATTCTAGAATAAATTATTATTGTCTTGCTTTAAGGCAGCCTCAATCTCTTTGTGATCTTGACCGGGATCGAATTCACTAGACTCGAATAATGGAAAAATTATAAATAAAAAAAAGTCATAAATCTATCACACATTTGCCAATCTATTCCTAAACCTTTCAATTTTACCAATTGAGTCCATCCGACTAATTTTTGCTAGAATTCGGTGAGGTGGATGCCGATCGTTCTATGTGACATGACCAGCATTGACGTGGATAATTTTTAATAATTTTATTTTCGAATTTCTTAATATTTTTTTGAATGGTTTATTTTATTGTTATTTTTATTTTGTGTTTTGTTCTTTGCCGGTAAGTAGGGGTGAGCAGTTCCAGATTCCTTACAAATTCCACCTAGAACCTAAAACCTGGAACCTACCCTGGAACCTGTGACAAGGTAGATTCCAGGGTAGGTTCTAAGGTCTAACAGGTTTTTTTATACTTCATTTTTAGTTAATCAAAACGAAAATGAACGCAACAATACTGAACAAGCTCGTCATTCACTAAAGAGAATATAAAAGACTAATTTTTCTGACATTACAGTTTAAATAAATATAATTAAACTGAGAAGTCATTGTGTGAATCAATACTAGGAGTGGGCAGTTCCATGGTCCATACAAATTGCACTTGGAACCTGTCCATAAGAATATGTTCCTCATTTTTTGGAACTCGGAACCTACCATATCATAGTTTCCAAGGTCATTGCTAAGGTCTACCCACGTTTTACCTGTATTATTAATTGAACAATTGCAGTGAATCTTCACCTTTAATGACCACCACTTGCTGCTATGATCCACTAGTAATTCCAGATTATATACCTATCATATAACGCCATGAAATATCGTAGGATCACGTGAAAACATAGACCAAGAAAGAACACAAAAAAACTTATTTAGGTTTCAGGTTTCAGGTTCGTCTATCTAGAACCTAGAACCTACCCGTCGAAACAGATTCCCCAATTTTTGGGATTAGGAACCTATCTTGCATACCTTGGAAACTGAAATCTATAGGTTCCCATCGGTCAAGTTCCAGGTTCTACCCTGAAACCATGCTCACCCCAACCGATGAACGCCACCGGTGGTGATATGATATTTATTGTACGATGGATAGATTGAATTTCTTCTTCTGTTTTCCTTTCTACCAAATGTTCATGTTTGTGAGTTTGCGACATAATGTTTATTAATCAAAATAATATGGTTATAAAAAAAATCAAAACAATAAGGTTGTGTATAGTCTGTGAGCTAGTGTACTCTTTTGTCTTCTTTGAATTATTTGTTTCGTGTGTTTTTGACAAAACGGAAAACAAGAAAACGCATTTAACCAAAAGCATTGTAGACGATCCATCTTTGAAGAATGTTGTAGAGGATCAAGAGAGATTTTAAAGGACAATTAATTCGATCTCCCAAATAAATCTTTATCTTTGGCTAGGACAACACTTCGATCGGCACACATCTATTCAAGTTTGTATGATTTTTCTAAACGAGAGAAACATGAAAACGATCATGTGATTGCTTGATATTTGGAACCATTAGCTCTAGCTTTAACTTGAGCATCGATGCGATCACAAACATCAGCTAGGCCTAGTCACGTAGCCCAAAAAAGAAAATTATATAAAAATCTTTTATATTTTGCAATTTTATATAAATAGTTGGACCTGATTGTCAGACACTTTCCTTACATAGATTGAAGACCTAGCTAATAGCATTTAAGTATGATATTCCAGAATTATCTATGCCAAAAATCACAGACTAATTCACTTAATCGAATGGTGAGATGGCGCGATCAAAACTTGTTAATAATAGAAGATTTTATTGATAGCCCATATCAGGAGAAGGGCTAAGCACGTGCTTTCCGAAAAAATTAGTTTTAGATAAATGTGTCGTGAGTATAACGGTTTAGTATTTTTTGTGAGACAATATTAATTTTAGATAAATGTACCATGCCAGTATCGATTTGGAATATCTAGCTGGATTAACTGAACAATAGACAAATAGTCATTAGGAACTAATTTCTTAGAGCCCACGAGGAAATTTCCAAGAAGGATGCTCAAAAGGTTATCTCCATGGTTGGTACACCATGTGAAGTGGAAACGACTAACACTATTTGCCCAGACATCAACAAAAACAAAAAGTTTAAGATTAGTCGTGAAAAGAATCTCAAATGACCATGCTTTTGTCTCATCCATTATCATGTTTCTATGACCTTTCATGGAAGACTATAATAAACTATTCCTTTAATAATTTCGGATACATGCTTGACATGCACATTATATAGCAAAACAGAGGAATGAATGGGAAAATCAAAGAGGAATAACTCCGAGATGGTTTGTCAATTATTATGAAACTTCATTAAGGGAATGTAGGGTTGTGAGTTGTTGCACTTCATGTCTTCTTATGATTATCTATTTCATGTGTTCTTTGGAAAAGGGAAGACGAGGAATAAGCGATGCATCTTTGTAGACGATCACATTTAATCCAAACTCCCAAATCAATCTCTCTTTGACTTGGACAGCATTCGATCAGTACACATCTATTCAAAGTTCATATGATTATTTCAGGAAAAGGACACTACAAGTGTCAAAAGTTATGTACGGCGCTCACTTTAGTACAAAAAGTTTTTTTTTGGATCACTTCAGTGCTAAAATTTTTGAAAAACGATCACTTAAGTGCCAACTCCGGTCAGTTTGGCCGGAAATTCAACGTGGTATTTTTTTTTATTAATTTCTAAAGCTGACGTGGCTCATCGGATGCTTAGTCAACATGTACAATCAGCATGTAGATTTTTTAAATTTTTTTATGATTTTTTTTTCGTTTCTTTTTTTCTTCTCTTTCTTCTTCTTCAACCTCCAGTGACCGAAGGCTGGCCGCCAACCGCCTGGCCTCACCCGAACGAGGCTGCAGTCACCCGCCACGAGCGAGGCCCAGCCAACCCTCGCCTGGGCGAGGGCCAGCGAACCCCGGCAAGGATCGGCCTCGCCTCGCCTGGGCAAAGGCGAGCCCCGGCAAGGGCTCCCCTCGCCAAATCCGACGAGGCCGGCCGTCGCCAGATCCGGCGAGGCCACTGTGGCTTAGGCGACAGTCGATCTCGCCGGATCTGGCGAGGGATCCTAGGCGAGGCTGACCCTCACCAGGGCTCGCCTACCCTTGCCCAGGCGAGGGTCGGCTGGGCTTCACCTATGACAGGTGACGGTGGCCTCATCCGGGCGAGGCCAAGAGGCCGGTGGCCGGCCTCCAGTCACCGGCGGTGAACGAAGGTAGAAGAAGAAAGAGAAGAAAAAAAGAAAAGAAGGAAAAACAACTAAAAAAATTTAAAAAATCCAAATATATACATGGAAATGCCACGTAGACTTATTTTTTTAAAAAAAAAATCCAACTCAGATTAAAATTTTCATTATAAATGCCACGTATTAATTTGGCCGGAATTTCTCGCCGTTGGCACTTAAGTGATCATTTTTCCTCCGATTTGGCACATAAGTGAGCCAGCAAAAACTTTTGGCACTAAAGTGAGTGCCGTACACAAGTTTTGGCACTTCGAATGTCCTTTTCCCGATTATTTCTGAGTTGTGAAAACATAAAAACTCTCATGTGACTATTTCATATTCAGAGTCATCAGCTCTTGCTTTCAATGGTCCCATCTAACTTAAACATCACTGCGATCACAAGCATCAGCTAGTCTTGGTTGCCTACGAATATATGTATATAGACACATGTAAATACTCTATACTATTTTATAGTATACTAGAACATTATACCACCTATTCAAGAAACCACACACGCCTTGGACTATAGTTGGACCACTTAAGATGGTTCGTATTATTGACAGAGCAACATCCATTTTCCCCGAGAACAGACCAACATGGCAAAGTTGGGGGGGAAATTGCCTCCACTATCTTGTAAAGAATCTATATTACGTCACTTTTCAAAATAATTTTCAATAGTGGCCCCACAAATTTGATGAGAAATTACTTTAATTAGTTATTTTCCTCACATTTTCATTATTTTTCCTCCATAATTGAGTACTGCAGTAAATATATATATACATAACTTATAAAGGTTTAAGTGCAAACTAAAAGCAAAATCTATTGAAATTTTATCAATCATTCTATTTCAAAGCACAGAACTATTATATTTACTATTTGAATCAATACATTGCATTCACTTTTTATTTTCTATTAGGTTTTCCTACTAATAAAAATTTTATGAATCTGTCTCTGATTTTCCCCAGTGTAAACCCGAATACGAGGTAGCCAAGATAAATCCAAGGAAATCTCAGTTCTAGCATAAATAATAATACACAAAACTAACCTAAAACTCTAAAGGCCAAAATATATTAGAAATTGGACTAAAACGAAAGAGTGACGGTCTAAATAGAATTCAACCATGTCCATGAATGCCTCTGGCCGGTTTAGTCCACTGATTAGCGTGGCTGGTTGACGGAGTGGATTTTTGGACCAGTCACTGGCATGGCACTATTTGGGGCTGACGTGGCACTAATACGTATCGGCTCTGACCATATTATAGTCAAATTAGAGACTAATTAGTGGCACATAGGGACATAAATCGAGGTGAGGTAGGTCGTCGCGTGAAATTGGATCGAGATTGTTAGATCATCTATGACATTGCGTGTGTGGGTGCGTCAAGTATTGGACTGTGGTTGCTAGTGTTTGACTTTCTAGTGGTGGGCGATTTGTGCCAAGGAACAGGGACTGTATACACTGTGCCGCTGGCACATATTTGGATGGGAGTCATATTCGCTCGCGCATGGATGTCTGTTCTGGCGCAAGGACATTCCTGGCAGCCAATGGAGCTAGATCACAACTGTTGGAAAATATCTAAAGTATTTTGATGATAGCAAAACTTAAATCCAAGTATTTAATAAGTTCATTCAATTGTGCAGAGGATCATATCTAAACTATGCAAGCTTTATATATTGACTAGCCATCTTGCAATGCCAACATCAGCACATTCTGCAGCACATATTGGAGTTAGACAAAATTTATTCAACTACAAAGAAATACATACTTTTAAACATTTACGAATTAGTTTATTCATTAATATTGACCAAATATATATAGCATGCAAATGTAAATGTTACGTTTCTATTAGACTACAAACTGATAACTCTTTGTTCCCATTTTAAAGCTCATATTCTCTCCTAAGTTGAACACTAAGTAATAATAGTGCATCTTTATTTATGGTGAATTTTTTATATTGCTTCTATGGTACTTGTAGTTTGATAAGCTTAGATTTCTTTGAACTATTAGAGTTATATAATATCTGTGTTTTTAATATTATTCGCATATGTGACGAAATGTATTTAGACCAATGAATGATTTGTTTATGCATATGATCCGGTCTTTTGGCTATCTTCTTTGAGGATTATTTTTTGGCTCCAATCTTTGAGGATTGTTAGGTATCGAGTTTCACCTTATGCAATTATAACCTGAAATTAATTGATCAAGGGAAGACTCCTGTTTGGTCTCTGTGCATCGTGCATCGGACGTACTAATAATATTTCTCTTGAACTCCGGAAAAAGAGATTATCAACCAATACTCAATCATAATTCGAGTAAAAGTAACCCCTCAATTTTTTGTGTACTGTTAATTTTGGATCTCAAATCTGCATTTGATAGGATGAAAAAGGAAACTATAATAGAAGAACGTGCACTTGATTGGCATTAAGATTTCTGATAAAAGAAAAAAAATGCAAAGGCCATTCCAATGTCGACAAGGGATCTTGTACCATAACCATTACCAAGAACAATCAGTGTGAAGCCAGCAAACAATGATTTCAGTCTAACGAGAACAAGCTCTCTAACTTAATCGGCCGCACAAAGGTTACGAGCTCGATCACTTTTGATTTATTCAGAGAACTGATTCATATGAACTTATATGCAACAAAGAAGCTAGCGAACGAATAACAGGAACGAAAATAGCATACGCACAAGTATGGACTTCACTCGGACAATTACCCAAACATCTAGCAAGCACTCCAAGCAAGCAGTCCGAATGTAAATCTTATTGAGTAAAACTACATCCAAAGCATCATATAAAACTTGAAACACGTACACAATCATTGGAATAGCCTCGAACAAAGTTCAATTCTTATATAATCAAATTCGCAAATTCAAAGTCTCTATTTCGGAGGAAACATAGCGTACACTTTGCCTTATCAGTGAAACGAATCTAAGCAACGATTGGGGACCAAAACCGTCAAGGAACTTCTGGAAGCTTTCTCAGTGAAGATCAGAGCTGGTAGTGGAGAATCGAACACGAATTAGATTCTTCGGACTCTTTGATCTTAAGACAGAGTCAAACAGGATAAATTCAGTGCGACGGTGAAATGACCAACGGTGTTAGCGACAGCCATTGGAATAATAAGCCAAAAGATATCAAAAATTGGTATTCGAATCCACAAATCTCTCATCAAGAGAGGATTGTCACACATCCAATGTGCATGTCGTCGAGCTCGCAGTGGCTGGCTATGGAGCTTGACGGTGGCGGACAGTGGTCGAACAGTGAATTCAAGGCGACGGAGAAGGAAATCTAGAGGAAAAATTGGTTCCTCCACCTAGGGTATTCTCTCGTGGGCATATTCGTGGACTTTCCATCATGGGCTTTACAATTTGGACAGGGACCGAATTATTAATTTTCGTATATTTTCATTTGGTTTCATTTATTCATACATTTAATAAAAGCTACCTAAATGGCCGATTTTGCTTGAAATGTGAATAAAAATAAGGTGTCTAACAACCATCATAAAATGAGTCCCTAAAATTTTGATGACAAATTCCTTCAAGCCTAAAAAATTCAGGATTTACTAATCTTACAAGCTTTTTCAAGTGCTAGATCAGGTAAGCATCGCATCATTTATTCTTCAGCTTCTTCAAGTGGGTTAGATCAGGTAAGCTTCGTAACGGATTGCACCATCCGATCGAAAGAGTTTCTAGTGATTCCAGTTTGTCAAGACCTTCAATCTCAACTAGTTTCGGACAGTTCTGTAGTGTAAAGTCCTTGAGGTTTTTCAAGTTGGATAAGTCGAGCAATGTCTGAAGGGAGCCACAGTCCTCGAAGTGCAATAGTCGTAGATTCTCCAGTCTTTCAAGCCCACTGAACTTGCTAAATTGGCACTTGAGAACTCTGAAGCGTTGCAACGATGTTAAACCCTCAAGGCCTTGAATATCAAAATGTTGTCCCTCGAGAGTTAGCTCCGACAATTTCTCCAAGTTGGAAAGGTCAACAACATCATGAAGATTGCAATTTTCAACTGTAAGTTTCCTCAAACTAGAGGGAAGCTATTCGATGTGGCGCGGGTTCTCACAGATTTTGAGTCGTGGATTCTCTGGTCTTTCAAGTCCACTGAACTTGCTTGACCGGCAATGGCGCACTCTCAAGCATTGTAACGATGTTAAACCTTCAAGGCATTGAATATCAAAACGCTGCCCCTTGAAAGTTAGCTCCAACAATTTCTCCAAGTTGGAAAGGTCAACAACTTCAAGAAGATAACAATTTTCAACTGTAAGTTTGCTCAAACTAGAGGGAAGTTGTCCAATGTGACGCAAGTTCTTGCAATTCGAGTTCTTTTAGACAACAAAGGCAATCCAAATAGGAGCTTATACCGGTGATACTAGGAAGTTTCAACTTACAACATGAGCTGTACGTGCTCACGTTTGTATAACTGGAGGCTGTTATAAAAGATAATTTCAGATTTCTTAAACTCACAAGGTTGGAGATTTCTGGAGCTTTTCCTGCAACTCTTGAGGACAGACATAGACTTTCCAAACTCTAGGGAAGCTCTGGTACATTCTCCACACAAATTCCTGTTAATTTCAAAATCTTCAAGGAATGTAGTCTCCCGATATCTCCAAGAATCATCTCTAGCTTATTGCAATCCTCTCCATAAATCTCTTCAAGTTTCTCCAACTCCCCAATTGCCTCGGGTAACCTGTTCATGCCACTTCTATTCATCTTCAACACTTTCAAGCTCTTTAGATTGACAATGGTATCTAGAAACTTTGTAATGCATGTATATGAGACATTCAACTCAACTAAAGATTTCGGGCTTCCAATCGAGTGGGGAAGTGTCGTTAGCTCAGACTCTCCACATTCAAGTGAAATGACCAAGCGCTCAAGATTATGAGTGCTCCAATGGAAGTTGGGACTTCTCTAATGCTTATGCCATATCCAAAGTCGTCATCGGCGATTTTATCCATGAGTAGCTCAGTCAAAGCTTGCAAAGAATCTAATTTAATAGGCAACGTTTGGAGATGAAAACATCTATTTAGATTCAAGTGCTTCATATGACCGATAGATTTATCAATACTTACCAAATTCCTACAATCCTCTAGAATTAAAACTTCTAAGGATAAATATGCGGAGAGGTCAGGAATTGTGTCTAACCCATGGCAATATGACAGATTAAGCACATTCAATCTCGTAGCCACCTGTCAAATGATTATGTATGTTCAACGAGTTTGATTTACAAAATTTTTACAAGATATAAACAAATATATCGACTAGGGAAACATTCCACAATAGTAACTTTATAAGTATTTTGTGTATATCCATTGGTAGCGGTCCCGCTATTTTATTAACAACCATATATAATTTGACATCCAAAAGTGATGACATATTGTTGGGTGTTTAGAAGAAATATCTTATTTTATTAAGGGCAGTAGCTTTTTAAGAATTATATCACTAGTTTCTCATAATAGGATTTTGTTAAAGAGCCATGTTTGTTAATAGAAACAAAAAATTAGTTTAACATATGTTTATTATAAAGAACTTTTTTTACCTTCAATGGATTATGGTCTATCATTAGTGTAAAGAACTTTTTAAATATTCACTGTTGGAGGGGCAACATATTTAATTGGAGAATATATTATATATTTGCTGATTTTTTATACATCCTTTTTGGTACTTTTAAATTTTAAATTGAGGTAATTTCTTTTATTAGTATTGGAAATGTATAAATTCAACATGTTAAAATATGTTATATCGATTTTTGTGAACATATTATATTGTCAATTGATATTATCTACGCCAATCTCTACATACAAAATTTAAAATAAATCTACCCGGTTTACTCCATACGGGGTTGGTAACTTTACATATTCACAATATCTCATTCAAAACGAATAAATAGATATTCCTTATAATATGTTTGGTTATGTTCTTGGTTGCTTTGGGTTGGTGATTTAGAATTTATTTGTGAAATCACATATATTAAATCAATAATAACATGAAGGATCCCATATTTAATAAATATATATATTTATTAAATATGGGATCCTTCATGTTTCCCTTACCAAAAAAAAAAGAGACAATGCATTGAAGATAACAATATTTCTTCACTTGGACGTTTAATGAGGGCTCTTTAACAAAATCCTATTATGAGAAACTAGTAATATAATTCTTCAAAAGCTACCGCCCTTAATAAATTAAGATATTTCTTCTAAACACCCAACAATAGGTCAACACTTTTGAATGTCAAATTACATATGGTTGTTAATAGAATAGCGAGACCGCAACCAATAGATATACACAAAGTATTTATAAAGTTACTATTGTGGAATGTTTCCCTAATCGATATATTTGTTTATATCTTGTAAAAATTTTGTAAATCAAACTCGTTGAACATACATAATCATTTGATAGGTGGCTACGAGATTGAAGGTGCTTAATCTGTCATATTGCTATGGGTTAGACACAACTCCTGAACTCTCCGCATATTTATCCTCAGAAATTTTAATTCTAGAGAATTGTAGGAATTTGATAAGCATTGATAAATGCATCGGTCATCTAAAACATATGAAGCACTTGAATTTAAATAGATGTTTTCATCTCCAAACGTTGCCTATTAAATTAGATTCTTTGCAAGCTTTGACTGAGCTACTCATGAATAAAATCGCCGATGACGACTTTGGATATGGCATAAGCATTAGAGAAGTCTCAACTTCCATTAGAGCACTCATAAATCTTGAGCGCTTGGTCATATGTGGAGAGTCTGAGCTAACGACACTTTCCCATTCGATTGGAAACCTGAAATCTTTAGTTGAGTTGAATTTCTCATTTACAGGTATTACAAAGTTTCCAGATACCATTGTCAATCTAAAGAGCTTGAAAGTGTTGAAGATGAACAGAAGTGGCATGAAAAAGTTACCCGAGGCAATTGGGGAGTTGGAGAAACTTGAAGAGATTTATGCAGAGGATTGCAATTAGCAAGAGATGATTCCTGGAGATATCGGGAGACTACCTTCCTTGAAGATTTTGAAATTAACAGGAATTCGTGTGGAGAATGTACCAGAGCTTCCCCAGAGTTTGGAAAGTCTATGTCTGTCCTCAAGAGCTGTAGGAAAAGCTCCAGAGATCTCCAACCTTGTGAGTCTAAGAAATCTGGAATTATCTTTTATAACAGCCTCAAGTTATACAAAAAATTAGTTTAACATATGTTTATTATATCTCTTTTGGTAGCTAAATTGTAGTTGCACCATGCTATAATTGTATTGTAAAGTACTGTATGACAATGTATATTTTAAAGCCGTAGCACATCAAAGCTGGGTGAGGCAGTTTTCTAAAAGCTTCTATAAGGTTCTATAGCTTTGAATTAGCTGCAATTGTGAGGTATTTTCCAAACACCTTATAAAGCCGCAACACACCTTTTTACGGTTGAAGTTATTGCTGGAAAGCTTTACCAAACAGTCTCAACAAGCTTCTACGGTAACTTCACATAAGTAGTATATTTATACATATTTATAATAAAAGAAGTGGGTACAGTGGAGTTTTGTGATTGAGTCACACGGTGGCAAATTTTTATTCCCTATTTCCCCAAACATGAGATGTTGTGCTTGTTTGAGTGTCTCGCATACAAATTTTTCTGGTCAGACACCGCAACTTTTTCAAAAATAAATTTCTATAGACCTGTTAAAAGTTGATTCTATCCAAGAACCAACATGCTCGGGTTGGTTCCCGTGGAAAAAATTTTGTGAGGCCCAGCCCGAATCCAATCTACTCGTGTTATGAAGCTTCACGTTCAGACTGCTCGAAAAACATTATTCAATGGGTCCATTCAAGTTTCGCTTCAAATCCAAAAGCCATAAACCTACCCCTTTGTAATTGGAAAAAACCTATGAATTAAATCAGATCTGAAAGTGGAAAAGGAAACAGATGACGGGAAAGAGCAATATCTGAAAGAGGATGAGGAAGTAGGGCACCAAAATAGATGAAAACGTTTACAATCTGCAAGTGTAGTCCTCCCACCAGCCGCAGAGAGACATTAGGAACACATAGATCTACTTATATGAGGTCGCCTCGCCATGATGATCGGTCTCGTGATTTTGCACAATTGATCATGGACTGTTTGAAGAGAGAGAGAGAGAGATAGAGAGCAGCCATACATGCTGCCGGGAAGATCGGCGGAGTATGGCACCATTAGAGCAAGCCAACGACCACTATTCTTCTACTCTCTCTCCTCCTTTTTGCCAATTAGAAGCAGAGAAGCTGCTTGCTTCATTCTATCCTTCTTTCGCATTTCTTTTTAAGTTTTTCCACAGTAGATATTAGTATATTACAGTGTGTAAAAGTGAAAAGTCTAAATAAAAAATTTGGCTATTCAAATTATATTCAGTATTCAAGCAGAAGAAACAGAGAGAAAATGGAAGATGGAGTTGATGAGTTAACATACCCGGTGTTTTTGGTGTCCCATCCCTTGATTTTAGTAACTTCCTTGAGCGCCTCCTCCCAGTCCTGCACGGTCTCATCCCCACGTTCTCTTTTATGCTGAGTCACTGCATCCCTATATGCTCCGGTTTCAAGCTTCACAACAGAAGGTTCCACGTCATAGAAAATGGGCATAACCTCCGGTCCGTGGGTTCTCCTACGCTTCATCATGTGTTCCAGCTCGCATAGGCACCTCCTACTGGAGGCATAGCCTGTCGAGAAGATGGGAATGCAGACTTTCGAGTCATCGATGGCCTGGTAAATCTCAGGGCCGATCTCGTCACCGACATCGATTCCCTTCTTGTCTATGCAAACATGGATACCCTCATCTAGCAGGGCATAATAGAGGGTATCCGTGATGTTCAAGCGAGTATCCAGTCCTCGAAAGCTCAAGAACACATCAAACAGAGGTCCCGATGTGTCATTGGTGGTGGATCCTGTTTCTGAACTAGTCCGTGTCATTGTAGCTGCGTCTACTGCCATCAAAGATTTCACAAAAGATTTTACAGACTTGGGTGGGATGATGAGCCCACCAGAGGCTCAACATTCAGAGTCAAGTCGAGTAGAAGTCGAAGCCTAAGTAAACTGAAAATATGGGGGCGTCTTTGGTCAGCCCTCATCAATTTATAGTGTCCGCACCTATAAACTTAAGGAACAACATAAAACACATGTACTTAATCAAACAAAAAAAAAAGGTGAGGCTCTGGAACTTTCAGAAGACAAACGCTGGTGCAAAACAAGGTCTAGAGGCCGGAGGGTGTGACCCAACAAGCATTGACGAGAAATTTTCTCATGAAGGAAAAAATAAAAAAACGTCGGAGTCCAGGAACACGAGCTGGTGATTGAGAGGAGGAAAGTATCTATGAACACTAGATAATAGAGTTAAACTATTGAACAAACTTAAATGAAAGCCCAGTCCTCTGACCTTCGGAATGAGCCTCGCCACCGCGATCTACAGACCAACCGGCAAGCTACTTCAGCAAGATCCGTAAACAAGATGAGTAAACAAAAATCTCTAAAGGGGCAAGTTATTCAAAACCTGAAGGGCCACCCGTCGAAGGAGGCAGCTTGGGTTGGACTCGTCTGGTTCGGATGCGATGGTAGAGGAGTCCAACCTAAAACAGAGCCAAAGCAACCCCACTTTTCAACAGGATAGGCCTTACATCCGTCTCTTCTCTCGCCCGGGAAGGTAGGGGATCTGGGAATCGGTCGGGATCGGGGGAGGGAGGATCTGGAAATCTAGGTCGGGAACGGTTTTGATCGGAGAAGAGGGAGGGAGGATCAGGAAATCTAGGTCGGGAAGGGTTTTGAGAACTCACCGACGACCCCCGATCCTCGCCAGCCGAGCGTCCTGGATGAGCGAGCTGAGCAGATCGGAGTTTCCGCGGCGAGAGCTGCCGGAGATCTGATCGGAGAAGAGGGAAGGAGGGAGAGAGAGAGAGAGAGAGTCAAGAGAGGAGAATGAAAAGGAAAGCCTAGAGACGATGGCTTCTTAAAAATTTAAAATCGATGGAGAAAGAGGAGTAATAAAAAGGATGGGAAGAAAATAAAAACGAAAATAGGTACTCAAAGTAAAAAATATATATGGCCAAATAAAGGAACTTTTACTATATCAAATGACATAATAAAATATGTCATATAAAATTTATCAAATTAATTTGATTTATTTATTTGTGAATTTGTATGATAATTTACCATGTATATATAAAAATTTACATTTAACACATAATGTATCTCAACGTATCAGAATTCTCTACTTTTTGAGAAATAATGTGTCGTGTATCGTGTCGTGTCGCGTGTCCGTGCTACATAGGTTGAGACTAGGATGATATCTACGAACACAAGATAATGAGCTAAACTGTTGAACAAACTTAAATGAAACCCGAAAGCTGAAAGAGTTGCAAACTCTAACCATCTCAAAACTAGTAAGAATTAACAACAAAAACACAAAAGCATACAAAATAAAAAAGAATTTAACTCTGAATAAGCAGCTATGTTTACGTGTAACGCGACGGATATATCGAATAAATTCGAATTGGAAGGAACAAAGCAAAAGTAAAATTCTTGTGCACGCAAGATAGATGACTCACCTGCAACTGCATGAGAAAGCCGCATTCAAAATGGGGTCATGATTATCGAAGTTCCATCGAGTTCAAAAGAGCAAAAGGAAAAAATTGCAGGTCGCAAAACAGAAAGAGCAAAGAGAGAACTTTAAGAATCTGAGGACTGTCTGCCGTGCGCAGATTCTTAGGGCCGCGCATGCAAGAACCATTCTCGTCTTCGAGAACGTATTCCTGTCGAAAATAATTCTTTTTGATTCGTGCTGGAATTGATTCCCGAACATTTGAAGGCGTTTGGTAAAGGCCCAAAATTTCTATTCCTGAAATAGTAGAAGAACATAAATGTGTTTGGTAACGGCATAAAATTTCTTTTTATTAATAATAATTTAATAACATTTTAAATATTTTAATATTTCTTTCTTTTCTTTTTTTCTTCTCCTCCTTCTTGGACATGGCCGGTAAAATATTTTTTAATTAATAATACTTTTATTAAAAATAATTTTTTTATTTTTTTTTGCCATGGCCGGTAAAAAAATTTCTTATAAATAATTTTTTTATTAATAATTTTTTTAAAAATATTTTACTTCGCCATGCCCTGGTCGCTGGCCATGGCAGGTAAAATATTTTTTTATAAATATATTTTTATTAATAATATTTTAATAAAAAATATTTTTATTGAAATTATTTTTTTTATTTTTTTTTGCCATGGCCTGGTTGTTGGCCATCGCCGGTAAAATATTTTTTTATAAATATTTTTTTTATTAATAATGTTTTAATAAAAAATATTTTTATTGAAAATATTTTTTTTTTATTTTTTCGCCATGGCCTGGTCGCTGGCCATGGCCGGTAAAATTTTTTTTATTAATAATATTATTTTTATTTTTTTCGCCATAGCCTGGTCGCTGGCCATGGTCGGTAAATTTTTTTTATTAATAATATTATGGCCTAGTCGCTGGCCATGGCCGGTAAAATTTTTTTATTAATAATATTTTTTTATTAAAATATTTTAATCTCGCCAGATACGGTGAGGGTGGCCCTCGCACCGGACATTAGAAGCTATATTAAAAATCAAGAAAAAGAAGAAGGAAAAAAAAACTGATTCTCATTTTAGTTCCCAGAATCAAGAAGCTACTTTTTTTTATTCTTGATTCTGCTCCAAAACTGATTCTGGGCACAAATTTTGCAAGAATTTGTGCCCAGAATCAAAAAATTAAACAAACGGATTTCTATTCCCAAATTGATTCTGGGAATAAAAGAACATAATCAAATACTATTTGGCAAGTTGCCATGCGCAGCCTTAGTATATGATGTCTGGAGTCATACGAGAGGATGACCCACACATGTGAGATAGTAGTTGAGTGTGAAAGACTTAACTGACCAGTAAGCACGTGCCACGTGCTCGATGGGAAGTTTGCAATGATTGACACGCTCAAGGAAAAAGGAAGGGAAGAAGATAAAAAAGAAAAAGCGAAAAAACTATTAAAATATTTATAAACAAATGTTTACGTCCGCGCCGACCGCGTCACATAGGATGATCAATATCCATGTCAGCGCCAACTAGCCAAAATTGGTCGGATGGATTGAATTGGCACAAACGCAAAAGGTTTATGACTTAATTGGCAAAACAAAAAAGTTTAGAACTGAATTGGCATAATTGCAATAAATTTAGGAATTTTTTGGTAATTCTCTCCTAATTAAGTGTTCAGAAGCTCATTTATATTTGTGGCAAAGGTCGGGACATTTAAGATGGTTTGTATTATCGATTGCGTAACATCCATTTTCTGTGAGGACGGACCTACATGGCAATGGTCGGGGGCAATTGCCCCCACAAATATATATTACGTCATTTTTTTAATTACGTTTAAAAAATGCCCCCACTGTCGCGACCTCCCTAAACCGGCCCCGCCGCCTAAGGGGTTAGGCTAATGGATTACTAAGTTAAACCTAGCTCGAGCTCTCCCAAGCTCATACCAATTCACGACTTAAGTTAAAGTTATTAACATGGAAATCAATTTCACCTAGGAGTCGCCACTAATCAGTTTTTGGTGGGTCGATTAGACACCCAAGCAAAGCAGGGGAGAAATGCTTTACTTCTACGAACCAGAGATTCAATGGGTACGGGGACTTGATTACACTAATTGACTAACTAGTGCCCTTTCGGTACCTAATCTTGCTCAATTCACCACCTAACGTGTTCACACTAACTGGGAGTTTAAAAAATTCATTCCTAACCAAGCTAAGGGAAGCAACAATCACTACATGAACCTAACATGCATAATCAACCACATGCGAGTTTAAATTAAACATGCAATTCAAAGCGTGTGAATCAAGCGAGGAGCAATCAAACATACGCTAATCACACAAAAAGGGAGAGAAAAGCAATTCTGAAACCCAATTTCCAATTTTTGGATTTTTGAAATTTTTCTATTTTTTTTTAATTTTCGTTTTTTATTTAAAAAAATAATAATTCCCTAAATCGGCCTATGCTCGGTTTACGTGAACATGAAACAACTCAGAATATGAATATTACGAGAACCGGGCTCAAATCAACCGTTTCAAGATCGAAACTTGGTTTGGGCATTTCGTCGAGCATTTGGTGTGCATTAAAATGCCCCAAATGGCTTCCTCGAGCCATATTCGTGGCCTTCAATCTTACTCCGTGTGTAATATCAAGTGGAACCAAAGTATCAAGGTTATATTATCACATGCAAAGAACAAGATTAGCTAGAAATCACAACCTAAAACGCACGAGAACCAAGTTGGAATCGGCCTCCAATATGTGGGTTCGGGCTGCTTTTGCAAATTTGGGTTTAAACCCAGGTCAAGCAAACCTGTTGCATGCCCAGGTTTAAGCCCCGACACTTATCACGTGCAAGATCTATGGGAAACATCACTTCATCTGAGAGAATATACGTAACATCTACTTTTAAATGAAACAAACATCATGGAGAATGATCAAGCGAACACGTCGAAACAACCCCCCCAAGAAGCATACATGCATGGTTCATAATGACTAGCCATGAATCAATGTGGGTTAGCTTGGCTTTTGACTCAAGTTGCAAGCGATCTCATGATTCACACGGGGCTTCAAAGACCAAACCAAGTGGATCTCAGCCTAATTTGTACACCCATATAACATTCATCAAGCTCACGAAGGTAGAAAACGCATGCAAAGAGGAGTAGCAAGTCAAACATTTAGGGCTCATGAAGGAGCTCTAACACTTAGAAAAATTCCAGCCTCAGAAATTAGTTCTCTGGGCTGGTTTTCTCTTGATTTTTTCATAACTAAAACATATTCAAAATTGAACAAAAATACATGTAGGATACTCACCTTGCTTCCTAGTTTCTCTTTGAAGTATCCCTTGGCCGAGGGAACCGAAAACCTGTCTTCCAAGGGCGCGGGGAACTAGGCTTCTTCAAACTGGAAAATGAGATCTGCCAAGAAGGAACTGACAACGAAGGTTTTTGTTGGTCTCCAAAACCAGAATCAACGACCTCCTTTTCTGACTAATTTGACACTAACCCAAACTAGATGTATTCTAGTTTAATTTTCAAGTCACAGGTATCCTCATATATTCCTCATGTCTCTCAAAAACTCCCACTTTCCCTCACCAGTAACCGTCTGACTTCAACACTTCGAAGATTTCTGGGTTTCTCTCTTGACCCGAGAATGGGCTGCTTTTCGAGGGGATTTTGGGTGGCTTCCCGACATCCATTTGGGGCGTGAGACATATTTTTGGAAAGCTCTTTGAATGTAGTTCCACTCTCTAGTTGAAGGTTTTGGCTAATTTTGGCTCGAAGTTCACGAAAATCTCACTTTCCTCTCCAAAAGTCAGTCTGGAACTTTTCTGGGTTTATGTTTTTTTTGAGTTGCATCTGAGGGTGAGTTTTTGGAACCACCGTGAACTCTCTTCCTCTTCTCTCATCCCTTTATTTTTATCCCCCAAAAGAACGTGCTTCAGAGATCCTATCCATCAAATCCAACCCGATTTTTAGCCCGTGATTGCCCATTTACCAAGCCTGCAAACTGAGTCTCTTCACCAACTTTCTGACTCCAAAATCATCATAATTTGCAGCTGTTGAGTGAGCAGGTTTGACTGAGATTATCACGTGTTTTCAGCAGCTTATCCCTGGCAAATTTTTGTCCATTTGCACTCCTAATGATGGTCTCACACCTCGGCCAGAGTTCACGCTGATCGGCTGGCTGAGTAGGATATGGTGGGGCCACAAATTTGGCTACTCAGCAGCCTCGAATTGAGACCAAATCGTGGACCGGTTTTTGGAAGCTAATTTAAGTGCTTTAATCCATTCATTTGGTCGGAATTTTTGATCAGTTTGAAAGTTGAAGTATATTAGTTTAAGATGATAATCAGAATTTGCAATTTTCCATGCCCAAGTTTGCAGGAAAGTCCCTCAAAATTAGCCACTTTCTTGTCCGAGAATGCCCGATTTGAGCCAATTTAGTCCTTTTGGCTTGATCTGATCAATTTTACCTTGCCCGTTTTCAATTTCAAGCTTGATTAGGGGTAAAAATGATGATTTAAGGGCTTGGGGGCAAATTTTACAAATTTTGCGATTTGATCCCCCAACTTTTGGAAATTGTATTTTGGCCCCAACTTGCTGGTTCATTTGCAATTTGATCCCTCAGGTCTCGGTTAGCTACACTCGAATCCTTGGCTCTTGCTCTTCCGTTTTTTTTTTTATAGAATAATTCCAAAATATTTTTGTGGAAAAACAAGCTCCAATTTTTTTGAAAGTGATTTTTGGGCAAAAAATTTAGGTGTCAACACCCACAAATTTGATGGGAAATCACTTTAATTTGTTATATTTTCACATTTTCGTTATTTTTCCTTCATGATTGAGAACTACAGTAAATAGACAAATACTTCACATTTTCGTTATTTTTCCTTCATGATTGAGAACTACAGTAAATAGACAAACACTTATGAAGGTTTTAAATACAAAATATTAGCAAAATTTCCTTACCAAAAAAAAATATTAGCAAAATTTATTGCAATTTTACTCATCATTCTATCCTTTTCAACCACAGAACTATTATATTTACTATTTGAATCAATAAATTTTATTTACTTTTTAGCATCTATTAGGTTTCCCACCAATAAAAATTGCCGAATCCGTGCCTGATTTTCTCCATCGTAACACGCATACAAGGCAGCCAAGAAAATCCGAGGAAAACTCAATTATTGAAGAAATATATATGAAACAAGCCTCAAATTATGAAGGCCAACATATACGAGAAATCAGACGAAATTGGAAGAGTTAACGATCCAAATAGGATTCAACCGGGTTCGTGAATACCTCAGGCCGATTCAATCCACCGATCTACACAACCCACTAACGCAGTGGTCGTTTGGGCCAATCGCTGACATGGCGCTGCTGTAGGGCTAACGTAGCATTGACGCAGAGCAGCTTTGAGGTGTGTTAAGGCGTGAGCACATTCTTGGCAGCCGGTGGTGCTAGATCACAATTGTTGGAAAATATCTAAGCGATTTTGACTATAACAAAACTTAATCCAAGTACTTAATAAGCTTATTTAAGTGTGCATAGGCTCATATCTAAATTATGCAGAAGTTATGATATGACTCCACAAGTATATGGGTTAAATTTCACTAAGTTCAGAAAGTTGAAGGAAAGGTGTAGAACGAAAATCTTGGTTCCGTTAAATGGTCAAACCTGATCGTGAAACACTTTCCTTATACAGATTTGACGACCGTTGGAATTCCTAAATTGAAGACTCAACTCATAGAAATAAAGTATGATATTCCAATATTATCTATGTAAAAAATTATGGACTAATTTGCTCCATAAATTGATAGGATGACATGATCAAAGCATGTTGTTAATAGAAGGTTTGATTGACTGCTTAGATTTATGGTAGGTTCTACATAGACATGTTAAAATAGATCATGAACCAATTTCTTAATACATACTTGATGGGTTGAATTGTTATATGGGTTAGATTTATTCAGTAAATGGGTTTAGAATTAAGTGATCGTTTATTCTTCGACGTGACACAGAAATGATCCGACAAAAAGTTTTAGCATTAAAGTGAGTTATGTATGAAAGTTATGGTACTTTTATTGTCCTTTTCCTGAAGTGCAGCCATAAAGCATGTTATGGAAGAAATAAGACTGAGGATTGATCCATTGGAGGAGAGCGATTACTCATTGGCGATTGGTAGTAGTGGTGAGCATTGTTCGGGTTGGGCAGGTCCACCCCCTAACCCTAGGACCAACCCGCACAATATTGGTCCTCAATTTTTGAGACCGAGGACTGATCCTATTGAACCTGGGACCAGGGACCGGACCGACCCAATGGGTTCGGTCCGGTTCTAGGGTTAACCCGGGACCAACCAATAATTTTTTTGTTTCATTTTTTTGTACTCTCTGAAAAGGCAAACATACTATTTCAAATTACATATCCATCGACAATGAGGTTGAAACTTTAAAATCAAACACGAAGTATGACTCATTAGCCAAGTTGTGATTGTAAAGCAGGGGCGAACCAAGCGTTAGGGTTTCTAATTAGGGCTTTTTTTTCCTTCTGATTTACTTAGTGACAAGCGAGGTCAGCAAAGAGAGGCGAGCGACGAGCGGCGAGCGGGGCGAGCATCGTGTGGCGAGCGTCAAGCGGTGAGCAGCCAGAGGCGAGCAGGGCGAGTATCGAGCGGGAAGTTTTTTCTTTCGATTTTGGCAAACTGAAGACTAAAGAGAGAGGACAAAGAAGACTAAAGGAAATGAGTACTAGAGGAGGACGCCGTGAAGAACCTGTTGAATGTTGTTTAACGTCGTTTTGGACGACGTGATGAGCTATTTCACGCCATTTCACTTAGGGTTCTCTTTGGAATAGATAAAAAAAATTATAAATAATATATTAGATATATAATATATAAAATATATTTTAGATATATTATATATAATATATATAGTCAGGGTTGGTTCGGGTTGGACCGATCCTAAACTTTCAGGATCAAGGACTAACCCGCACAGTGTTGATTCAAGGATTCCAGGATCAAGGACCGACCCAATTCCCCCTGGGAACCGGACTAGGACGACAGGGTTGGGCCAGTCTAGGGTCGGTCCCTGATTGATCCTGGACCGATACTCACCCCTAATTGATAGCACGCTTTGTTTGTGTCACCGCACAAACTTTACAATATAAACTATAAGTGGACACAATTTATTAGAAGTCGACAAGTCTAAGTAAACTATAAAATATGGTGGCAGTCGTCGTCAGTCCTCATCAATCTACCGGGACTACACCAATGAACTTCAGTAACAATATAAAACCCATGTACCCACAAGGAAAAGAAAAGAAGAATTTGCTCTTCATCGACATTGGGATTTCTGATGAAAAGAAAAAAATTGAAAATAATTGCACCTCAATTGCGAATTGCGTCAAAAGCAAACCTACTCTCTCTCGGATTACTTGGTTGTCCTGATCTTTGTAGTCATGAACAAAGTGATGCTTTTTTGGAGTTACTTTACCGTACTATTATTAGTCAAAAGTAAAAGGAAAAACAAATCCAACAAAGCTGGATTGGTCACTAATTTAGGTGCTTTTTATTTAATTAAACCCGCATTTCTAAAAGAGAATGGAAAAATACAAGTTTATGAAACTTTGTTAACTTATACTCATTTAGGTTGGATGATTTGTTTATGTATTTTGTATTGAATTAAAATTTACGTATGAGAAAATTGAAAAAGAATCTTGTACATACTATTTGTTTATATAGGTTCCTTTTTCTTTAAAGGATAAAATGATACGTGACTGAAAAGAAAAATATAAAGATCAAAGTGGGACATGTGTAAATTGAATTGAAGAGAGGGCCATGTGGCAAATTCACATAGGCCTCCTCCCCTTGCAGCAGTAAACTAATATAATATCAAACTAAATTAGATTAGATTAGATTCAATAGTGAAAAGGGAAAAAGTCACAAAAAAACCCTAAATTATGGACACTATAACACATTTATCTTAACTTTTTTCTATGACACTAAAAATTATAAACGTGTACTTATGTAACACATTTACTCTCTATTAAAATTCTGTTAATGGGAACCATTAAAAATCTGTCATGTAGGATGCTAGAAAGCAAACGGTATTGACACGGCGCCCACGTGGTTTAAGTACAATAAAAACGACGTTGTATTAGCTGAAAAATCATCTAACGGAACCTTAACGGAGGGTAAATGTGTTACATATGTACAAGCCTGGAGTTTCTTATGTCACATGAAAAATTCAAGGTAAATGTATTACATTGGGCATAGTTTGAGATTTTTTATGTCACAAAAAAAAAGTTCAAAATAAATGTGTCACAATAGGCATAATTTAGGTTTTTTGTGTCTTTTTCCCTAATAAAAATTAAAATTGAGAAAAAAGTGAACAACTCAAGTTTGAACCAAAAGAGCTTATTCTAGGTATAGACTCTAAATAATTATCAATTATTCGAAAGTGAAAGCTTAAGGAAAAGCAACATATAGGATCAATTAGTTATTTAACCGTCATCCTTTTGAAATTAGTAGTTGGATGTAAATCTACCTTTTCTTGCTTAAGCATTTTGTTAGCACAATCTTACTCTAGCATTGGAAAAATGGAAATAGCATAAAATGATCACTTCTAAACAATTTACAAATCAGTAAAACAACGAATTGTTATTCTTTCCTTTTGTTTTTGTGATATTGTTTCATCGGGGAGGGCTGGCTCAAACAAGAAGATCCACAAGGCGAAAAAATTAAAGGCATGTGTAGACGAAATTGGTAGACTATTAAAGTAGTTAGCAATTTGAGAAGTACAAAGAGATATTCGTAATTTTCTAAATCAAGTAAGATAAAAGTTGGTAAGCAATTAAAATAAATAAATAAATATATCTTAATGTGATAATGTTGTTATCTCAGTCAAATTAATGTTGGTAGTTTAGGATACAAGTCAGCAACTCATTTTAGTTTTCATCATAGCTGCGTCTGCTAACATCGTCTGCTAACATCAAAGATCTCACAGACTCCGACTGATGGGAAAGTTTATATTAGCTTTTCTTTTGTCTTCTTACTCTGTCTTTTTGTAGAGATGGGAGTCGAACTCCACATCTGAAACTAAATGCCATCTTTAATGAAATTACGCTTCTGTTTCTGATTTCTATTTTCTGCTACACAATGTTGGCTGGCTTAGGTCCCACCAGAGTCAAGTCAATATAATTTTATTAAGTCAAAGTTGTCGGTCAGTTCTCATCAATTTAGCGAGTCGATTCCAATAAAAGGAATATTATGAAACACATGTACCCGAAAAGGGACAAGAAAATGAAGAATTTGCACTTGTTTGACATTGATTGATTGCAATTGTTGTTGTAATATTCTGTTATTTTAGATAGTCATCCCGTAAAGCCTATAGGCTAATGACTCTTCATTGATATAAATCCAAATATACGGAAACTCCTCAATTCTTTTTTTTTTTCCGTATTATTCTTTAACTTGGTATTCGATGAAATTGAGTTGCTATTTCTGAGTTTCATTATCTCCTACATGGCGATGGCCGGCTGGGGCCCACCAGAGTAAAGAGGACAAAATTTAGTGGGGGTCGAAGTCTATGTAAACTAAAAATATGGGGGCGTTGTTGGTCAGTCCTCATCAACCTACCGTGTTAACACCGATAAATATAATTGGATAGGTTGACAAAATAATGGTCGAGACAAACACTGGTCGACACCAATAATACTTTTAGTACGCCTTAGTCCAGGCAGCTAAATAATCATCATTCTCACGTGGAAATTGAAATTCGGAATTTATATTTAAATTGTCCACTATACATTGGTCGAACGAATTACTTTTACAATGAACCATTAATAATATTATACCTTCTTCAGCAAAAAGAAGCCTGTCCCTGTTTTTACATCATCAAGTGCATCATCAATCCACTCGTTATTGGCCTTTCTCCATAATCCTACCCGACAAAATTGAAAACAAGAGCAAAAGAAAAACAAGAATGAACAAATTCTGTAATCTAACTAATCTCTTCTTTCATTACAAAAAAGTATCTTCTCCTGTTGGATTTATCTTCTATTAATTATTGTGAGTTAATAGAAGATATTGATCATATATAATATGGAAGATTTTCTTAATTTTTTTTAGTCTGAAAGAATTTTCTTTCTAATTAATTGCCTAAGATTGGGATGTCAACAAAATCCTTCTAAAATTTAGATATCAATGTAGAATATCGTGAAGGCAACTTCTCTATTCCTGGTGCCCGGAATTATATCAACATATAAAGAACAACTGAAATGGATAAGTTGAAGTCACATTCTCTCGTGAATTTCAAAACATTGTTGTCATGATCCGAAAGTTTTTTTTCCAAGGGATCATCCGTAGAAAGGATCTTTCCAAAGGCCTCCAGGCTCTGTCAGGTCTGCAACTAAAACGATCAATTTCTTGAAGTTTTGCTTTAGAGTCACTATCAACCTTTGGTAACAAATTTAATAAGTTAGAACGAACGATTTATGATAGTTTGTGAGTGCTGATTGCAAACAATTTCTATGAATATGGGCTAACACTAATCGCATAAACAAAAAACGAAATAGGCTGAGGCAATGCTTGATAACTCAATTACGGTAACGAGATCAAATTATATTGGACTTTCTATATCTTAGTTTGGTAATAATGTGGGTGGATAGTGAGTGCAGTCCGGTATTCTAGTAGCCATCTATGACAGAAATGCTATTAAAATGTGCACTATAATTAGGACTTTACTGGCGTCTTATAAAACATCAAAGAGACAGTACAATCGAAAATGAAGAAATTGATGTTTGTACAAGAAAAGGCGTCTCCAGGGCCGCATGCCCATCGTAACCCATTCCTATGACATTGTACTAGATATCATGGATCGTAATACCTATATTGAGAAGACTCCTTTGTTAAAATCTACATTTGAATCGTTGACATTATGTGTTTTTCTTAAGGGGAATCTCAGAAGCACGAAATGTATGGGCTTCAATAGTCACCTAACGAGACTGCCTTATTCAACGAGAACTGGCTAAAAATGTCTGAATAATTATCGATATTTGAAAAGGAAAAACTTAGTTGAGAGAAACGAATGTAACACGATGCTAGCACAATTAATCCAATGTGATTATATGAGCTCCTACATTGAAATGAAATCTAAATCATATAAGATAAAAATATTTCTGCAATGACACGTCACGAGCTGGTCTAGATACCATCTGACCACTAAACGAAAAGTATATAGAAATTCCTCAATTCATTGACATACATCGAAAAATATACAAGAATTCCTCAATTCATTGATGTACATCGAATTATACAAAAATTCCTCAATTTTTTTTCCATATTATTCTTAACTTGGTATTAAGTGAAATTGAGTTGCTATTTCTGATTTTCATTATCTGGGACATGGAAATGGCCGGCCTGGGACCCACCAGAGTAAAGTGGTACAAAATTTAGTAGATGTCCAAGTCTAAGTAAACTATAAAATATGAGGGAGTTGTTGGTCAGTCCTCATCAATCTACCGTGTCGACACCAATGAACTTCAGTAACAATATAAAATACATGTACCCACAAGGAAAAGAAAAGAAGAATTTGCACTTGCATTTCCTTGAGATTTCTAATAAAAAGAAAGGGAAAAGGTTACACTTGACAAGATGACAACCCAAATTTTTTTTTGAAAAGAATTGCACCTCAATTGCGAATTGCGTCAAAAGCAAACCTACTCTCTCTAGGATTACTTGATTGGCCTGATCTTTGTAGTCATGAGCAAAGTGATGCTTTTATGGAGTTACTTTATCATACTATTATTAGTCAAAAGCCACTGGAAAAATAAATTTAAAACAGCTGGATTGATGATTAATTTAAGTCCTTTTCTATTTTAATTACATATGAATTTCTAAAAAAGAGTGGGAAATATAAGTTTATGAAACTTTGTTTTTTTTTTTTTTTTGGTCGTGAAAACTTTCTTCATAATTAACAAGGAAATAAGCCCAAGTTCAGAGACAAAGCATCAGAACATACTATGGCCCACAGGGCCGAAGGTGGAGAAAAAACCCAATAAGGAGGGAGGCCGGAGCAACGTTGAGTCTTAGCAACCCAGTCCGCAGCCCGGTTCGCTTCTCTTGGGCAGTGAGCGACTTCCAAGTTGCAGAAGCCCACTAGCAACTCACGAATCTTGTCCAGATACGCACGTTCCTCCCAATCAAACTGATCTGTGGTTGAGCTGAAGACTGCACTTATCAGTTCCAAACAGTCAGACTCGAGGACAGACGACTGTCCTCTTCGTGCGGAGACATGTACTAGGGTTTGAAGAACGGCGATGGCCTCCGCCTGGATTGTTGCCTATGATGCTGGAACCGTGCGAGCGAACTCATCCACCAGAACTCCATTGGCATCTCGGCACACACATGCAACCCCTCCTTCCATTCTTCCTTCCATGCAAGAGCCATCGACGTTGAGCTTGAGGGTTCCCGGATTTGGGGGTTCCCAGATCTGAGGTAAAGTTGGTTTTTTGTGCGTTTCTTCCCTAATTCCCTGTTGTGTTGTGAGAAATACTTGATGTAGCTGCACAGCTTCGTCCACCAGCAAATGGGGTTCTGGTTTGCACTTTCGGAAAATAAAATTATTTCTCGCCTTCCAAATCAGCCACAAAATCACAACTAGAAGGTCAAAGGGGGGTGGGTCTGTCGGCTTACGCACAAATTTCCTGTAATTTAGCAGCCGGTCGTCTATTCTTGTTAGGCCCTGACTCTGTATATTCTTGTTCAAAATAGGGCTAGACCATACGGCCATTGTCCAAGGGCAGAGCAGAAGCAAATGATCGACGGTTTCTGGGGCTTGATGACAAATGGCACAGGTCGGTTCAGGTACAACACTTCTCTTAAATAAATTTTCTGTCGTAGGGGGAGCATTCTGGCAAGCAGCCCATAGGAAATATCTAATCTTTGGGGAGGATTTAACATGCCAAATCTTACTCCAAAGTGGTCGGGGGGTCTGATAAGAGGAGGAGGCTAAGTGCTGAGTTGGACCCTCGAGAATTTTCTTGCTGCTGCGGTTTCCACTCTTAACAGAGTATTTCCCATATTTAGTGTTTGTCCAAACTAATCTATCTTCTGTTAATTGAGGATTTAACGGAATAGCAATAATTTCCTTCACTATATGTTCGTCAAATAGTTCCTCTAGAAGGACTCCATTCCATCTTGCGTCAGGTTTCAGGATCAAATCACCAACCTTTGAGGGGTCTCCCCTGTTCCCAGGTCCCCCCAAGACTCCTCTTTTCAACCACTTAACCTCTCTGATATTGATGTTTTCCCCATTCCCAACAGCCCACATAACAGAAGATGAAATACACTCTCTACCAGTTAGTAAACTCTGCCAACCCCATGAGGGGCGTGTTCCTTTCCCTGCTTTCCAGAAATCACTAGCTGGGAAGTAGATTCCTTTAAGTTTTTGGCTCCAAAGTGTTGAAGGGGAATTCAACATTCTCCATGCTTGCTTCCCTAGCATTGCCTTGTTAAAAGTAATTAGGTCCCGAAAACCTAATCCACCATGCTCTTTGCTGAGTTTCAACACATCCCATCTCCTCCAATGCACCTCATGTTTTCTTTCATTGTTTTGCCACCAAAATTTAGCTATTTTCCTCTCAATCACCTTACAAACAGAAACGGGAATTTTAAAAATTGACATGTCGTATTGGGGAAGGGCTTGCACCACAGCTTTAATTAACACTTCCTTCCCCGCTTTTGACAATAAATTTTCCTTCCAACCTTCAAGTTTCATATTAACCTGAGCCAGGACCCAGGCAAACATATCTTTTTTGGACGCTTCCCAATTAGAAGGAATCCCTAAGTACTTCCCTGTTTTCTCAATCTCTGGGACCCTCAACTCAGTTGCCATATTTTTTCTCAAGTTCGGTGGACACCCCTTACTAAAGAAAACTCCTGACTTATTCAGATTGATTGCCTGACCAAAAGCAAAACAGTACTGATTCAAAATAACTGAAATATTTTGACACTCACTGATCTTTCCATCCAAGAAAAATATTGAATCATTTGCAAAGAGAAGGTGAGACAGAACAGGACACGATCTAGTCAGCTTAATTCCCTGGAGTGTGCCATCCTCAACAACTCTTTTAATCATTAATGAAAGTACATTTGCCACCAAGATGAATAAGTATGGAGAAATTGGATCTCCCTGCCGAATACCTCTTGAAGATTTGAAGTAGGGAAGGGGTTCTCCATTAAATTTAACACTGAAGGAAATAGTTGTGACACACTGCATCACCCAATTAACCCATTTCGCATGAAAACCCATCTTCTCCAAACAAGCCTTTAAGAAGTCCCATTCTATTCTATCATACGCTTTTTGCATATCAAGCTTCAACACAGCTTGGAACTTCTTCTTACTTGCACGCACTCTCAGATGGTGCAGCACCTCCTGAACAATGAGTATATTCTCTTGAATTTGACGGCCACTAACAAAAGCACTTTGTTCTACGCAGATAATATCTGGAAGTAAAGGTTTTAATCTGTTGGCCAAAACTTTGGATATTATCTTGTAGACAAAATTACATAGGCTCATGGGGCGAAACTGTTCCAGCTTTTCTAGGTTGGGTATTTTGGGGATAAGTGTAATTTGGTTTTTGTCCGTTCGCTTCAGCATTTAAACATCCAATGTTAAAAAAGGAAGTTACCTCCTGAAAAACGTCCTGCTTAATGTCCTCCCAGTGGTGTTTGAAGAACTATCCACTTAAACCATTAGGACTAGGGGCTTTGAGAGTACCTAGCTGGTGTACAGCTTCTGAAATTTCCATCATGGTGACCTGAGATATCAACTTTTGATTCATATCTTACATCACTAAAGTTGGAATTTGCTCGATAATAGACTGGAAATTTCTCTGCCCTACTGATGTGTATAAACTCTTAGAGTATTCCACTGTCATATGCTTTAGAGCACTAGGTTTACGAGTCCACTCCCCATCTATATTAGCTAGCGTAGAGATTCTGTTTCGCTGCCTCCTTTGAATAGTTGTTGCATGAAAAAATTTGGAGTTTTTATCCCCCCATTTCAACCAGCTAATACTGGATTGCATGCCCCAATACATTTCCTCCCCTTTCCACAATGAGCCAATTTCCTCTCTCAGCTTGAGTATCTTTTCTTTGCTTTGGGAAATATTTGGGTTGTTTGTTATAGTTTGGATCTCTTGCTTTAATGTCTCTATTCTCCTATGAGCATTTGAGAATTTTTTCTTACTCCAAGACGTAAGGGTTTGGGTCACTTCCCGCAATTTAGTTAGTAAATCAGCTCCTTCTTGCTTGGAAGATAGCCAAACCCCCTTAACAATATTTCCATACTCATCATCCTCTAACCAGTATGCTTCAAATCTGCATTGTTTTGCTCTTTTCACTGGTAGTGGGAATAATCTCAGCAAGATGGGACTATGGTCTGAACCTACTGCAGGTAAAGCAAAGGCTTCCGTATTTGGAAAAAGCACCCTCCATTCAACCGTGCATAGGACTCTGTCTAGTTTCTTCTTGACAAATTCCCCCCCTTCCCTATTATTAGCCCAAGTGAAGGCACATCCCTTGCTTTCCGCTTCCATAAGATCACAACTGTTCAGGAAGTTATTAAATGCGACCAGCCGTTAATTTTCAGCCTTCCTCCTCCCCACCTTCTCCCAAGGATAAAGTATTTCATTGAAATCCCCTACACACACCCACGGTAGATAGTTCAAATGTTTAATACCTTCCAGCTCCTCCAATAACATCAGTCTATCATGAAATATGCTGGGTGCATGAATACAAGTTATAAGCATTCTTAATTTATGATCTTTCAGTTCACACACCATATCAATATATCTGTTGGTATTCTGCTCAATAGAAATTGCTACCTGGTCAGTTCATAAAATAGCCAAACCTCTAGCTATACCCCTTGGGTTGACAATGAAATTGCCTTGATACTTCAGTCTCTTCTTTAGACGTAACACCATATTTTCCCCATTTTTTGTTTCCATAAGAAAGATCACCGCAGGCCTATCGCGAGCCACAAGAGCTCGTAGGTATTGAACTGTCAGTGGTAAGCCCAACCCCTTCCAGCTTATAAGGTTCATTTGTAATCCGGTGGCTTATTAGGGCTAACCACCAAAGCCCATTTATCATATATAACTACGATTTCTTTTCGTGACCATAAGTTGACTAACCTTCTGCAGAGAGAAGCCAGGAGAGCATCATCCTGATGTTCTTCCTCCATTGTTGCAGGTTGTCGCAAGGAAGCCCAGCAGAGAAAGGAGAGAAGATACTACATTAGGGTAAGAAACCCTAGGCGCAAGAATCAAGCGGAGCAATACTTGTGTGTTATCAGAGACGAGATGAAACAGGATGCTGGAAAGAGGTTTAGGTTTTCAAGGCATTGTTAGGGTTTCGAGGAAAACTACCACCAAAGGGGTAGAGAGCAGCTCTTCCTAGCGAGAGAGAAAAGGGGCATTCGACCCCTGTGAAACTTTGTTAACTTATATTCATTTAGGTTGGATGATTTGTTTATGTAATTTTTTTATTGACGTAAAGTTTACGTATAAGTACTCTTAATAATGATACTATTCTAAACCAAGTAAGAAAAAAAAATGGTAAAGTGATTAAAATTAATTGATACATTAATGTGATGAACGTTGGTGTCTCGATCAAATTAAGGTTGATAGTTTTAAATAAAAGTCAGTTAATCCTTTTTCTTTCATCATAGTTGCTAGAGTGGGAGATCATCTCTTCGAGCTACTTGTTATCCCCATAGCCAGTCTCTCTTCAGCTTCTTCAAGTTGGATAGATAAGGTCACCTTCGTAAGGAATTACACAGTCCGATCGAATTGGAGACGTATCAATCAACAAGAGTTGTAGATTGACCAAGTTGGAAAGGTCAACAACTTCAAGAAGATTGCAGCTGCGAACTTCAAGTTTCCTCAAACTAGAGGGAAGCTGTCCAAGGTTGCACAGGTTCTCGCAGTCGATGAGTTGAAGTTTTTTTAGACAGCAAAGGCGACCCCAATATAAGCTTAAGCCGATGAAATTAGAAAGTTCCAACATTCAAAATGGGCTGTAAGTTCTCGCTTTTGGAAAAGCTCTGATGGAGGTTGAGTTGGTAAAACATAATTCCAGATTCCTTAAACTCAGAAGGTTGGTGATGTTTGGAGCTTTTTTAATCGCTGTTGAGGACAGACTCTGGGGAAGCTGTGGTACATTTTGCACGCGAGTTTGTGTTAATTTCAAAATCTTCAAGAAAGGTAGTCTCCCTGTATCACCAGGAATCATCTCTAGCCACAAGTAATACTCTCCATAGATCTCTTCAAGTTTCTTCAACATGTGACTTCTATTCATCTTCAACACTTTCAAGCTCTTTAGATTGACAATGATATTTGGCAACTCTCTCATGCCTGTGCTTGAGATATCCAACTCAGCCAAAGATTGCAGCATTCCGATAGAGTCGGGAAGTGTTGTTAGCTCAGGAACTCCACAAATGGCCAAGCACTCAAGTTTTATTGAGTGTTCCAATTGATCTCGGGACTTGACTAATGCTTCCAAAGAAATTATAGTAACGTATGAGTAGCTCAGTTAAAGCTTTCAAAGAACCTAATTCAACAAGAAGCACTTGGAGACGAGTACAACTATTTAAATTTAAGTGCGTCAAATGTCTCAGATGACCAATAGATCTATCAATCCTTAACAGGTTCCTGCACTCTTCTAGAATTAATATTTCCGAGGAAAAATATGCAGAGAGGTCAGGAGTTTTCTTTAACCTGGGGCACTTTGACAGATTAAGGACCTTCAATCTCGTAGCCACCTGTCAAATCATTATGTATATTAAATGAGTTTGATTTATAGAAGTTATGTAAGATTAAAACAAATATATCCACTAAGGAAGCATTCCACCAAAGTAACTTTATAAATACTCTGTGTATATGCATTCCTCTATAATTTAAGCCAATATCACTCTTGTCTCAATTTTTTAAATTTCCTTCAGTACTGTCCCCAGTAACAAATAAAAGAAAATAGATCTATTTTCAAATTACCCGGGTATGCAATAATAAAAAGACAAAAGAATGTAACACCACATCTCCTATAAATTATAACATCTCTTTTCAACTTCATCATGGAATTACCGATTTTGTTCCCGACACTAGTACTTATGATTCCAAATTTTGCGGCTCTGCCTATGTAAATGTATCATAAAAAAAAAAATTAATGTGGAAAATAATCTTACATGTCTTCTAAGTATCAACTAATCTATAGTTGCAGTTTACTATTTTATTTTTATTTTTTTTGTTTCATTCATTAAGACAAGGGCGTTATTAGCTTCCACATAACCTTTTGAAGAGTACGATATTAGTATTGATGTACTAAATAAATCTGTCGTTTGGTTTTTCTTCGGCAGCGCATCCTACATATAGTATAGATAGTCTTCTTTACCACTTATATTTCACTCAATTTAAATAATTATTATTAATGACAACTTATTGGCGTGATTAGGGAACTCAAAATATCGTGAATGTTCATATAATGTTCTTTAAAAAGTAATGTAAGTCAACATATATTAAGAGATGACATATTCCATTACACGATTTACAATCCTATAAATTACAGAAATTACGAAATATGTATGAATATCTAATCAAGTCATTTCCTTTATTGATTGTGATAACCAAAATGTAGTTTCTAGTAATACAAAATGTACACATTACAATACCCTTTACTCATGCAGCTACAATCAATTTGAAATGAAGAAAGTCATCAGGAAAAGATTTGCCAAAATAACAAAAACAGCAGTAACATAGTATCAATCTAAAACTATAAATGCAATGCGGATTAACGACCAACAACCAAATCTTAATTTTTAATTTTTATTTTTGGTAAGCTAATTGTTTGATTCGATAAAAATGAAAAAAAGCTATCTTGAAAAATCTACACATGTTCTCCATCTACACAACGTAATGTCTGTGAATGCAATATCAAAAGAATGAGATAAAAGTGATCGAGGGTAACATTCTTTCCTTCAACCAAAGTGTGAATAACATGGATATGCAAGTAGCATTATGTCTTCAATCACATCTTTGACATCTATCTAAAGTCATTGCTTGATTCGACATACTTTTAATGAAAACTCAACAGTTGTGTTTCAAACCTATGGAATGAGGGATTGGTGTCATAGGCATTCTTAAAGACCAAGGTTTGTTTGAATTAAGGCAACAAAATTTAATTGAAAAAAGAGCAATAAAATAACAATCTACAACCCCATGAGACACAAGACCTGGTGTGACTGCAAGAAAATATAGCATGTTATATTTAATCATTTGCACATACCTTGAGTTGAGTCCAACCACCCCAAAGTTCGTCTATTCGGCTCCTCGATAGGTCAAGGATGAGTGGATTTTTTGGGCAAAAGTTGGTCGCACTCAGCATGGAAGGACCATTCTTCCAAGAAAGCCATCTCAATTCTGAAAAGAGATCCTCAAAGTCTCCAGAGAGGTTCCCACCAGCCATTTCAAGAAATCTAATACTTGGCACTTTCATAAATTCATCTGATGTCAAAACAATGGCTGGTCTAGACCTGCCAAAGTTCATACTGATCGCAACAACAATTTCGGTTCCCTAAAATGAGGAAAGAGTCAGTTAAATGTGAGTTCCAAATAATGTTTGAAATGAAGGGAAAACAATCCAAGGAAGATTTCTGCAATGACAAAGCAGAGGAGGGTGCACTTGGTCTTATACCTTCTTTCTCTTGATCATATCAAGAGCTTCTTCATGATTCCACACCCGTGAACATTGTCCTGAATCTTTACAATTTTCTTGGTAGACAATGCTCTTGCCTAAATCTTTGACCTGATCATGCATCCACAGTTGATTGTTTTCTGCAATTTTTACCAAGGACATCAAAAGTAGAACTTCAACCCCCTCATTCAGAAAAAATCCAGTCATACCACATGTAATCTGCATAACTCTTTTTTTCTCCAGCTAGAAAGCAAGCAACATCAAGAAATATTTGTCGTTGCCGATGATTTAACACCTCATAACTCAACATTAACTTTTCCTTCTCATCCTTATGAGGGTAATGTTCCATCTTTTTGACTATATCTTGCCACACTGCTTTGTTTTTCCCGTATAATAATTAGACCATCACTTCAATAGCCAATGGAAGCCCTCCGATTTTGAAGTAACTTTTTGAGACAGACTCAAAAATGCATTTGGAGGAGAGTTGCTTCTAAAGGCATGCTTGCTAAAGAGTTTAAGAGCTTCGAGATCCTTGAGTCCCTTAGCTTCATAAATCAAACAATGTTCAAACTGATCTTGGAATCCAGTTAAAACACTTTTATCTCTTGTTGTAACAACTATTCTACTTCCCAAACCAAACCATTCTGTCTTTGCTGCTAATGCCATAAGTTGGCTCCTATGATCTACATCATCAAGGACAATAAGAACTTTCTTCATCTTGAATCTATCTTTGATCATATTTATCCCATGATCGACGCTAGAAAGTTCAACTCCTACATTGCCAAGGATATCAAAGACTAGTTGCATTTGCAAATTTGACAGACCAAGACTTTTTGATGCTTCTCGGATATTTGAAATGAAATTGCAACTTATAAAATTAGTAAAAAGTTTTTGGTAAATAACCTTGGCAAGAGTTGTCTTGCCTATTCCACCCATTCCGCAAATTCCAATGAGTCTTCTGTCCTTAGATTTGACATTCAGCAAATCTACTACTTCGTCCACTGATTCATCCATTCCAACTAGATTATCAGATATATGAACATAAGACACCTTAAGCTTAACCAATACTTTCTGAGCAATCAATCGTGCGAGTTCTTTGTGGCTGTGTTAGCACACACAACATAATCAAGTTAGTTATGGTCTAAAACAAAGAAAAAATTATGCTCTTCAGAATACAATCAATAATCAAGCAAAATAAACGGAGAAGAAACAAGAAGACAGAGTTCAGTGTGTTAATTTACCCTTGGTTCTTTGTGTCCCATCCCTTGACTCTAGCAACCTCCTTGAGTGCCTCTGCCCAAGCTGCACAATCTCAGTCCCGTGTTTTTCTTCATGCAGAGTTAACACATCCTTATACACTTCGGTTTCAAGCATCACGTCAGAGGGTTTCACGTCATAGAAAATGGGCAAAACCTCTTGATCGTTGGTTTTCCTAAGCTCCATCATGTGTTCCACCTCGCGCAAGCACCATTCACTGGATGCGTAGCCCCTAGAGGAGATGGGAATGCAGATTTTCGAGTCATCGATGGCCTGGAAAATCTCTGGGCCGATCTCTTCACCGACATTAATTCCTTTCTTGTCTATGAAAACCTGGATACCCTTATCTAGCAGGGCATGATAGAGGGAATCTGTGAAGTTCGCGCGAGTATCCGGTCCTCGAAAACTCAAGAACACGTCAAACTCAGCTCCTGATGAGCCATGGCTTGTGGATCCAGTTTCCCAAAAAGAGCTCCTGTTTCTTTCCATCTTAGTAGCATCTGCTAAAATTCCGAAAGCAAATCACAAAAGATTTGACATGCTTTTCTAGTCAATGTACGTGTAAAACCACACCCATTTTAAAGTGATTTTACAAGACTTGGATGATTGGAAAACGCAGTGTTATGCAATTCAAGTAAGTTGCAAGAACTCCGTTTGGAACAGGGGTCGACAAGCGATGGTCAGGTAGGAAAGTGAGGCTCGGTTTCCATTTCCATTTCCATTGTGTTGCAGCATCCATCGAGAGAAGTGGTAAAGATACGATTGAAGGATTAAGAAAAGGCCTAAGCCCCACGAGTTGACATAATTTGGAGGAAGTAAAGTCAACCACACCTCAGTTACTTTCGAGCTCCTTGCTCTGTTGCCATGGCAGATCTGGAAGGCACGGAACAACCTCGTGTTCAGAGCTCAAAGTCCGAACCCCCAGCAACTCATCGAACTCGGCTCTGGCGATGAATCATAATCTCAGAAGAAGGCGTAAACAAAACGCAGGCGAAATCACAGCAGCTGATGGACTTACCCCAATGTCGGAAACCCCCATCCCGCGACGTGCCCGAGATGAACGTTGATGGATCTTTCGTACAAGAAACAGGGGAAGGAGCCATTGCTTGCGTATGTGGCCGCGACAGCTACGGCTTCTTGACTGATGGCTTTGCTCGATCGGTGAGAGCGGCCTCGGCATTACAAGCAGAAGCAGCAGCCATTGTTGAAACCCTGAAGTACTTCGAAGCAGAAAAAGCCGAACTGAAGCTAGGAGCTTGAAACAGATCAGTTAGATCTGGTGCGGGAGATATACGGAGGCGCAGATCAAGCAAGTTGGGGGAGGTGGTTGCTCTTATCACTAAAGCCCAAGCCCAAGCCCGTTTGACATGTTTTCCAACATCTGAAGATAGCCCCGTTACAAGAGAGATTGTAACATGGTTGCTGCGGATTTGGGGTAGTCAATGCATCTCACCACCCAATCTTATGTCGAAGATTTCCATGATAAATCTTATGTTGATTGAAAACATCATAACCAAGGTTCTTAGGGGAAATCTATCTCACCACCTACGTATCTCTAATGTAGTGATCCCTGTAGTAACTGTTGTATGGATTATCAACTTAAATTTAGAATAATTTACCGACTTTTATCGTATTAAATTATTGATTACTTTTGCATAAGCAACTCTTATTTATTTGGGTTATTAATTTTTATTTGTATTGGTTTTTTTTAATCTGAAAAGCTTTAGAATTCTCATTAGGAAGTAGTTTGACAATACATGAAATTTGCTTTAGAGCACAGCAAATTCGAAAATATAAGGGGGGCTAAGAGACCCAATTCAAGGGTAAGGTTTTGTTACGATGGGATTTAACGACTCAAATTTGCAATCTGATTATTTGTATTGGTTGGAAGCCATTATATTTACGAATTCTATTTAAAGATTACCAGCCTTAGTTAACGTGATTCACCAACTTATCTCCCATAATGTTATTACTTAGTATTGGGTTCTCAACTCTCATTTAAGTTATTTACCGACAATTTATTTAGTTTTTTTATATTTAACTTTTCTTGTTGTCTAAAAACTTCTATTTGCATTTCTTAGCAATGCCTTAGAATTACCAACTTTTTTTTAAATTACCATATTTAATTAGAGTAACTTGCTAGTTTTTCTATGTTTAAATTATCAAATAGTTTGTAGTTACCAACTCTTATTTGAGTTACTTATCAAGTTTTTTTTAATTAATAAATTTTCTTTTTTTTTACCGATTTTCGTTCACCTTTTCTTTACTACACCTTAAATTTATCAACACTTAAGAGATTTTCGATCAATGATAAGAGAAGTTAGTATTTTAAACAAAAAATAAATATACATTGATAACTAATTTCTTAGAGCCCACTTGGAGCTTTCCAACAAGGACGCTCAAAATATAATCACCAGGGTTGGCTACCGTGTGAAGTGGAAAAGAGTAACACTCCTTTCCCAGCCCACAACAAAAAGAAAAAGTCAAAGATCCGTCATGAAAATAACTACAAACGAAGTTACTTTTTCTCATCCATTTTCATGTTTTCATGACCTTTCTTGAAAATCTAGAATCAATTGTTCTTTAAAAATTTGGAATACATATGCGACATATATCATGAAAGTAATTACAAACGATCTTACTTTTTCTCATCCATTATCGAGTTTCCATTACCTTTCTTGGAAATCTGGAATCAACTGTTCTTTAAAAACTTGGAATACATACGTGACATATACATAACATAGCAAAACAAAGGAAAGGAAATGAAGAGGGCTGGGAAAATCGTAGAGGAAAGGAAATAGTATTAGTAAGTTTTATCACTCTACTTATCAAGAGGAATTATTGTGAGAAAATTTTTCATGTGATATGAAACTTCATTAAGGTTGTGTAGAGTTGTGAGCTGGTGCACTTTTTGTCTTCTACTGATTATCTGTTCCATGTGTTCTTCGTAAAAAGGAAATCAAGACAACGCATTTAACCAGCAACAATTGTAGACGATTGCGCTTAATCCAATATCCTCAATCAATTTCTCTTTCTCGTTGGACAACACTTCAATGAGCACACATCTATTCAAGTTGGTATGATTTTTTTGAATTGTAGAAACATGAAAACTCTCACGTACCACCACCCATCGGTGGCCGCGTTGGTTTGCGCTCAGTTCCTTTCACGAGAAGTCCTGGGTTCAAACTCGCCCATCGGTGATTTAAGTGGGGGGTCATGGCGGTGGGATGCTGCGCTAGCCCCCCTCGAGGACTAGTCGGGCATCACCGCTGGTTTGAGCCCTAGCTCGCCGGCCGCGCGAACACCTTGATTATAAAAAAAAAAAACTCTCACGTACCACCGCCCGCAGCAGCTGCGTTGGCTTGTGCTCTTGTCCCCCCACGAAGGGATCGGAGTTCGAACCCCAGCGTAGTCGTTAGGGATTCTTAAGTGTGGCGCCGTGGTGATGGGTCTTGCGCTAGCGTCACCCCAGGTTTACCCCTCCGGCTGTCGGCCGTGCGAGGGGTTCCTGGGTTATCAAAAAAAAAAAAACTCTCACGTAATTGCTTGATATTCAGAGTCATTAACTTTAGCTTCTAATGGTCGCATCCAACTCAAGCAACGATACCATTAAAGCATCAGTTAGTCCTAATCGCCTAGCTAAAAAAATTATATTGATAACTTTACCATATTATGTTATACTATTATGCTACCTAATCAAGAAACCACCCATTTACTAAGTCAATACCTAAAGTATTTTGATGATAGCAAAACTTCCAAGTATTTAATAAGTTTATTTAAGTGTGCAGAGGATCATATCTAAACTATGCAAGCTTTATGTATTGACTAGCCATCTTGTAATGCCAACATCAGCACATTGTGCAGCGCATATTGCAGTTAGACAAAATTTAATTAATTAAAAAGAAATGCATACTTTTAAACATTTATGAATTAGTTTATTCATTAATATTGACCAAATATATATAGCATGCCAATGTTAGTGTTATGTTTCTATTAGACTACGAACTGGATAACTGTTTGTTCCCAATTAAAAACTCATATTCCCTCCTAAGTTGAACACTAAGTAATAATAGTGCTTCTTTGTTTATGGTTGAATTTTTATATTGTTTCTACGGTACTTGGAGTTTGATAAGCTTAGATTTTTCTAAATTATTAGAGTTACATAATAATTGATTATGCATATAATCTGGTCTTTCGGCTATCTTCTTTGAGGAAATTTTTTTTTTGGGTCCAATCTTTGAGCATTGTTAGGTAGCGAGTTTCACCTTATGCGATTTAGGGTCACTATGTATTGGACCTACTAGTAATATTTCCCTTGAACTCCAGAAAAAGAGATTGTCAACTTATACTCAATCCTAATTCCTAAATTTGCCGTTTTAAGATCAAGTTTAACATAACTGTTTCAGTTATTCTATTATTAATTAATAGATTTTATTTGCTTTATAGTTATTGGCAACTTAATTGTGTGTTTCGTTTTTCATGTACCTTTTCCACATTTCTATCGCATTGGAACCCCAAAAAAAAAAAATACGTGGTGCCGTATGTCAAATTTGAAGTATGGCGTATGAAATCTTCAAAGAAATATACTATGGTAGATATAGATGTATTGGTAAAGATAATTTTGGAGAAAATTACCCAAAAAGTCCTAAACTTATTGCACTTTTGCCAATTCAGTTCTAAATTTTTTAATTGTGTCATTTGAGTCCGAAATCATTTCAAGTTTTGACAATTGAATCCATCAGGCCAATTTTGGCCGAAAATCACTGACAAGATGTCGGCCGTCCTATATGATACGGCCGACGTTGACGTGGATAATTTTTTATAATTATTTTCTTCTTTTCTTTATTTTTTTAACCCTAGGACGGCGATGTCGCCAACCAAACCTCAGCGGCCACAGGAGAGGGCTGGCGACCCTCACTTGGTGAGGGTGAGAGTGTTGCGGCTTCGCCAGCCATGGGCGAGGCCCTCCACGACCTTGCCAGTATAGTCATTATGATATCACGTAATGGCAAAATTACCACAATCTCAAGACACAACTTTTGAACCAAACTGAAGTCACAATAGATCAATAAGAATTACGGACAACAAAAGATCATCTTGATTCAACAAATTGCAGCCCACAAAATACGATCCTTCTATGAGAAAATGACATGATATCATTCTACGTTTTTTCTAATCTTGAAGTGATTCATGCAATAAATCGAACACCAACAAAAGGCATGGTCAAGCATCTATCGCAAAAACTAAAGCTATGCAGTTAAATCCGAGATATACAAGGTAAGTTAGGTCGTGTAGTGTCAGGAGGTTCTCAGCCACAAAGGGATTTACAGCAAAAAGAGTCCAAACAAGCTAAACAGGAGGTCCTCGGAATGTAGGCCTTTGAGCACAACTGGCCAATTGCACTAATACACTCTTAGATTGATCAATAATGAAGGTAAATCAACACTAACTCTATTGAGGCAAAATGTCAAACATATGGCGAGCACGCAGTTTGAAGCACTAAGCCGGAAAGTTAATCGACAGACATCTTGAGAGCATAAAATACGAAATTCACAGCCAGCCATCACTTTCTTTATCTTCTTCTTCGTTCTATCTTAATCCCCCTCCCCCATCACAACTAATTTATGATTGCTGCTTCTTTAAATTTCGTTTCATGTACTCTCTTATTCTCACCTTCAAATTCATTCAATTCACCCAAAAATTTCTCATCTATTTGCTTAAACACACATAAGGTCGGACATTAAACAAGTCACTGCTCTTTTTCTTTGTTCATGCTTCAGAAATGAACGTTACATCAACATAGAGAGTGAGCTAATTCTTAATTTTTAACAAGACTTCCATTGAGCAAAGGCCATTCCAATGTCGACAAGGGATCTAGTACCATGACCAAGAACAATCGGTGTGAAGCCAGCAAACAATGATTTCAATCTAACGAGAATAAGCTCTCTAACTCAATTGGTCGCACAAAGGTTGCGAGCTCACACACTTTTGATTTATTCAGAGAACTAAATCATATGAACTTATATGCAACAAAGAAGCTAGTGAAACGTATAACAGGAACAAAAATAGCATACACACAAGTATGGACTTCATTCAGACAATTACTCAAACACCTAACAAGCACTCCAAGTAAGCAGTCCGAATGTAAATCTTATCGAGTAAAACTACATCCAAAGCATCATATAAAACTTGAAACACGTACGCAATCATTGGAATAGCCTCGAACAAAGTTCAGTTCTTATATAATCAAATTCGGGAATTCAAGGTCTCTGTTTCTAAGGAAACAGAGCGTGCACTTTACCTTATCAGTGAAGCGAATCTAAGCAACCATTGAGGACCAAATCCGTCAAGGAACTTCTAGAAGTTTTCTCGGTGAAGATCGGATCTGGTAGTGGAGAATCGAACACGAATTAGATCCTCCGGACTCTTTGATCTGAAGATAGGGTCGAACAAAATAAGCTCAGTGCGATGGTGAAATGGCCCACGGCGTTAGTGACAGCCATCTGAATAAGCTTAAAGACAGTCAAAAATTGCGATTCGAGTCCACAAATCTCTCCTCGAGAGAGGATTGTTATGCATCCGGTGTGCATGTATGATGCTTTGTTTCCTCGTATGGTTGTCGTTGAGCTCAAAGTGGCTGGGTATGCAGGTTGACGGTGGCGGACGGTAGTCGAACGGTGAATTCAAGGCGATGGAAAAAGAGATCTAGAGGAAAAATTGGTTCCTCCACCAATTTGGACAGGGACCGAATTATTAATTTTTGTATATATCTTCATTTGGTTTCATTTATTCATACATTTAATATAAACTACCTGAATGGTCGATTTTGCTTGAAATGTCGATCAAAAATCAGGTATCTAACAATCATCGTAAAATGAGTCCCTAACATTTTCATGACAAATTCCTTCAAGCCTAAAAAATTCAGGATTTACTGATCTTACAAGCTTTTTCAAGTGCTCCTGTGGGAGAACAGGTAAAGCATCCCACCGTTTTTTCTTCAACTTCTTCAAGTGGGATAGATCAGGTAAGCTTCGCAAGGAAGAGCAACATCTGATCGCAAGAGCTTCTAGCGATTCTAGTTTGTCAAGACCTTCAATCTCAACCAGTTTCGGACAGCGCCATAGTTCTAAGTCCTTGAGATTTTTAAAGTTGGATAAGTCGGGCAATGTCTGAAGGGAGCAACCACTAATCGAAAGAGTTTCTAGTGATTCCAGTTTGTCAAGACCTTCAATCTCAACTAGTTTCGGACAGTCCCATAGTTTAAAGACCTTGAGATTTTTTAAGTTGGATAAGATGGGCAATGACTGCAGAGAGCCACAGTCCACAGCGTGCAAGAGTCGTAGATTCTCCAGTATTTCGAGCCCATGGAACTTGCTTGGCCGGCACCCCCACACGCTCAAGCGTTGCAACGATGTTAAACCTTTAAGGTCTAGAATATTAATTTTGATGAGGGTTAGCTCCAACAAACTCTCCAGATTGGAGAGGTCAAAAACTTTAAGAAGTTTGCAATCTCTAACCATAAGTTTCCTCAAACTAGAGGGAAGCTGTCTAATGTGGCGCAGGTTCTTGCAGCCGTTGAGCTCAAGTTCTTTTAGACAACAAAAGCAACCCATATATGAGCTTATGCTGGTGATACTTGGAAGTTTCAACTTACACCATGGGCTGTAAGTTTTCACTTCTAGAAAAGCGATGCGGCTGTAAGCTTTCAGTGCTGGAAAAGCGAGGGGGCCGTGAAAACATAAATCCAGATTTCTTAAACTCACGAGGTTGGAGATCTCTGGAGCTTTTTCTGAGGCACTTGAGGACAGACATAGACTTACCAAACTCTTGGGAAGCTCTGGTACATAATGCACCCTAGTTTTTGTTAACTTCAAAATCTTCAAAAAAGGTAGTCTCACGATATCACTAGGAATCATCTCTAGGCAATCGCAATCCTCTCCATAAATCTCCTCAAGTTTCTCTAACATCCCGATTGCCTCGGGTAATTTTTGTATGAGACTTCTGCTCATCTTCAACACTTTCAAGCTCTTTAGATTGACAATAGCATTTGGCAACTCTGCAATGCATGTTGTCGAGACATCCAACTCAGCTAAACCTTTCAGCAATCCAATCGAGTCAGGAAGCGTCGTTAGCTTGACGGCTCCACAAATGACCAAGTGTTCAAGATTTACGAGTGCTCCGATTGAGCTTGGGACTTGGCTAATGCTTCCATAAAAATCATAATTCTTTATGAGCAACTCAGTACATGCTTCCAAAGAACCCAAATCATTAGGTAGCACTTGGAGCTGAGAACATCCATTTAGATTCAAGTGCTTCAGACGTCTCAGATGACCAATGGATCCATCAATCCTAAGCAAACTTTTACATTCCTTTAGAATTAATATTTCTAAGGATATATATGCAGAGAGGTCAGGAGTTATGCTTAACTTGCAGCAACGTGACAGATCAAGGACCTTCAATCTTGTAGCCACCTATCAAATGATAATGTATATCCAACGAGTTTAATTTATAGAAGTTTTGCAGGACATAAGCAAATATATAGACTAAGGAAGCATTCCACCTAAGTAACTTTATAAATGCTCTGTGCATATCCACTCCTTTATAACTTAAGCCAAAACCACTCTCTATCACACTTTTTTCATTCCTTTTAATATTGTCCCCAACAACAAAGAAAAGAAAATGGATCTATTTTCAAAGTACCCCTATATCGAATAATAAAAAGATAAAAGAATGTAATCAACATCTCTCTTATAAATTACGACATCCATTTTCAACTTCATCATGGGATTACCGATATTGTCCCCGACAATAGTACTTATGACTTTCCTATGTAAATGCATCATCAAAACATCAATATAGAAAATAATATTACATGTCTTCTGACTATCAACTAATCTATATTTGCAGTTTACTATTTTTTATTTTTTGCTTTTTGTTTCGTACATTAAGATAAGGGTGGTATTAGCGCTCACATAACCTTTGAAGAGTATAATATCTTTTTATACTTTTGATGCACTAAACAAGTCAGTTTGCATGTTCTATTTTACTAGCATCCTATGTATAGTACAAATAGTCTTATTCACCACTTATGTTTAACTTAATTTAAACATCTAGTAGTGACAACTTATTGGCTTGATTAGGGAACTCAAAACAACACGAATGTTCATATAATGTTCTATAAAAGTAATGTGAGTCTATAGATATCAAGAGACAACAATTATTCCATTAGATGATTTAACAATTCTAGAAATCACTTGTATGAATATCTAAATAAGTCATTTCCCAAAAATGGAGTTACTAGTAACATGGAATGTCCTTATTACAATGCCCTTTAATCATGCAGCTACAATCAATTTGAATTGAAGAAAGCCATCAGGAAAAGATTTGCCACAAATGATCAAACCACCAAATCTTATCATCTTTTTTCTCGTAAATTAATCGTTTCATTCAATAAAAATAGAAAACGCAATCTTGAAAGATCTACACAGGTTACATTCTCTCCATAAACACAACAAAATATCTATGAATACACTATTGAAAGAATGAAGTAATAATATCATATGTAACATTCTTCCCGTTGACCATAGTGTGTTGTGACTTAAATGTAAAGTAATTGTTTTGAGTCAATATACTTTTAGTGAAAACTCAACAGTAGTGGTTTAAAACTAGTTCAGCTATGGAACGAGGGATTGGTGTCATAATCCTTCTTCAAGACCAAGATTTGTTCTATGAATTAAGCCAATAAACTTTAATAAAAAAAAAGATCAATAAAATGACGATCTACAACCCCATGCGACACGAGCTGGTGTGACGTGTGAGTGGAAGAAAATATAACATGTTATACCACATTATTTGCACACACATACCTTGAGTTGAGTCCAACCACCCCAATGTTCGTCTATTGAGCTCCCTGATAGGTCAAGGATGAGTAGATTTTTTGGGCAAAAGTTGGTTGCCGGCAAATCTTTTGGACAATAATTCCAAGAAAGCCATCTCAATTCTGAAAAGAGATCCTCAAAGTCTCCAGAGAGGGTCACCCAAAACATATTGAGATATCTAATATTTGGCACTTTGATAAAGTCTTCTGGTGTCAAAACAGACTCTTTAGAAGGCCAACCTTTCCTATAGAATGCTGCAACTGTTTCGGTTCCCTAAATTGAGGAAAGAGAAAGTTCAATGTGAGGAGTTCCAAATATAGTCTGAAATAGAGGGAAAACAGTCCACGGAAGATATCTGCAAATGAAAAAAAGTAGACAAGGGTGCACTTATTAGACCTATACCTGCTTATTATGGACAATATCCGAACCTGCCTGCTTCCACACCCGAGAACCCTTTCTTGGGTCTTTGCAATTTTCTTGGTACACAATGCTCCTGCCTAAGTCCTTAAGCTGATCATGCATCCATAGTATATTCCCTTCTTCGATTTTCACTAAGGACATTAAAAGCAGAACATCAATCCCCTCGTTCGGAAAAAATCCACAGTCATCCTACATGTAATATGGATAACTCTTATCTTTTCCAGCTAGAAAGCAAGCAATATCAAGAAATATTTGTTGTTGAGGAGGATCTAACGCCTCGTAACTTAACATTAACTTCTCCTTCACATCATTATGAGGGAAATGTTCCATCTTTCGCAACGTATCTTGCCAAACCGCTACCTCTATTTTTCCAAATAAAAATGAGCCAATCACTTCAATAGCCAAAGGAAGCCGTCCGGCTTTTGCAGTAACTTTCTTAGATATACTCAAGAATTCATCTGGAGGAGAGTTGTTTCTAAAGGCATACTTGCTAAAAAGTTGAAGAGCTTTGACATTGTTGAGTTCCTTAGCTTCATAAATCAAACAATGTTCAAATTGATCTTGGAATCCATGAAAAACATTTCTGTCTCTTGTTGTAACAACTATTCTACTTCCCAAACCAAACCACTCTTTCTTTGCTGCCAATGCCTTAAGTTGGCTCGTATGAGCTACATCATCAAGGAAAATAAGAACTTTCTTTCTTTTGAATCGATCTTTGATCATATTCATCCCATGATCAGTGCTAGAAAGTTCAACTCCTACATCACCAATGATATCAGAGACTAATTGCCTCTGCACAATTGACAGACCAGAACCTTTTGATGCTTCTCGGATATTTGAAATGAAGCTACAGCTCTCAAAATTAGTAGATAGTTTGTGGTAAACAACCTTGGCAAGAGTTGTCTTGCCTATTCCACCCATTCCCCAAATGCCGATGAGCCTTACGTCCTTAGATTCGACATTCAGCAAATCTACTACTTCATTCACTGATCCGTCCATTCCAACTAAATGATCGGATATATGCACACAAGACACCTTAAGCTTAACTGATACTTTCCGAGCAATCAAATGTGCAAGTTCTCCGTGGCTGTGTCAGGACACAAAACATTATCAAGTGAATTATAAGATTGGTAGCAAACTTTTTCACTTGCAAGATCAAACAATAACATGAAGTTACGAAATTGATGCTGGACCAAGCGAACAGAAGAATAAATACATGATTCTCTAGTTCTGCTCAATCTAGGACGATAGGTTATAATGCTTATGTCGAGCAGGTAATCCTTGAGTCTTGAGACAATGGAGTGTAAAATTCCATGCGATATCCATCACAATTTTTGGTCCAAAACTAAGAAAAAATTTTGCTCTATAAATTAAATCCGCATTCAAACAATAGAAATAGAGATAAAAGGGAAGATGGAGTTGAGTGAGTTAACATACCCTATGTTCTTGGTGTCCCATCCCCTGATTTTAGTAACTTCCTTGAGCGCCTCCTCCCAGCGTTGCACAATCTTAGTCCCACGTTCCTTTTTATGCAGAGTTAGTGCATTCCTCTACACTTCGGTTTCAAGCTTCACGTCAAAGGGTTCCACATCATAGAAAATGGGCAAAACATCCAGTTCGTTGGTTTTCCTATGCTGCATCATGTGTTCCAGCTCGCGGAGGCACCAGCTACTGGTGGCATAATCTCTGGAGAAGATGGGAATGCATATTTTCGAGTTCTCGATGGCCTGGAAAATCTCTGGACCGATCTCTTCACCGACGTCAATCCCCTTCTTGTCAATGAAAACATGGATACCCTTATCTCGCAGGGTATGATAGAGGGAATCCGTGAAGTTAGCGCGAGTATCAGGACCTCGAAAACTCAAGAACACGTCGTACTCAGTTCCGGATGAGCCATGGCATGTGGATCCAGTTTCCGGAGAAGAGCTCCTCTTTCTTTTCATCTTAGCTGCCTATGCTAAAATTCTGAAAGCAAATCACAAAACATTTGACATGCTTTAACAGGGGCCAACAAGCGATGGTCAGTTAGGTAAGCGAGCCTCAGTTTCCATTTCTGTCGTGTTGCGGCATTAATTGATCAAGAGAAATTGCAGATGTATGATCGAAGGATTAAGAAATGGCCTAAGCCCCACAAGAAATTGCAGATGTATGATTCGGTATAATTGTGGAAATATTATATATTTCAAGGGAAAAAATGTATAATTGTGTCAGCAATAAAGATTAAATTAAACAAAAAGTAAAACATAAAAAATAAAGCTCGAAACTAGCTTTTTTTCCTTTTTATGCTTGTGCACCATATCATTGTCCTTTAATTGGAATGTGTCATCTTTTCGCTTTTTCTTTTCTTTCCTTACTTTTCTTTTTTCCGAAAGGTGATTAGAAAAAGGAAAAGAAATGAAGAATTGGGACTTGATTGACATTAAGATTGAGTGTCTGATCGTAATGGTAAAAAACAAAGTGCTGCTTTTTCGGAGTTAGTTTATTGTACTATTATGAGTCAAAAGCAACAAGAAACATAAAATCTAAAAAAGCTGGATTTGTGACTAATTTAGGTGTAAGTAACTTTTATATCCATTTAGGTTGGATTATTTGTTTAAGTGATTTTTAATTGAATAAAAATTTACGTATAAGGAAAAATTAAAATTATTATCAAATTTTTTAAATTATGCAATCCATAAACCCGGATCAAATTAGCGAAATAGGAAACTTGCTAACGTGGAGATGTTTAAAAATTTCAAATAAATCAAGATTAGAATCGAACAATATCAAATTACATAATCAATAATTGCGAACTAGGCAACGAATACTCAAATGGAATCGGTTCGAGAAATCACCTAGTTTGAAGTATTTGTTTCCAAGAATCGGCGCTGGCGACCAGGAGCTTTACGGCGACCGGTGAGGAGGAACGTTAGGACCAAAGCAGCAACGACACAGCAAATTGCAGACAGGTTCGCTAGAACAAAAGATGCAGCGGTGAAGGTTTGTTGGTGGTGTTGGGCAGTCTAACTGGAAAGCTGGGGTCACCCGGACCCTGCTTGGAGATCCGATCAACGCTAGTCTGCGCTGGGCAACCTGCGAAAAGAAATCAAAACGCAGCAGAGGAAACAAAACAGCAAAGCGGTGGCGTCAACTGGAGCTGGGATGCCGCTTGGAATCGCCGGAAACCGCCCGGGACTGCAGCTGCGGTGCTAGAATAAGTCGGCAAAGCTGCCGTCGCGGCTGCAGCAGGACGTGCTGAGCGCGACGAAGCGTGCCGGCAAGCGAGGTGGTGGCGCGACGATGGACGAGCCAGCAGCGAACGCGATGACCGGTGAGGGGCAGCGGCGGTGGCGCTGGTAGAAGGACAGGAGCCAGAGATCGACACCGGCAAACAGGGTCTCGAGAATTTCGAGGAGAAAGCAAACGAGACCGTGGACGAAAGCAGCAACGACTCCGAGAAATTAAACCACACCGGCGAACAAGGACCGAAGAACACCCAAGAACGATGAACAGTCGCCTCTTTTGTCCTTCTAATTTTTGCGTGTGACTGTGTGAGGGTTGTGCAGAAGCTGCCGTTCCCAATGCTCCGCTCAGTGTGTCATTTTATAGTGTTTTTTTTTACTTTTTCTTTTTTTTAAAAGAAAAACGACACAAATAATCTCAAATATTGATTCAATGTCCAATATTATTCATAAACTTTTAATTTGTTTAATATGGTTCTTGAACTTTAACCCAATATGTAATATGATCCATGCACTTTTAATTTATTCAATATAGTCCCTGGATTTTTGGTACATATTCAATTTTTTCATTAATTCAAGTTCAGGGACAATATTGAATATTTTCATATAATTTAAGTTTTAAATTGAACGTGTACCAAAAGTTAAGGGATCACATTAAAAAAATTAAAAGTTCAGGGACCACACTACATATTGAGCTAAAGTCCAGGGATTATATTGAATAAATTAAAAATTCAGAGACCATATTGCACATTAAGCCTAAGTTCAAGGATTATTGTGAACTATTAATCTCCCTCCTTTCTTGTTTTAAAATAATGGGTTAATACCACGAAAAACCCTCAACTGGTACACTTGTGAAAATTTTACCTCGAACTAATTTTTTGACTATCAAAAACCCCAAACTGGTAAACTTGTAACAAATTTACCCCAAACTAATTTTTTGACCATAAAAAACCTTAAACTGGTACACCTGTGACAATTTTATCTCGAACTAATTTTTTTACCACAAAAAACCCCAAACCGGTATATATGTGACAAATTTACCCCAAACTAATTTTTTGACCATCAAAAATCTTAAACTAGTACACCTGTGACAATTTTATCTCGAACTAATTTTTTGACTACCAAAAACCTCAAACCGATACACCTGTGATAAATTTACCCCGAACTAATTTTTTGACCACAAAAAACCTCAAACTGGTACACCTGTGACTACCCTCCATTAAATTGGATTAATATCACAAAAAACCAAAAATTCGTAAATTGTGACAAACAAAGGGGTAAAACCCTAAATTGATACACCCGTTAACTACCACGTGTCATCAAACTCAATAATTTGACAGTAAAATTTAACGGAAACTAAGAGAGGGTAAATTTGTCATAGGTGTACCAGTTTGAGGTTTTTAATTGTTAAAAAATTAGTTCGGGATAAAATTGTCACATGTGTACCAGTTTGAGGTTTTTCGTGATCAAAAAATTAATTTGAGATAAATTTATCACATCAATTTGGGGTTTTTCGTGGTGTTAACTCTAAAATAATCACATATTACTCTCAATATTCCTTTCCCTCTCAAACCTCACGTAAAGCTCCCAGAATTTGCTTCAGATATTTCTTTATTGTTGGTCGAGCAACCCTAGCGGCCTAGCTAGATTGGGTCTCATCTTTTCCTTTTTGACTTATTGTTCTCCTTCGTCGTTTCCTGCATTGTGTAAGACCCCGATGATTCTTCTTCTTCTCTTCGATGTTGCCATGATATGGTTGCGAAGACTTGGGTGATGGAAAACGCGGTAATGATGCATTTCAAGGAAGTCGCAAGAACTACGTGCGGAAGAAAGGTCAACGAGCGATGGTCAGGTAGGAAAGTGAGAAGTGGTAAGATATGGCCTAAGCCCCACAATGTGAGCGGGCGTAACCCAGCTAGAAAACAAAAATGACAAGGGTAAGGCCTTCAAACTTTAATTATCAAATTTTTTTTTATCATCTACAAACTTTAATTACATTACTTTATAACGCCTTAAAATTACCTTTCTTTTAAAAAAATTACCAACTCTAATTAGACTGACATATCTACTTTTCTCTATTTAAGCAATCAATTAGTTTTGGATTACCAACTCTTGTTTAAGTTACTTGCCAAGTTTTTTTTTAATTACCAACCTTTCTTATTTTTTTACCAATTTGCATTCACCTTTCTTTTTTACGCCTTAGATTTACTAACTAGTATTTGTCAACCTTTTCTTCGATTAAGTTTTCAACCGGTTGTGCACTCTCATTGGAGTTAATTATCAATGTTTATTTGGTTTTTCTTAATTTATTAACTTTTCCATTTAATTACTTAATCTGGGAAGTCACCAAATAAATATGGGTAATTTTCTATATAATTGGTAAATTTAAGATGGTGATAATTAAATAACATTTTCCAACTAATAAGAGATTTGGTTTATCAGTCATAAAAGAAATTGGTAATTTAAAAAAAGAAAAAGAAAAAGACGTTGGTTACTAATTTCTCAGACCCGCGAGGAGCTTTCCAAGAAGGACGCTCGAAAGGTAATCTCCACTTTCGGTGTACCGTGTGGAATGGAAAAGACTTTTAACACTCTTTTCCCAGCCACCAACAAAATGGAAAAGTTAAAGATCAGTCATGCAAGGAATCGCAGACAAGCTTTACTTTTTCTCATTCATTATCGTGCTTCGACGACCTTTCTTGGTAGTCTAGGGTCAATTATTATCGTCTTGCTTTAAGGCAGCCTCAATCACTTCGTGATCTTGACTTTAAATAATTTATCCCGTCTTTTTAGAAGTGGCCACGGTTCGGAACCGACCGGTTCCGGTTCGGAACCGGCGGTTCCGGTTCGTGGCCAAGCGTGAACCGGAACCGTACGGTTCAGGTCCGGTTCCGGGCCGGTTCCTATTTTTTCTGTTTTTTTTCTTTTCCTTTTCCTTTTCTTTTTTTTTTCTTCCTCCGCGGCCGGCCATAGCCGGGGCCGGTGCGGAGGTCGCCGGCCTCTAGGCGAGGCGGCCCTCGCCGGCGTCGGGCGAGGCCGGCCCTCGCTGGCCGGCGAGGCCGGCCGGCCTCGCCCGACGCCGGCGAGGTCGAGCCTCGCCGCTTGCGGGCGAGGCCGAGCCTTGCCGGCGTCGGGCGAGGCCGGCCTCGCCCGGCCCGAGCGAGGGCCGGCCTCGCCCGGCGCCGGCGAGGTCGAGCCTCGCCCGGTTGCGGGCGAGGCCGAGCCTCGCCTCGCCGGCGTTGGGCAAGGCCGGCCTCGCCCAGCCCAGGCGAGGCCGCCCTCGCCGACGCCGGCGAGGGCCCCTCGCCCGACGCCGGCGACCTCCGCGCCGGCCCGGCCATGGCCGGCGGCGGCCGCGGAGGAAGAAAAAAAAATTAAAATATAAATTATAATTTTAAAAAACAGAAACAAGGAAAAAAGACAAAAGAGAAAAAGGAAAAACAGAAAAGGAAAAGGAAAAGAAAAAAAAGAAAAACAGAAAAGGAAAAACAGAAATGAAAATAAAAAAAATTAAAAAAAATACTATTCTTGTGATAGAACATTATTCAATATAAATTGTGATTAAAATGTAAATTGTACTCAAATTTGGGGACAAAAAGACAAGAGAGAAAGAGAGGGCTTCAACTTAATAAATTATCATTAAGCACATTACAATTCGTTACAACGATCTTAAAAAAAAAGGAGTACAATATATATACCCTAAAATTATCCCAAAACCTAAGCATTCCGTGCGCAGGGGACCAGAGGTCACATATCGTCGGATTATATTTCGGTTTCCCTAAGCTCACGTGGGCGTACCCGGTATGAGAAACAAGAGTTCCCGAAATATTTGCCAACTCCAGTAGTTCTTTTACCCTCAATCGTCACTACCCGTTCCAGATCCGATAGTGGTAGCGGTAGTATCTCCGTCGTTAAAGAATTCGGATTCATTATTCGATCTATCTCTTGTTGCCGGTATTGAGCCTTCGTCAATCAGCAACACAAGCTTGCATCTCCACGATTCTCGGATATAATCTTGAACGATGTTCGTTCAAAATATTACCTCCGACCTGAATGCTTGTTCGACCGCAATCGTAGAACAAGGGGTTGAAAAAATCTGTTTTGCAATAAGAGAAAGGATTGGGTATTGGCTTGCGTGCCTCTTCCACCAATCCAAAATAAAAAAATCTGTACCACCTTCGGCTTCAGTAAACTCAAATAAAATGGTTAGATAACTCTCTAATTCAGAAATATTTCCTATTACTCCCTTTTGTTTTTTTTGTCTATGTAATAAAAGTTGGTACCCTCTACTAATTTTACCTGTACTGTCATTTTGTACTTCCGTAGATTGAGAAGATCTAATATCACCTAAATTATATTTAGTATAAAATTCATTATATAATTCTATTACTACGTTTTTAACCTCACGTACTATGGTTGTAACATTTGTCACATCATAATGTAAACATTGATAATACGCACGTAAAAAATCATTTAAACCATCCAATTTGCAACGCGGATCAAAAACACAAGCAACTAAATAAATCATGGGAATTTCACTATAATAATGAAGCCATTTCATTTTCATTGCAACTACAGTAGGTTGTAATTCAACATCATTTTCATATTCATCAAAAGTTCCGACAATATTAGTACACTCTACTAAAAATAAATGTGTAGTAGGATAATAAACACCAGACAAAGTATAAGTTGCATCATTAAAAACCTTTAAAAGATCTAAAAATTTTTGGCAAATATGCCACTCTTGTGGGTATAAATTAATCTCAGGTATATTATTAGAAATGAATGCACATAATAAATCTTTATATGCTAAAGATTCACTAAGCAAGTGGAAAGTAGAATTCCAACGAGTTGGAACATCTCTTGGAAATCTTTTTGGCTTTTTGCCATTATCTCTACAAAATCTACCCCATTCTTTCATTTTTTTGGGATGTTTCCATAAAAATTGAATCGCCGTTTTTATTGGTTGAAGAAAAATATCAAGAGTTTTCAAACCATCTTGTACACATAAATTTAAAACATGACAAGCACATCTAATGTGAAAAAATTTTCCACCAAAAGCGGGTTTACAAATATTTTCTAACTCGGCAATTGAAGCGGTATTTGCTGCGGCATTATCAAAACCAATTGAAAAAAATTTGTTAAGCAAATAATATTCTTCTAAAACTTGCCTAATTAGTCTATAAATATTATTTGCCGTATGATGATCATCGAAAACTCTAAATGCAATAACTCTTTTTTGAATAGTCCACTCGTCATCTATCCAATGACATGTTATGCCCATGTAAGAATGATTTTGCCAATGATCACTCCAAATATCACTACCTATATGCACGCATCCATTAAATTGCATAAAAAAGTTTTGTAAATCATTTTTTCCATTTTTGTAAAGATCTTTAATTACTCATTTAGTTGTATTTCTAGAAACACGTTTTGCTTGTGGAGCACATGCTTTTTGTACAAATTCATTAAAACCAAATCTTTCTCCAAAATTAAATGCTAAATGCTCAACGGAAATAAATTTGCCTAATTCTTCCTTATAAGTTTTTTCATTAAAACGAAATAAAGGGGAAGTGTTAGGATTGACGTACCCAGAAATTTGTTGTTGCCCGATATCGATTCCCGTTTCAGTTGGATGTTTGCTCATAAGATGTCGTTTAAATGTTCCATATCCTTGTCCACCTGTATATTTATATATTTTTCCATAATATTTACAAATTATATCATACCTTTTTTGACCGATATCAAACCTTTCCATTTTCGTGAAGTGATTCCAAATGTCGGATGTAAATTCCCGTTCCGCTTCCTTTGTTGTAGATATTTCAGCAGGAGGATGAAAACTTTCTTGCGTCGGGACGCGCTCCACATCGTGAAAAATGTTGATTTCATCATCTTGAAAATCTGCATATTCACGAGGATCAAAAGAATGATGGGATTCCGTCGCGATATTCTTACCTTTGCCAGTTGGCACTCGACTTTCACTTGCCATTTTTCGAATGGATTGAGAGAATTGAGCGGATTAATTGGGAGAATTAAGAAAGAATTGCGTGGATTGAGAAAATTGAGAGAATTTGAGAGAATTTCGAGTATTGAGAAAATTTGAGACTTGAGAGAAGAGAATTGGAGAGAATTTGACAGAATTGTGTGTGTATTGTGAGAATTTGAGAGAATTTATAGGAAAAAAATAGAAGAAAATTTAGAATTAAAAAAAATAAAACATAACCGTTGCAATTTTGCAACGGTTATGTGTTTTTTTTTTTATTTATTATCAAAATGCCCGTTGGGGCGTAGCCGTTGCCCCAACGGGCCGCAAGCTGCGGCGCAGCAGGGCTCGCACGTCTGCAGCCCGCGCAAATAAATCAAATTTTTTTTTTTTTTTTGTTGGGCCGTCCGTTGGCCCGTTCTCTCCGCGGGTGCAGTGCTTTGCAGCGTGGCCTCGCACCGCAGCGTGGCGTAGCTTGCACCGGCATGCTCTTTTTTTTTTTTTTTTTTGCGTAACCGGCCGAACCGGGCGGTTCCGGGCCGGTTCAAGTTTTTCAGAACCGGAACCGGGACCGTATGCCACGGGCCGGTTCCGTTCCAACCGCTGGCCCGGGTTTGACCGGGCCGGTTCCGGTCCGGTTCCGGGCCAAAACCGGCCCGTGGCCACCTCTACGTCTTTTCAATGATTTCAATCTTCAATAAATTTTGATTTATGCGACGATATTGTATTGTATCAAAGTTCAATTCTTTCCATAAATCATAATGATATGATATTCATTGCACGACGGATAGATCGAATTTATTCATCCTATTTTCTTTCCACAAAATGTTCATGTTTGTGAGTTGTGACATAATGTTTATTAACCAAAACAATATGTTTATTAAAAAAAATCAAACGATAAGGTTGTGTACAGTTTGTGAGCTGGTGTACTATTTTGTCTTCTGCGGATTATCTGTTTCATGTGTTTTTGACAGAAGGGAAAACAAAAAAACAAGAAAACGCATTTAATCAGCACCATTGTCAACCATGCATCTTTGAAAAATGCTGTAGAGGATCATGAGAAATTTTAGAGGACAAATGATCCGATCTCCTAAATCAATCTCTCTGGCTCGAACAGCACTTCGAACGAACAGCGCAAATCTATTCAAGTTCGTATGATTTTTTTAAACTGTAGAAACATGAAAGCGCTCGTGTAATTGCTTAATATTTAGAACCAATAAGCTATAGCTTTAACTTGAGCATCAACGCAATCACAAGACATCAGCTAGTCCTAATCAGGTAGCCCAAAAAACAAAAAATTATACAAAAATCTTATATATTTTGAAATTTTATACAAATAGTCAGACGTGATTGTCAAACACTTCCTTACACAGAGACGACAGATGGAGCCCCCAAATTGAAGACCCAGCTCACAACATCAAAGTACGATCATCCAAGATTATCTATGCCAAAAATCACGGACTCATTCGTTTAATAGATTGGTGAGATAACGTGATCAAAACTTGCTAATAATAGAAGATTCGATTGATAGCCTAACACATGTTTTCCAAAGCAATTAATTTTGGATAAATGTGTCGTGGATAAGAGTTTAGTATGTTTTGTGAGACAAAAATTATTATTGGATAAATGGATCACGCGAGTACCGGTTTGGAATATCTAATTGTATTAACCGAACAATAGACAAATAGACGTTAGGAACTAATTTCTTAGAGCCCACGAGGAAATTTCCAAGAAGGACTATCAAAAGGTCTATCCCCATGGTTGGAACACCGTGTGCAGTGGAAAAGACTAAACACTATTTTGCTCGGCCATCAACAAAAAGAAAAAGTTTAAGATTCTCAAACGATCTTTTGCTTTTTCTCGTCCATCATCGTGTTTCCATGACCTTTCTTGGAATTCTAAAATCAACTGTTTCTTTAACACAGCAAAACAGAGGAATGAATGTGAAAATCAAAGAGGAATAATTGCGACATGGTTTGCCATGTATTATGAAACTTCCTCAAGGGGGTGTACTGTTGTGAGCTATTGCACTTTGTGTCTTATGTTGTTTCGTGTGCTCTTCGTTAAAGGGAAGACAAGAAAACAAGACACCGCATTTAACCAGTAGCATGTTAGAATTATTAAATATTAAATAATAGTATAACATTTTTTGGGAGACAAAAATTATTTTTGAATAAATGCGTCATGCGAGTACAGGTTTAGAATTTCTAATTGTATTAACCGAACAATAGACAAATAGACGTTAGGATCTAATTTCTTAGAGCCCACGAAGAAATTTCCATGAAGGACGCTCAAAAGGTTTATCCCCATGGTCGGAACACCGTGTGCAGTGGGAAAAGACTAACACTATTTTGCCCAACCATCGACAAAAAGAAAAAAGTTTAAGATTCTCAAACGATTTTTGCTTTTCTGGTCATCATCGTGTTTCTATGACATTTCTTGGAAGTCTAGAATCAACTGTTTCTTTAACACAGCAAATCAGAGGATTGAATGGAAAAATCAAAGAGGAATAATTGCGAGGTGGTTTATCATGTATTATGAAACTTCCTTAAGAGGGTATACTGTTGTGAGCTATTGCACTTTGTGTCTTCTGTTGTTTCGTGTGTTCTTCATTAAAGGGAAGATAAGAAAACAAGACACCGCATTTAACCAGTAGCATGTTAAAATTATTAAATATTAAATCACATCTTTATCTAACAACTTAAGATTTTAGAACATTTGACGGTAGTCCCATCAAATCTCATATTCTAAGCAATGCATCTTTGTAGATGATCGCTTGATATTCAAAGCCATCAACTCTTACAAGCATCCTGCGATCACAAGCATCGGACTATAGTTGGACCACTTAAGATGGTTCGTATTATTGAGCAACATCCGTTTTCTCTGACGACGGACCTACATGACAAAGTTGGGGGAAAGTTGCCTCCACCGTCTTGTAAAGAATCTATTTTTTTGTCACTTTCTAGAATGGTTTTCAATGGTGCCCCACAAATTTAATGAGAAATCACTTTAATTAGTTATTTTCCTCACTTTTTCATTATTTTTCCTCCATGATTGAGTAATGCAGTAAATATATATACATAACTTATGAAGGTTTATGCGCAAACTATAAGCAAAATCTATTGAAATTTATCCATCATTCTATTTCAAAGCACAGAGCTATTATATTTGCTATTTGAATCAATACATTGCATTCACTCTTTATTTTCTATTGAGCTTTCCCACTAATAAAAATTTTCTGGATCTGTCCATTTTGCCTAGCGTAAAACGAATAGAAGGTAGCCAAGATAAATCCAAGGAAATCTCAATTATAGAATAAATAATACACAAAACTAACCTCAAATTCTAGATAGGATTCTTGCTTTTTTGGGTCAACAAATCCACTGATTAGTGCGGCTCGATGACGGAGTGGATTTTTGGACTGATCATTGGCACGGCATTATGTGGAGCTAACGTGGCACCAACACGGAGCGGCTCTGACTATGGTCAAATTAGAGACTCACTAGTGGCACAAAGGGACACGAATCGAGGTGAGGCAGTCCGTAGTCACGTGAAACTGGATCAGGACAATTGAATCATCTATGTCATTGGTCGTGCAGATGCGTCGAGTATTGGAGGAGGTTGTGGGTGCTAGTGTTTGACTTTCTAGTGGTGGGCGATTTGTGCCAATGAACAGGGACCGTATACACTGGGCGCTGGCACATATTTGGATGGGAGGCATATTCAACCGTGCATAGATGTGTATTCTGGCACGAGCACATTCTCGGCAGCGGTGGAGCTAGATGATAACTATATCTAAAGTATTTTGTTGATAGCAAAACTTAATTCGAGTATTTAATACGTACATTTAAGTGTGCAGAGGGACATCTCTAAACTAAGCAACCTTTATATATTAACTTGCCATCTTGTAATGCTAACATCAGCACATTCTGCCGAACATATTGCCGTTAGACAAAATTTATTTAACTAAAAAAAATGCATACTTTCAAACATTTACATATTAGTTTATTCATTAATATTGACCAAATATATATAGCACGCAAATGTAAATGTTACCTTTCTATTAGACTACGAACTAGTTTTAAAACTCATATTCTCTCATAAGTTGAACACGAGGTAATATAGGTGCATCTTTATTTATGGTGGACTTTATATATTGTTTCTATGGTACTTGTAGTTTGATAAGCTTAGATTTCTCTAAACTATTTAGCGTTATATAATATTTATGTGTTTTTAGTTTGATTCTCGTATCTGCCAAAATATATTCAGACCAATTAATAATTGTTTATGCATATAATCTGGTCTTTCGGCTATCTTCTATGAGGATTGCTAGGTATTGAGTTTCACCTTATGTTGTTATAACCTGAAATTAATTGATAAAGGGAAGACTTCTGTTTGGTCTCTATGTATTGTGTATCGGACCTAGTAATAATATTTCTCTTGAACTCCAGAAAAAGAAATTGTCAACTAATGCTCAATCCTAAATCGGGAAAAATCGGGAAATCACCAAATAAATATTGGGAATTTTAAGATGTTGATAATTAAATAAAATTTACCAACTAATAAGAGAATTTGTTTATTAATCATAAAAGAAATTGGTAATTTAAAAAAAAAAGACATTGGTTACTAATTTCTTAGACCCACGAGGAGCTTTCCAAGAAGGACGCTCCAAATGTTATCTCCACCGTCGGCGGACCGTCTGAAATGGAAAAGACTTTTTAACACTTTTTTCCCAGTCATGAACAAAAAGGAAGTCTAGGCTCCAGAGTCAATTATTATAGTCTTGCTTTAATGGAGCCTCAATTTCTTCGTGATGTTGACCGGGATCGAATTCCTAGACTTTGAATAATTTGTCCCGTCTTCACAATCATTTCAGTCTTCGAAAATTTTTTACCTACGCGACGAGAGAATAGTTATACATTTAAAATTTTATGTAAGTATCTATATGGATATTGTATTGTATCAAAGTTCCATTCTTTTCGCAAATCATAACGATATGATATTCATTTTACAATGTATTCATCGAATTTTCTCTCCTGTTTTGTCTTCCCACTAAATGTTCAGATTTGTGAGTTGCGAAATAATGTTTATTAATCCAAAAATCAAAACAATAAGATCGTGGATAGTTGTGAGCTGGTGTACTATTTTGTGTTTTGCTTATTATCTGTTTGGTGTATTTTTGACATAAGGGAAAACAAGAAATGATTAACATCACGAAAAATCCTAAACTGGTATACCTATGACAAATTTACTCTATTACGAAAAATTCCAAACTTATATCCATATGATAAATTTACTTCAAATTAATTTTTTGACCACAAAAGACTCCAAACTGGTACATTTGTAATAAATTTACCCTCTGTTAAATTGAATTAATATCACGAAGAATTACAAATTGTTATGCCTGTGACAAATGGAGGGTAAAATCCCGAAGTAGTACACCTGTCAATTGTCACGTGTCATCCAACTAAAAAAATTAACAATAAAATTTAACGGAAACTGACGGAAGGTAAATTTATTACATATGTACTAGTTTGGAGTTTTTGGTGATCAAAAAATTAGTTTGGGATAAATTTATCACATATGTACCGGTTTGGAGTTTTTTGTGATATTAACCCAACAAGAAAACACATTTAACCAACACCATGTAGACGACGTCTTTGAAGAATGCTGTAGAGGATCACGAGAGATTTTAGAGGACAATTAATCATATCTCTTAAATCAATCTCTCTCTCTCTCTTTGGCTCGGATAGCATTTCAATCTGCACTCATCTATTTAAGTTTGTATGATCTTTTTCAACTATAGAAATATGAAAACTGTGATTGCTTGATATTCAGAACCATCAGCTCTGTTTTTTATTTAAGCATCTAATCACAAGCATTAGCTAATCCTAGTCGCGTAGCCCAAAAAAAGGAAAAATTATACACAAATTTTGTCTATCATGAAATTTTATGCAAATAGGTAAACTCATTGTCCAACACTTTCCTTACACATAGACGACAGTTGGAGTCCTCAAATTGAAGACCCAGCTCATAGCAATCAAGTATGATCATCCAAGATTATCTATGCCAAAAATCATGAACTTATTCACTTAATAGATTGGTGAGATGACATGATCAAAACCTACTAATAATAGAAGATTAGATTGATAGCCCAGATTAGGAGAAGGGTTAAGCATGTGTTTTTCAAATAAAGTAGTTTTGGATAAATGTGTTGTGGGTGTAACAATTTAGTATTTTTTGTGAGACGAAAATTATTTTTGGATAATTGTATCACGTGAGTACCGATTTGGAATTTCTAATTGTATTAACTGGATAATAGACAAATAGACGTTAGGAACTAATTTCTTAGAGCACGAGGAAATTTCCAAGGCTCAAACGGTTATCTCCAGGGTTGGTCCACCATGTGAAGTGGAAAAGACTAGCACTATATTGCCAAGCCATAACAAAAAGAAAAGGTTAAGATCAGTCATGAAAGGAAACTCAAACGATCTTGCTTTTTCTCATCCATCATGTTTCTGTGATGATGGATGAATGGGAAAATGAACTGTTTCTTTAATAATTTCAAATACATACCTGACATGCACATAACATAGCAAAATAGAGGAATGAATGGGAAAATCAACGAGGTTTAATTGCGAGATGGTTTGTCATTTATTATGAAACTTCATTAAGGGGGTGTAGAGTTGTGAGCTGTTGCACTTTGTCTTCTGTTGACTATCTGTTTCATGCGTTCTTTGTAAAAAGAAAGACAAGAAAACAAGACAACGCATCTAACTGGTATCACTTGTAGGTGATGCATTTTTGTGAAACGATCCAATTTAATCCGATCTCCCAAATCAATCTCTTTCTTTAGCTTGGACAACACTTTCAATCATCACACATTTATTCAAGGTCGTATAATTTTTCTGAATTGTAGAAACATGAAAACTCTCATGTGATTGCTTGATATTATGAGCTATTAGTTCTTACAAGCATCGCTGAGATACAAGCATCAGCTATATCGTTATAACGCTTATTCAAGAAACAAACACACGCCTTGGACTATATAGTTGGACCACTGGAGATGGTTCATATAATTGACTGACCACTTAAGATGGTAAAGGTAAGGGAAATTGCCTCCACTATATTGTAAAGAATCTATGTTATGTCACTTTTTAAAATAATTTTCAATAGTGCTCCCACAAATTTAATGAGAAATTATTTTAATAAGTTGTTTTTCTCACTTTTTCATTATTTTTCCTCCAAGATTGATTACTGTAGTAAATATATAAATAACTAATGAAGATTCAGTGCAAACTATAAGCAAAATCTATTGAAATTTTATTCATCATTCTATTTCAAGCACAAAACTATTATATTTACTATTTGAATCAATACATTGCATTCACTTTCTATTTTCTATTAGGTTTTCCCACTAATAAAAATTTGGGAAAATGACATAAACAGTCCATAAACTTTGATCTAATGTATAATTTGGTCCCCGAACTTTAGCTTAATGTTCAATATAGTCCCTGAACTTTTAATTTGTTCAATGTAGTCCCTGAACTTTTGGTACATGTTCATTGTACTCTCTGAACTATATGAAAATGCTAAATGTAGTCATCGGACCAAAGTTTAGGGATTGTTTGTGTCATTATCTCTAAAAATTTCTGAATCTGTCCTTCATTTTCCCCAGCGTAACATATATACAAGGGGAGCCAAGATAAATCTAAGGAAATCTCAATTATAGAAGAAATAATACAAAAAACTAACCTCAAATTCTAAAGGCCAAAATATATTATAAATTGGAGTAAACCGAAGGAGTAACGGTCTGAGTAGGATTCAACCAGGTCCAGGAATGCCTCTGGTCGGCTTAGTCCACTGATTAGCACAGCTTGTTGTTGAAGTGGATTTTTCTACCAGTCACTGGCATGGCACTGATAAGGAGCGGCTCTATGTATGGTAAAATGAGAGACTAACATAAATCGAGGTGAGACAGGTCATTGTCGCGTGATACTAGATCGGGACAATCGAATCATCTATGACATTGGGTGTGCGGGTGTGTCGAGTATTGGATGTCGCTGTGGTTGCTAGTGTTTGACTTTCAAGTGGTGGGCGATTTGTGCCAAAGAACAAGGACTGTATACAATGGGTCGCTGGCACATATTTGGATAGGAGTCGTATTCGCCCACGCATAGATGTGTGTTGGAGAATATCTATAGTGTTTTGATGATAGCAAAACTTAATCCAAGTATTTAATAAGTTTGTTCAATTGTGCAGAGCGTCATATCTAAACTATGCAAGCTTTATATATTGACTTGCCATCTTGTAATGCCAACATCATGACGCAGGGTAAGCTATAATTGGAAAAAGCTTTCGAAAGTAATTCTGAAATTCAATTGATAGTCGTGTCCATCTCATTCATCGTAGTATCCTTTTATAAGCGAATAAGGAACAACCATCCAAGTTTGGAAAATAGAGATCGTAATAAATTTCTAGAAGACAAATCACAATTAATAAGGATTCTGGAAATCTAAAATTATTCAACTACTCTCGAAAATATAAGAGATCTTTAATTGCCTTCAACGTCTTCGAGAAATGCTCCGGCATCAGTCAAGGCCAAATCGCGTCGATTTCTGGCAATCACGTTTGTCAAGATAATCACATGCCAATCGTTCTACATCACATCAACACATTCTGCAGCACATATTGCAGTTAGAACAAATTTATTTAACTAAAAAGATATGCATACTTTTAAACATTTATGAATTAGTCTATTCATTAATATTAACCAAATATACATAGCATGCAAATGTAAATGTTACGTTTTTATTAGACTACGAAGTGGATAACTCTTTATTCCCGTTTTAAAACTCATATTCTCTCGTAAGTTAAACACTAAGCAATAATAGTGCATCTTTATTTATGGTGAACTTTTTTTTATTGTTTTCTATGGTACTGTAGTTTGATAAGCTTAGATTTCCCTAAAATATTTAGAGTTATATAATATCTGTGTTTTTAATTTTATTCGCGTATCTGACAAAATGTATTCAAACCAATGAATGATTGCTTATGCATATAATCTGGTCTTTTGGCTATCTTCTTGGAGGATTTTTTTTTTTTTTTGGGTCCACTCTTTGAGGTTTGTTAGGTATCGAGTTTCACCTTATGCAATTATAACCTGAAATTTATTGATCAAGGGAAGACTTCTGTTTGATCCCTATGTATCGGGTATCGGACCTAGTAATTATATTTTTCTTGAACTCCGGAAAAAGAGATTATCATCTAATACTCAATCCTAACTCCTAAGTTTGTCATTTTAGGATCAAGTTTTACATAAATGTTGCAGTTATTCCTTTATTAGTTAATAAATTTTATTTTCCTTATAGTTATTGCCACCTTAATTGTGTGTTTCGCAAATGTGTGGTGCCTTATGTCAAATTTGAAGTATGGCATATGAAATCTTCAAAGAGAAAGAAAACTAGCAATCAATGATTTCAATCTAACGAGAACAAGCTCTCTAGCTCAATCGGTCGCACAAAGGTTCGGAGAACTGATTTATATGAACTTATATGCAACGAAGAAGCTAGCGAACGTATAACAGGAACAAAAATAGCATACACACAAGTATGGACTTCACTCAGACAATTACTCAAACACCTAACAAGCACTCCAAGCAAGCAGTCCGAATATAAATCTTATTGAGTAAAACTACATCCAAAGCATCATATAAAACTTGAAACACGTACGCAATCATTAGAGTAGCCTCGAACAAAGTTCGGTTCTTATATAATGAAATTCGCGAATTCAAGGTCTCTGTTTCGAAGGAAACATAGCGTGCACTTTACCTTATCAGTGAAGTGAATCTAAGCAACGATTGGGGACCAAATCCACAAAGGAACTTCCGGAAGCTTTCTCGGTGAAAGATTGGAGCTGGTAGTGGAGAATCGAACACGAATTAGATTCTCCAGACTCTTGGATATGAAGACAGGGTCGAACAGGATAAGCTCAGTGCGACGGTGAAATGGCCAACGTCGTTAGTGTTAGCCATTGGAATAAGCTAAAAGACAGTCAAAAATTGTAGTTCGAGTCCGCAAATCTCTCCTCGAGAGAGCATTGTTATGCATCCGGTGTGTATATATGATCCTCTGTTTCCTGGTATGGTTGTCGTTGAGCTCGAAGTGGCCAGCTATGGAGCTTGACGGTGGTGAATTCAAGGCGACGGAGAGGGAAATCTTGAGGAAAAATTGGTTCCTCCTCCGAGCGTATTCTCTCGTGCGCGTATTCGTGTGCTCGGTTCTGTTCTCTCTCTCTGTTTTTTCTTTTTTTGGCGATCAGAACCCATTCTGTTAGAGCCAAACTTCTAGAAAAGTTCACGTGAGAAATGACTTGGGTTAACGTGCCCTATTGGCCCTGCGAGGCAAATCAACAGGTGGATTAGATTGTTAGATATATTATGTTCAAAAAATTACACTCTTTTATGTTCTAGGATTGTTGCTTAACAATGGAGATCCAGTGCCTAGTATCAGATGTGGTGCGACCTATGAGTGGGTGGGGATTTTTTTGTTTTTGGCATGTAAGAATTAGGCTTGTTATTTATAGGGTTAATATCACAAAAAATTCTAAATTGATATATTTGTGATAAATTTAACCTAAATTAATATTTTGACCAACAAAAACTTCAAATTGGTATACCTGTGACAAATTTACCTCAAATTAAATTTTTGACCATAAAAAACTTCAAACTGGTACATTTGTGACAAATTTATCATTTTTGAATTTCAATTAAATTGGATTAATATCACAAACTGGTACACATATGACAAATAAAGGGTAAAACTCTAAATTGGTACACTCGTCAATTATTATATGTCATCCAACTCAGTAATTTGTCGGTAAAATTTAACGAAAACTATTTTGTTACATGTAGGGTTTTTGGTGATTAAAAAATTAGTTTGGAGTAAATTTGTTACAAATGTACCAGTTTGAGGTTTTTCATGGTATTAACCCTTATTTGTAATAAGGGAGTATTTTAAATTAAGTTGACATGTTGGTGATCGAGTGATGTCGAGAATATTTTAAATTACTATTCGAAGATTTCAAGATTACCCCTTCTTATTTTCTTGATCCTGGAAATATATTTTGGATATTTTCAAGATTGCTTTTATCTAGACGAGGAATTTGATATTTATTTGAACTTTGTATTATAGATGATGTATCTTTTTTTCTTGCTTGAAGGTGACTCAAAGGGATCGTAAGTTCTTAGCTACAATTACCCAGGTTATTTCGTCGTAACACACAATTGAGTTATCGAATAAAGTTTCGCTCTCTGGAATTATCCTTACTATCTTTCTTTTTGTTCTGCTGTTTGTCCTTTTTAGTGGATTTTGAAGGTTCACGAGCGATGGACAGATTTCTATATTTTTGGAATGGCCAACCAAGTCGGTGGATTCGATTAAGAGAGTCTCTTCCGTCTTTTGGTGTTCCGTACGTCCCAACGTATTTTTGAGCCAAAGACCCACAAAAGAAACCTGGTTCTCATGTCTTTTTGGTAACATGGACTTGTTGTCATTTGGTGATGACCCTAGAAGTAGCATGTAAGGGCTAAAGATGTCAATTGCCGCATAAAGCCTAAAAAGGAGGGGGAGAAAATTGATGGTTTTCCCTTGGCCTAATTATTTATAATTACGCTACTACACTGTACAAACACTTTGTACCGTCTCTCAAATATTTTTTTTAATAAGCCTTATTTTATCATATCCTATCTCATTCAATTCTTTATCTAGGATGTCGAGAGTCGAGTAAAGATTGGATCTTCATTTAAACAAGGCCCATTTTATTATTGATGTTGTTGTATAAGTTACTTATAATTTTCATGTATTCTTCACTTGGGTACCTTAGTAATATGGCACCTTATGCTTTGTCCACCAGTTTGACCAGTTGAACCTGGTGATCTATAGGTTTGACCAGTTCTAGATCTCCAATGCTAAAGAGTACTAAACCGGACCAGAGGCCGGGTGCAAATGAAAGTGCAAAATATCCTTTAATTAACGATTTAATGTCTCCACCTCTCTTGGTTACGTGAGACGAACTAGAGGCATAACATATCATACTCGAAGGGGCCCTTGCTTTTCTTGAAAATCTCTCTTTCCCTTTTATTTTAGGCAGCAGCAAGCCGGGAAGAACCACAAATTTAGGAAATCGTTAACTAGGTTAAAGAAAAATTTGATGTTAATTTTCGCCACCCTTTTTGCCGACAAAAGACATTGAAATTGTCGTCTTGCTATCTTTTTGTAATCACTCGTACCTATAAACCTGCACTGATTTCTCTCATTGAGTGACACAGATAGGAGACTAAAGTCTCTTTTCAAGTGAGTTAGCCCTAAATTCTTTTAGTACCTAAGCACAAAGAAATGCAGTAAGTAACTACTAATTATTACCTGAACATATATTCTCATAATCCTTAATATTAAGACTGCAAAAACTCTTCAATTTTTTGTTAGTGATCATATATAATTAAGTTTAGATAAAAAAATACACATATAATTCAGTAACTACTAATTATTCAACATATGTAATTAATTAGAAATGACACAGCTTTTCATATATTAGATGAATCTTAAACATACTTTTTTAGAAACATAAATGTTAGATTAGTGGTATAATTGACCTTTTTTTTATCTAATTAATGTGAAACGTAATGGTTTCTAAGGTAGCAAATGATAACCATTTTGTTCCGGAATGAGTTCCTGAACCAGAAATAGATTTTTCTATTTCTGGTTCCTGGATGAGTTTCTGAGAAAAAAAACCCGTTTGATAATGACAAAAAATTTCTATTTCTAGAATAGAAACCCGTTTGATAACAGCACAAAATTTCTATTTCCTGAAATAAAAACCCGTTTGATAAACAACAGAAAATTCTATTTCCAGGAATAAAAATTCATTTTTTTAGAAATGGAATAAAAATAATAAAAAATCCGACAAATTCATAAAAATCTTTAAAAAAATTCAGAAAATCCCAAAAAATTGAAAAATTCCAGAAAAAATCATCAAAATGTTGAGAAAATAAAAAAAATTTAGATTTCGGGAAAATAGGAAATTTGTTGAATTTTTTCAAAAAAAATCAAGAAATCAAAAATTTCAAAACTTCACAAAATTGCTTAGAATACCTGTGGCCACCCACTTTTAGTGAAATTTAAATTTTTTTAGGTGCCCAAAAAAAATCAAAAAATCAAAAATTTCAAAACTTCACAGAATAGTTTAGAATACATGTGGCCACCCACTTTGAGTGAAATTTAAATTTTTTAAGGTGCCCAAAAAAATTCAAAAACTCAAAAATTTCAAAACTTTACAGAATGGCTTAGAATACCTGTGGCCACCCACTTTGAGTGAAATTTTAATTTTTGGAGGTGAAAAAAAAATAAAAAATCAAAAATTTCAAAACTTCACAGAATGACTTAGAATACATGTGGCCATCCACTTTGAGTGAAATTTAAATTTTTTTAGGTGAAAAAAAACATAAAAAATCAAAAATTTCAAAACTTCACAGAATTACTTACAATACCTTTAGCCACCCACTTTGAGTAAAATTTAATTTTTTTTAGATGCCCAAATGGTATTTTTGATTTTTTTTTGATTTTTTTTGGTTCCTAAAGAAAATTAAATTTCACTCAAAGTGGATGGCCACATGTATTCTAAGCCACTCTGTGAAGTTTTGAAAATTTTTCTTTTTTGCTTATTTTTATTTTTTTTTCGACACCTAAAAAAAATTAAATTTCACTCAAAGTGGGTGGCCACAGGTATTCTAAGAATTATGTGAAGTTTTTTATTTTTATTATTTTTATTTTTTTCGGCACTTAAAAAAATTTAAATTTCGCTTAAAGTGGATGGCCACATGTATTATAAGCCATTTTTTGAAGTTTTGAAATTTTTTATTTTTTTATTTTTTTTATTTTTTTCGACACCTAAAAAAATAAAATTTCGCTCAAAGTGGGTGGCCATAGGTATTTTAAGCCATTCTGTAAAGTTTTGAAATTTTTAATTTTTTTCTTATTTTTATTTTTTTTGGCATATAAAAAAATTTAAATTTCACTCAAAGTGGGTGGCCACAAGTATTTTAAGCTATTCTGTGAAGTTTTGAAATTTTTTATTTTTTTTATTTTTTTTATTTTTTTCGACACCTAAAAAAATTTAAATTTTACTCAAAGTGGATGGCCACAAGTATTCTAAGCCATTCTGTGAAGTTTTGAAATTTTTGATTTTTTGCTTTTTTTTTTTATTTTTTCGGCACCTAAAAAATTAAAATTTCGCTTAAATTGGGTGGCCACAGGTATTCTAAGATATTCTGTGAAGTTTTTAAATTTTAGAATTTTTTTTTTTGGCAACTAAAAAAATTAAATTTTGCTCAAAGTGGGTGGCCATAGGTTTTCTAAGCCATTTTGTGAAATTTTGAAATTTTTTATTTTTATTTATTTTTTTCGGTACCTAAAAAAATTTAAATTTCACTGAAAATGGGTAGCCACAGATTCTAAACCATTCTTTTAAGTTTTGAAATTTTTGATTTTTTGCTTTTTTTTCTCACCTCAAAGATCGTGACTTCCATATGAATATGTGTGTTGAAGAAAATGAATTCCTCAGAAATGGTTCTCACTTTTGTTCCAGAAATGAAAACCAACTTTTTTTTTGTTCTCATTTCTGGTTTCAGAATCAGTTTTGGAAGCAAACTTGTCCCGGAAATAGAAAAATGAAATTGCGTTACCAAACGGGTTTTTGGTCCAAAACTGATTCTGGGAACAAAAAATCAGTTCTGGACAGAACCAGAATGGTTTTCATGCAGCACCTAAGTAAGGTAAAGAGAACGGAGTTTTTGCGATGATGTGGCAAAACTGCAAAGCTCCACGTTACAATTGAACAAGAGTCGCGTCGATGCCCCTGTTGCAAAGAGTATTCCATTCTCCAACATTGTTTTCAATATTCAAAGTTGTGGTGTACCTCCTAGGAACTCCAATTTTATTTCTAAATAAAATTAAAGAACTGATGTTGGAACTAAATAATTCTTACGGCCAAAGCCCTAAGTGCAGAATATAGACTAGATCTGCAGCATGAAGTGCTTAACGATTTTCATAGATCTATGCGTAGAAAATGGAAGAGGAGGATAGATAATGTCTAAATAGATCAGATTAATCATGATTCACGTGTTTATTAGCGATACATAATTACAAAGTGGAGTCCTTATGTTATCTACTCCTTTGATTACAAGCTTTTTCAACTATGGCAGACTGAAAGGTCACGATGGCTTTGAGCTATACTTCTCCTGGGATTTTACCTTTGGAGCAACATTCAATGTCACAGTACTCCAGCTTCTTCAAATTGGATAGATCAGGTAAAGTTAGCAAGGAACTACAGCCTCCAATGGTGATCGATTGTAGTGATTCCAATCTGTCAAGACCTTGAATCTCGACCAGTTTCCGACAACTCCACAGAAAAAGGTCCTTCAGACATTTTAAGTCAGATAAGTTGGGCAATGTATGAAGGAGGGGGCAAAATTCAATTGACAACACTTGTAGCTTCTCTAGACTTTCAAGCCCACTGAGCTCGCTAAACTCACAGGACGACAGTTTCAGGCACTGTAATGATCTTAAACCTTCAAGGCCCCGAACACAGGAAATCGCAAAACTGAGACTTAACTCCAACAACTTCTGCAAGTTGGAGAGATCTATACTTTGTAGAACATTGCAGTGGGAAACTGTAAGTTTCCTCAAACTAGAGGGAAGCAGTCCAATGTGCCGCAGCTTCTTACAGCGGACGAGTAGAAGTTCTTTCAGGCAACAAAGGTGATCCAAATCTGATGGTATGCTGGTGATGCTTGGAAGTTCCAATCTTAAGTACTCCAGTCTCAATAGTTTCCCAATCCACCATAGCTTGTAAGTTCTATCCATTTCCAAAGCTGTGATGGAGGTTGACGTGGGAAAACTCAATTTCAAATTTCTCAGATTCGACATGTCCAGAACTTCTGCTGTTGAAGAGAGATACAGACTTATTAAACTTGGGGGAAGCTCTGGTACTTTCTTCACACGAGTTTCTGTTAATTTGAAAATCTTCAAGAAAGATAGTCTTGCAACATCATTGGGAATCATCTGTAATGCCGAACAATCCTCTCCATGAATCTCTTCCAGTTTCTCCCACATCCCAATTGCCGCCGGTAGCTTTGTTATGCAACTTCTGTTCATCTTCAAGACTTTCAAGTTCTTTAGATGAACAATCGAGCTAGGCAACTCTATAATTCCTGTGTCCGAGATATTCAATTCAACTAAAGATTTCAGCAACCCAATTGATTCTGGAAGTCTTGTTAGCCTCGGAGCTCCACAAATGGACAAGCACTCGAGATTCAAAAGTGCTCCGATTGAGCTTGGGACATGCCTAATGCCTAGACTTTTCTCTACAGATGGCCAATCGCTTCCATTACTTTCTCGTGCGGAGGTCACTCCATCCATGATAGCTTTGACTTCTACATATGACCAATTCTTTTCATAACTTTCTAGTGCAGAGGTCACTCTATCCATGAACAGCTCAGTCAAAGCTTTCAGAGAACCTAATATAGGCAATTTCCAGAGAGAACAACATCCATTTAGATTCAAGTGCTTTAGACGCCTTAGTTGACCAATGGACGGATCAATCCAATTCAAATTCTCACACTCCTCAAGAATTAGTATTTCTAAGGATGAATGTGCTGATAGGTCTGGAGTTACAGTCAACCAGTGGCAATACGAAAGATTAAGGACCTTCAATCTCGTAGCCACCTGTCAAATCATATTTTTTAAGACTGCATTAGTAGAAACTTTGCAGGACATAACCAAATATAATGTTACTCCATCAATGTAACCATAAACAAATATCCTGACTGAAGAAAGAGCTACACCAAATGTCATACTTTACATTTTTTTACTTACGTTCTCTTTATGCGACAAAATTTAATGAATTTACGATAGAGTTGAGCTAATCAATATTGTTTATTCCTTATATCCTCTATTTAGTAAACGAAATTGCATTATCAAGATTTTCAATCTAACTAGTATTCGAGTTTATCAAAGTATTTGCTCAATATGTTAGTTGAGAATTGTGATGAAAATGAGAGGAATGTAATATCCTATACATTACAAAAATGAAGATTAGAAGACCTGTATAGAAAAAAACAATTAGACTTAAGTACAACTAATGTAAATTACAAATAACTTAGCCCGAAAGAGTAATCCCAATATAATCTAACATCCCCCTCAAACTCAAGGCAACATGAAAGAAGACAATTGGAGTACGGAGAAAAGATCCAAAAAACACTCAAATGGATGTGTCTGGGTGAAAATATTAGCACTCTGGTCAGCAAATGAAGTGGAGACGAGTGTACAGTGTCATTAGGCACATGACATCGAATGAAATGACAATTAAAGTTCAATGTATGCCATCATTATGTGCTATTAGGTAATTCTTACTCTTGCTAAGTAACATTGGCCTTTATTGGCCTGCCAGCATCTTTTCTCAAGATTCGTCCCTATCCGTGGGCTCGTTTGATAAAACAAAAAATAAGTGGTGAAACTTTAAGCGTTGAAAATTGTTGAATTCTCTAAGTACCGAAAATGACAATGTTTTTATAACAGATGACGTTAAATAAATTTTTTTTGTTTCTTGCAAAATATAGAATAGTGAACATTGTTGGATAATTGGTAATGTTACAGTTTTTATTGAAATTTTTTTCACTTGACCAATTAAATAAGCGCTTCCTTACATTTTATATTAAGTGATTTATACTTAAAACAATCCATTAAGTTGTGTGGAGTTAGAGGTTATTAAAAGTACTTAATGTGGTTATCAAACACACGCTTAGTACATCCAATTTTGGGTTAAGTCTTATTAGTGCCTCCAGTGCACTTTGTTAGCCATATGTAATGAACAAAGATTTACTTTAATAATGCACTGATTGTGTAAAATACGAGAAAAATGTTTTGAAAATGAAGATTTTTTTATTTGGAAGTTTAGCAAATTTTTTCAGAGCACTGTTAACAAAAAAAATTTTAGATTTTCTTAAGGTGCATATAAGGAAGAGAAGAAGAAAGTATTTTCTTGAAAGTACAAAAAAATTTACCATAATTACTATAAAAAATCTTAAATTACATGATTACCCTCCTTTATTTGTCATTTAAGATTTAATTAAGGTACTTGGGGAGAGAGGATAGCAAATATCCCTGAAAAATAGAAACCTCTCTTCTCATCTTTTTATACAAGAATTTGTGCACACGTAAAATTGCATGTATTTCGAATTTTGGATTATATCGCATAAAATTGATTCTAAGAGTGTTTAATTATGCATAAAAAGGAAAATTTAGTCAGTAAAAATACAAGAGGGAACTGAGAATGTGGAGTTGCTTATATTTAAAAAGGAAAAATAGTAAAGAGGGGAGTAGGAATGTGGAGTCAATGAAGTACAATAGATATGTAAAGTTTAACATGTGATTATTTTATTTCATCTTTTAAAATTTTTCCATTTGTTCTCGGAACAATTTTTTACCAATAAGTTTATGGCATTTGTGGAAGAAAGAGGGATAGAGATCCCTTAAAAGTAGAATTCATCCTAATACTTTTATAAAAATTTTCCAATGAAGATCATGCAATTGGATGAACGATAACTATACAAAACTAAAGAATGGATAAAAAAATAATTTACGAGGTCAACCCGATGTTAATCTTCCTTAAATCTATAACAATTTTTTCGTTAAGTAATTTATTTTCTATTTTTACACACACATCAGTGTGCTTTGCTTTTTCTTTAATATACTAGAATTCATCCTCTGAATATCTAATTTCTAACGTGTATAAGACTGCTGATGAAATTTTAAGCTTAGATTAATTTACATATCATTTATTTGGACTATTTTTTTTCAATATATAACAAAAGGGAGAGTTCATAATCGACAAGATTTGGGATTTTTCAAAATCATTGAAACTATCATATTCATCCTTTTTGTCTTTGCAAGATATAATTTCTAAGAGCAAAAGAGAAAAACTAAATGATTAAATTGAATTAAATAGGAGGATTTCTTCCCATTATCTAACAAATAGATTATTTTAATAATATTCAATGACATTGCTAATATAGTATGTGAGATCAAGATCATAAGTATTTCTATTACCGCCCAACGCAGCTCATTATATAACATCTGAAAATAAAATTTTGCTAATTTGCATACTGCAATATTTATTGGTATGAGGAAATTAAGTTTGAACCTTTATAATAATACAGAATATTGATATTACAATGTTAAAATAAATAGCATCTATTATGAAAACAATTAATTTTAGAAAAGCTCCTTTTTTATTGAAATGAAATTAACTCGGACTCAAAGTATAAACCATACATTTAATAATTTGAAATTTAAGATGATCATAATTTTGAAGATTACCGATCATCGAAAATTTATATAGGGGATTAAGGTATGTGATGAACGATCTATTATGAAAACAATTAATTTTAGAAAAGCTCCTTTTTTTTTAAATGATATTAACTTGGACTCAAAGTATAAACCATACATATAATAATTTGAAATTTAAGATAATCATAATTTTGAAGATTACCGACCATTGAAAATTTATATAGGGGACTAAGGTATGTGATGAAAGATTATAGTTTTCATCATAATTTGAAAATTAAAAATCCTAACTAAAATTTGTGAATGCAAATTATGACATAATAGCATACGTTATGAGCTTTTATGACTTCTTTTAATATGAGAGTATCAGCAAAATCGAATTTAAAAACTGATATTAATTTTAAAGTCAAAACTACGAAACATTGGAAATATTTTGAGGAGGAATAGTTGCTAGTAGTGATATTAAAAGGCGTAATATCAATAATGAAGTGAGTAAAATTAGAAACTCCTTTCTACTGGACGTTTATGGTATCGGATGAGTTATTTGAAGAGCATATTTAACTGCTGAGATACTAAATTATTCCAGCTTGCACGTTCAATTTCACTCACAGATTTCTTATTATTTTGCTAAGTTTTCTTTAGTGTTTTGGGCATCGTATCCCTTTGCATATCAGTCCTATTCACTACTTAATGTTTCAATTAACTACCCTTAAACATCTTTCAGGGACAGCTTATTGGCATAATTAAGGAACTCAAAATAACGTGAACGTTATATAATGTCATTTAAAAGTACTGTAAGTCAATAGATATTAAGCAGCAATACATTGATTCCATCAAATGGATTACCGAAAGGAAATATATTTACTTCTTTGACTTACATTAATCTATGTAAAGGAAACATACAACCAAAAGGTAAAGTAGTTGCTTGATTCGATATACTTCTGGAGAAAATTGAATAGGTTAACTTTTAAATATTAAGTAGTTCAGTTATGGAATGAGGGATTGGTATCTTAGGGCCTCTTTGGTAATGTTTCTGTTTCTCTGTTTTTCTATTCTTTTATTTTCCGGAATATAAAAAGAACATAAATCCGTTTGGTAATGTCAGTAAATTTTTCTATTCCCTGGAATAAAAAATGGCCAGGGAATAGATTTGGAACAGATATAAGAAGTAAAAAAAAAATATACTTTTCAGTTTTCGGGAACAAAAAGAGAAATGATAAAGAAACAAGATAAGCTCTCTTTCCCTCTATCTCTCACAAAATATTCCCATGCTAAGTCCCAAAACCTGAAACCCTAAAACTCTAAACATTAACCCTAAAACCCTAAACCCTAAAACCTCAAACACCAAAACCCAAACCCGAAATCAAAAACTCGAAACCCTAAAACCCAAAACCCGAATCCCTAAAATCGTAAAACTCAAAACCTTCACCCTAAAACCCTACACCTGAAATCCCAAACCCTAAAACCCCAAACTTAAAATACTAAACCCTAAACTCTAAATCCGAAACCCTAAAACCTAAATCCCAAAACCCTAAACCATAAAACCCAAACCCCAAACCCTAAAACCCAAAACTTGAATCCCAAAAATTCTAAACCCCAAAATCCAAACTCTAAACCCCCAAACCCAAAACCCGAAACACTAAACCCAAAATCTCAAACCCCAAACCCGAAAACCGCAAAGCTGAAAACCTAAACCCTAAAAACCCAAACCCCAAACCCAAACCCTAAACCCCAAATCCTAAACCCTAAACTGCAATTTTTTCGACCACCACCCGGTATTTGCTTTTTCTATAAGGAGTAGTTTTCTTTATGATTGTATTAAGGTCATCCAATTCTATATCATAATATATTATAATTCTATTTCTAGTCCAGTTTTATCCAAACATGAATTATTAAGTCTCTACTAACATTTTTATAATTAAATGAAAAAATTGGGAGTAGAAATTTTTAGGGTCGTACCAAATGCAATTTTATTCTATTCTGGGAATAGAAATTATATGCAGTTACCCAACATGTTCTTCTGCTCAGAAACTCATATAGAGAATAGAAATAGAAAAAACTATTTCTGAACAGAAATTATTTTTAGGAACAAAAATGTAACCAAACCCTTAGACATTCTTCAGGAGCAAGTTTTTTTTTTTTTTCCAATTGAGTCAATAAAATTTAACTAGAAATTAAAAAAAAATCAATAAAATAACAATCTACAACCGTGCAACACTCGAGTTGGTGTTACTGCGAGAAAATATAACAAGTTGCACCTTATAATTTGCACATACCTTAAATAGAGTCCAATCACCCGAAAAATATTCTATTTGGCTCCATGATAGGTCGAGGATGACTAGATTTTTTGGGCAAAAGTTGGTTGCAAGCAACTCTGAAGGACCATACTTCCAAGATAGCCATCTCAATTCTGAAAAGAGATTCTTAAAGTCTCCAGAGAGGTTCCCACCAACCATTCTAAGAAACCTAATACTTGGTACTTTCATAAATTCATCTGATGTCAAAATTGTGGCTGGTATTATCCCACGAAAGTTCATACAAATCGCTACAACAGTTTTTGTTCCCTAAAATGAGAAAAGAGTCAAGTTCAATGTGAGGTGATTTCTATAGCGAACAAAGCAGAGGAGGGTGCACTTAGAATTATACCTTCTTTCTTTGGATCATATCAAGACCTTCTTCGTGATTCCACACCCGAGAAAGTTTTCCGGGGTCTTTGCAACTTTCTTGGCGGACAATGCTCCTCCCCAAGTCTCTAAGCTGATCATGCATCCATAATCGGTTCTTTTCTGTAATTTTCACTAAGGACATTAAAAGAAGAACTTCAATCCCCTCATCTGGAAAAAATTCACAGTCATCCCACATGTAATATGCATTTCTCTTATTTTCTCCAACTAGAAAACAAGCAATATCAAGAAATATTTGCCGTTGCTGATGATCTAACGCCTCATAACCCAACATTAGCTTATCCTTCACATCCTTATGAGGACAATCTTCCATCTTTTTCAATGTATCTTGCCACACTGCTTCCTTTTTTCCATATAAAAATGAGCCAATCACTTCAATAGCTAGAGGAAGCCCGCCGGTTTTTGCAGTAACTTTCTTAGATAGACTCAGGAATTCATTTGGAGGAGAGTTTCTTCTAAAGGCATGCATGCTAAAAAGTTGATAAGCTTCGAGATAGTCGAGTTCCTTAGCTTCATAAATCAAACAATGTTCAAATTGACCTTGGAATCCACATAAAACACTCTTATCTCTTGTTGTTACAACTATTCTACTTCCCCATCCAAACCATTCTTTCTTTGCTGCTAATGCCATAAGTTGGCTTCTATGATTTACATCATCAAGGAAAATAAGAACTTTTTTTATACTAAATCGTTCTTTCATCATATTTTTCCCTTGATCGATGCTAGAAACCTCAATCGATTTGTCCCCAAGGATATCATGCACCAGTTGCCTTTGCAAATTTAGAAGACCAAAACTTGAACTTTCTGATGCTTGTCGAATATCTGGGATAAAGCTACAACTTGCAAAATTAACTGACAATTTACTGTAAACATGCTTGGCAAGAGTTGTCTTGCCTATACCACCTATTCCACATATTCCAACAAACCTTATGTCCTTGGATTCAACACTCAACAACTCTGTTACTTCATCCACTGATTGGTTGATCCCAATCAAATGATCAGACAGATATACCGGAGACACCTTAAGCTTAACCAAAACTTTACGAGCTATTAGTCTTGTGAGTTCTCCATGGCTGTATGTCAATAGAAAGAGTATAATGAAGTTAGCATCAGATTGAAAATAAAAATGTGTACAGACAAGATCATTCGACAAGTAGCCCACAAAATGCAGGACATACTGGGGCAAAAATATAATACATGACTTTCTGAATCGATTCAATCATAGTGATTCGGTACAATGGGTAATGAAGGTTATGATCAAGATCATGAAGTGAGCACAGTTCGGGTGGTCCAATTCCAAACCCAGAACCAGGAACCGAACTAGAGAACACTTCCAATGTTTTTGGAATTGGAAATGGAACTAACCCACCCTAGAACCATATTGGAACCGAACCAGACCCCTACTATTGTTTTGTACCTTTTTCAACTCCCTATATAAATACACTTGTAATTCACGATTTGTATTATAACTGGTAACTTTAAGAACCAATCTTCTTATATGATAACCTCACATAATAAGTGAGCCGAGAGGCGAGCAATAGAGAGCGTTGAGAGATTGAGGGAAAGCCGAGAGATGAGAAATCAGACCGAGAGAGGCGGAGGCTAGCTTTCTTACTTTGTTTTAGTTGTATAAGTCCAAGTTTTGTTTTGATTCATTGCGTGGGCTGGGCGTGAGTTGAGTTTAAGTGAGGGTGTGAGCTTTGCTTAGTTTGAGTTTAAAGTGGCCTGGGCATGAGTTTAAACTGCAATTTTATCAAAATTAAACAGCTATAGACCGGTCCAAAGCCAATTCAATCCAAGAACCGACTTGGTTCCCGAGCACCACTGAGGTGGACAAGAAAACTAGGGAGGCTCAGCACGAAACCTGTTCCAAACCGTCCGGTTTGTGTTATGAAGCTTCATGTTCGGACTGCTCGAAACACGTCACTCCAGTGGGTCCGTTCAAAGTTTCAGCTCAATTCCGAAAAACAAAAAACAACCCATTGACACTCCCAAAATAGAACTAGTATTTCTGAGGCTTAAATCGGGAAACTAATTGAATATGGTCAATTCTCAGGTTTTGAACTCGTTAACCTACCTGGTTCTCCTAGGAATTGGCTTTGAATTGGACTGGCAAGTCCGGTTTAGGCCGATTCTCGAGTTCAACCTAGATCGTTACCCTAGTTTATTGCCTTATTGACACTAGGCCCAAAATTGGGGCCTAAATATAAAAAAGTTAATGGCCCAAACCAAATCATAAGAACATACTTAACCAAATAAGGTCCACTCGATGGAATGCTTACAGAAGCCCACCCATCATAAAGACCCTAACAATACACTTGACTCACGAAGGCCATCCATGAAATTTCTGGAGGGCTTATCGATCCTGAATTTCCAATGGACAAAGTTTAAGTGAAAATCAAGACACATGACGATGAATGATTGACTCGAAACATGAAAAGATGTTGAAGTTTGAGTTAAGAAAGCGCAACTGTAGCGAGAAGATAAAAAGCGATGACAAAGTCATCTCGGAAGAAGAGCGCAAGTCAAGAAGGAGTTATCATTGCAAGGAAGATTATGATGCATTATGGAATGGTCCATTAGAGATAGAGGAGGAATCAAAGACCAAAAAAAACTCTAGATATCATCTGCAACACACCGACATATCTCTTAAGACAATTCAAACGCTTTGAACAGGTATCGTACAACATCAATCAAGGGATCCATATGGTTTTGAAGAAGATCGTCTGGATTAGATCTTCACTTATATTTTGAATTTCAAATTCGAACAGATTAAGTTTCCTAAGTTTTGTAATTGCCTTTGAGTATAAATGCTCTCTATTCGAGTAATTTCGAATAAGAAGTTTGTCTTCAAATTCTATCACCAAGCAAGTATGACATTCAAGAATGTAAGCCATGTCCTGATTCAATTAAAGTTCTTTGTAATTTTAGTAGTTTGTTTTTAATTGCCTGTGCATTGTCGTAGTTACTCGAATTTTATAAAGTTCTCGAGATGTTAAGGCATATTAAAATTCATTTACTTTTGATTTGAAGTCAGAATTATTATTTTAATTAGCCATCAAACAATTTCAATTGGGTTTTAATCATTGAAATTATTAAGTTTCTTGCGACCACAATCTCAAAAAAACACACTCAGCAGGCCTAAAACGAATTAAAAACAATTTCTCTTTAAATTAAAATCGCTATTCAAGCAAAAGAAACAAAGGAAAGGGAAGATGGAGTTGAAAGAGTTTAACATACCCTGTGTTCTTGGTGTCCCACCCCTTGATTCCAGTAACATCTTGGAGTGCTTCCGCCCAGCGTCGTACAATCTCAGCCCCACGTTTTTCTTCATGCAGAGTCAATGCATCCCTATACACTCCAGATTCAAGCTTCACATCCGAAGGTTCCACATCATAAAAAATGGGCATAACCTCTTTTCCATATGCTTTTCTACGTGCCATCATGTGTTCCAGCTCGCGCAGGCACCAGCTACTAGAGGCGTAGCCTCTAGAGAAGATGGGAATGCAGATTTTCGAGTCATCGATGGCCTGGAAAATCTCGGGGCCAATCTCTTCACCGACATCGATGCCCTTCTTGTCTATGAAAACATGGATACCCTTATCTAGCAGGGCATGGTAGAGGGAATCTGTGAAGGTAGCGCGAGTATCCGGTCCTCGAAAACTCAAGAACACATCAAACTGAGCTCCACATGTGCCGTTTCTACTAGATCCTGTTTCTGAACTTCTTTTTCTTTTCATCGTGGCTATGTCCGCCGAAATTCTGAAAGCAAATCACAAAAAATATGTCATGCTTTTCTTGTCGAAGTACATGTTAAACCACACCACATTTTAAAGTGATTTTACAAGACTTGGATGATGGAAATCGCGGTCTTATGCATTTCAAGGAAGTTGCAAGAACTCCGTTTGGAACAGGGGTCAACGAGAGATGGTCAAGTAGGAAAGTGAGGGTCGGTTTCCATTTCCATTTCCATTGTGTTGCGGCATTGTTCAAGAGAAGTGGCAAAGATATAACCGAAGGATTAAGGAATGGCCTAAGCCACACAAGTCGACATCATTTAGAAGAAGTCAAGTCGAGTAATCTCAAATTATGGAGAGCGGGAGTGGTTGGCCAGTCCCCATCAATTTAAGGTACCATATCGACACCAAATTCCAAAGTATATTTGCAAAAATTAACGAGACTTTAGGAGTTTAAAAAGACCAAGGCTGATGGATGGGTCGAGAATCAAATTAAATGTCTGAGAAATGTAACTCTATACATGTGGGGTTTGCACATCTCACCTAGCTCAAAAATAAAATAAAATTGAAAAGGGTAATTCCATTTTGATTGCGTCCCTAAATTCAGGTTTCTTACTTCTTCAATTGGTTACCTAACAAGTTAGTTTGAGAGCATTTGTTGACCATATCCTTATGACTATAGAATTCCGCGATGGTAGCTTCTCAATTAATGGCACATAGAATTTCATTGTCATCTAGACAAATAGCCAAAAATGAGTTAAGCCGTCATCTTTATCTTATGCATTCTAAAACATTATCGTTGTGACCGTGAACCTATTGAGAAGGATCTTTTCTAAAGTCTGCTCAGATTCACATCCACATTACCCACCGTCTCATTCGCATACTCGAGTGGTGTGGGTGATCCAGGACCACAGGCATTGGAGTTCATGACACAATAATATTCTCTTGTTGTTTACAAACTTCTATTTATATTTTTTAGCAAATACTTAAAATTACTAACTTTTTTAAGAAATTACCAGCTTTAATTGGAGTGGCTTGCCAAGTTTTCTCTGTTGAAATTATCAATTAGTTTAAGATTACCAACGTTACTTATTAAGTTTATTTTTTGGGATATGTTCATTGGAAGTTCTAAAACTTATCACGAAAGCGCAATTAAGTCATAAAACCTTCAAAAAGTGCAATCAAGTCCTAAAACTTGTCATATTGGTTATTATATTGGTTCAATAGAGTCCTAAAATTAACATCGTCTAACTTACTAACGGAAAATGCTGACATGGCTTATTTTAATATTTTCTCTCTCCTACGTGGCGATGATGTGGCTAATTTATGAAATATAAGACTAAAACGACGTTGTTTTGGCCCAAATTTGATTTTAATAGTAATTTTATTTAAATTAAAATTTAAAAGTAAGCTAAATATTAACAAAAAAAAAGAGGAGGAGAAGAAGTCAGGTGGCGAGGAATTTGTATTAAAATAATAATTAAAAAAAGTCATGTCATCGCCACTTATTTCTTAGGAATTTGGTAATTTAAAAGAGAAAACAAATAAACTTTGGTAACTAATTTCTTAGGGTCCACGAGGAGCTTTCCAAGAACGACGCTCTAAAGGTAAAAATCTCCATGGTTGTTGTACCGCGGGAAGTGGAAAAGAGTGACGTTCTTTTCCCAGCCATCAACAAAAAGAAGTTTAAAGTCAGCCATGAAAGAATTCACAAACGATCATACATTATCGTGTCTCTATGACCTTTCTTGGAAATCAAGAATCAACTGTTCTTTAAAACTTTCGAATACCTACTACTTGACATGTAGGCAACATAGCAAAATAGAGGAATTAAAGACAAGAGGGCTGGGAAAATGCGAGATGGCGAGATAATATTAGTAAGTTTGATGAACGTCCTTACCAAGAGGAATAATTGCGAGATGGCTTGTCTGGTAATACGAAACTTCATTAAAGTTGTTTGTGTATAGTTGTGAGCTGGCGTACTATTTGCCTTCTACTTATTACCTGTTTCGTGTGTGTTCTTCGTAAAAGGGAAAACAAGATAATAAGATAACGCATTTAACCAGCACCAAACTATTAAATCGCGATGCATCTTTGAAGAGTTCTCTAGAGGATCATGAGAGATTGTGGAGGACAATTAATCCGATCTCCTAAATCAATCTCTCTCTGACTCAGACAGTACTTCAATCAGCACACATCTATTCAAGTTTGTATGATTTTTTTGAATCGTAAAAACATAAAAATGCTCGTGTAATTGCTTAATATTCAGAACTATCGGCTCTAGACAACCGAAGGATCGATACGCTCACAATCATCAATAAAGTTTGGGGGCAGTAGGGCCCCCACAAATTTGTTGAGAAATCACTTTAATTAGTTATTTTCTTACTCTGTCGTTATTTTTCCTCCGTGATCGAGAACTGCAGTAAATTGATATATAACTTATGAAGGTTTAAGTGCAGAGTTTAAGCAAAATCTAATTGAAATTTTACCAATCATTCTATTTTTTTTTTCAAGCACAGAAATAATATATTTACTATTGAATCAATAAATTTGTATTTACCTTTAAATTTTTATTAGGTTTTCCCACTGCTGAAAATTTCTGAATCCGTCCGTGATTTTCTCCATCGTAACACGAATATAAAGCAGCCAAGATAAGTCCAAGGAAATCTCAATTATAGAAGTAAAAAAAAGTTCACAAAACTAACCTCAAATGGTCCAAATAGGATTCAACCAGGTCGGCAGGTCCTTGAATGCCTCGGGCAAGTTCTGTCCAATGATCAGCACGGCTCGCTGACGCGGTGGACCTTTAGACCGGCCGCTATAATGGCGCAACAGTGAAGCTAACGTGGGATGGATGCAGAGCGACTCTGACTATGGTCAAAATTAGAAATTGACGAGGAGTGACATGAAGGGACACGAATCATGTGATTTGCACCGACACGTTCCGGAGGCCACCGACACCGACACGCGCTCCACACACGGCGGACACGCTCGGACACTCGGTCAACCCGTGTCGGAGATCCGACACGCGGTCAACGCGCCGGACACGCCGGCGGCGACACGCGAGTCCGGAGCAAAAGGGAGAAAGAAGAAAGAAAAGCCCCCTCGTCAGATCTGTCGCTTGCCAGAGCAATGAACAAGGACACATACCGCATAATCCCGGTCCCTTTCGACAGCGAGCACCCGTTGATCTGGAAGTGGGGAACGGGGAGGTGGGGGATCTGGGAATCGGTCCGGATTGGGGGAGAGAATTTGCCCCGGGGAGGGAGGATCTGGAAATCTAGGTCGGGAAGGGTTTTGAGAACTCACCGACGACCCCCCGATCCTCCCGAGCCGAGCGTCATGGATGAGCGAGCTGAGCGAATCGGAGTTTTCGCGGCGGCGAGAGCTGCCGGAGATCTGATCGGAGAAGTGAGAGAGAGAGAGAGAATCTAGGGAAAGAAAAGCAAAAGCGCAGACGACGACGATAGCTTCTTAAAAGCTTTTTAAAATTGATGGAGAAAGAGAGGAGGAATGATAAAAAAACTGGACGGGCAGAAAATAAAAATATGGTGGGATCGAGGAGGAAATTTGCGATTTCTTCGTCTGATTGCGAGCGGGTGAGAGAGGGGGAAAGAAAAGGTAATCTTTTGGGGGCACGTGGGCAGTAGGGGGAGCCCTTACAGTACAGTACGACTGGGAGTAAAAAAAACACGAAAATGGGTATCCCAAGAGAAAAATATATATGGCCAAACAAAGGAATTTTTACTATATCACACGGCATGATAAAATATGTCATATAAAATTTATCAAATTAATTTGATTTTATTTATTTATTTATTTGTGAATTTGTATCGAATTAATTTGATTAAAATAATTAAAAAACGATAATTGATCATGTATATATAAAAATATACATTTAATATATAACGTGTCCCAACGTGTCGGAATTCTCTACTTTTTGAAAAATGACGTGTCGGCGTGTCGTGTCGTGTCGTGTCGCGTGTTGGTGTCGGTGTCGGTGCAACATAGGGTATCACGTGAAACTGAATCGGGACAATCAAGTCATTTATGACAAACCTACTTGTAAACACACAGAGAGAAGTTAATGTACTGAATGAAGGCATTTCTCTAGGTGAAAGATAAAGTGCGTAAGGGACTCCTTGTAAATACTTAGAGGCGTGGTTTGTAGGTTAGAGGCGTGGTTTGTAGGTTCGGGCGAGGATTTAACGTGCTATGTATAACGAGTATTGGAGAGTCTTGTGGTTACCTAGTTCATAGCGGGATTACTGTAGCAGGAAGTTAGGTCTTGCACGACACCAAGTTCTACACTTGAAACGAGGCGGTAATTGTACTCTTGGCATGAGTAGTAGAATTCATCCTATTTGGGCTGTTAGAGCTTGAAAAGAGGAGTAGGCACACCCACACCGGGCCTCTATTAATCTCTTTTGCAATTTCTTTTTCTTTATACTCTTTACTTTCCACTGTTTAAATTGCTAGTTCACTTTACTCATAAGAAGTAGAATTTTAATTGGGGTTAATTTTACAAAATTAGTTTGTGTTTTCTTTAAAAACAAATTGATACTCCCTCTTTGGTTTCTTATTTGGGCCTAACAATTGGTATCATAGTAGGCTCCTTGTTGTAAAAGTGCTATACTTTTGAGATAAAGATGGATGCCAATAATTGTTGGAACTAGGTCGAACCGATTATCCAACCTCCTTTGTTTAATGGTGCTAATTATTCTCATTTGAAACATAGGATGGCCATGTTCATTCAATCAATGGACCACGAACTTAGGTGGCTGTGCAAAATGGATCCTTTGTACCAATGAAGATAAGGGAAACCCCTAGTGCTCCCAAAGATAAAATGAGTTCACGGCATGTTCTCTATTGTGTAGTTGCCCATGCTGAATTCGACCGAATTCCGTCATCTCAAACGGCCAAAGAAATTCGGAATCTATTGGTGGTTACCTATGAAGGAACTAATTGCGCGAAAAAGACCAAGATTGGCGTGCTACAACAAAATTATGTATTAATCATGATGGAGCCCCATGAGAGCAGCAAGGATGTGTTCGTTCACTTCATGGACATCATCAACGGCCTAGCCAATCTTGATTAGACTATTCCTAGTGATATATTGTGGGAAAATTGTTATTTTAGTCCTAAACCAAATTTTATCGATTCCAATTCGATTATAAACTTTTCGATTGATCATGTTATAAATATTTAGATTATATAATATTCTGGATATCTTTATAATTGATTGTAATTGATTATGTAATATTTTATTACCGTAGATAGTTAACCTATAAAGCCTATAAATAGACTCATGTATTCCCCTTTACCTACACATCGAATCATACACATATGGAAATATATTTGAAATTTCTCATTTTCTCTCTTTCGCATTCTTATTTTTAACTTGGTATTAGAGCCTTTTTCCTGAGAAGTTTTTTTGGCAACGCTAGCCGAACTGGCCGCGTTCGCTCTTCATAGCAGACCGACACCAGCCGTATAGGCCGCGCTGCTCTCATTTCTCCACCAAGTACGCAACTTTAGTTGCTGTTAAAGCATCTTCTGCCGCTTGTTTCGGCAAACTGCCACTATCACCATATTTGTCACCACACGCCAACGCCATCTTGGACTCACCTGTCAAAGTAAGTCAATTTCGGACACAATCAGCTAGATATTTTTGCAATTCAAGACCGCAGCCAGGTTCTTCATCTCTCCAAGAATCCGACAAGCCAAACCTCGCCACTAGAAGACAGCCCATGCGCCCTCATGCGCCACCTTCCAATTCTGTGCGTTGGATCCACGTGCCCACGTCACGTGATCAGAAGGTCGGCCGTGTTGCTGACGTCACCACTGCATCATCCGCCACGTTGTTTGCCACGTCACGTCCACATCTTCTGCCTCGTCACCTGCCAAATCATTTACCATGTTAATCGCCACGTTAGTGCCACGTCACTGTTGACCATTGACCAAAACCATTGACAATTGATCATGACCGTTGACCGAAGTTGACCGATCGATTCCCGAGGTATTTCAATGTGCTGACTACATATTTGGCATTCCCGAGGTATTTCGACGTGCTGACTAGTTTCTTGGTGCTTATTACATTAATTAGTAGTTTCAATGGATAAAATGGACGTGCCAATACCCATTCAAACTGTCTTGAATGGATCGAATTATATTTTATGGGCTCAAGAAATGTCAAGCTTTTTGAGAGGATGCAAGCTTTGGCATTATGTCACCAGTGATATTAGCACACCTATAAGGATTGCTGAAGAAACTGGAGATAAAGTTATTGAGCGTTTGGAGGAGTAGGACAGCAAGAACCATCAAATTTTAACATGGTTTCGAAATACTTTGATCCCTTCTATCAGGCTTCAATTTGGTCGTCTCAATACAGCAAAGGAAGCATGGGATTTGCTTGATGGTCATTAGTCCACCAAAGATATTGTTCATCAACATCAGCTGTTAGGGAATTTGCATCGCATGATTAACAATTTTTTGTCTTCTATGCATGTTGTTTGGGATCAATTAGCTTTATCTGAGCCACAATGGGAAGCTGATGCTGATGCTCGCAAGTTCACTGAATATCGTGATCGTATGCATGTTATGCAATTTCTAATGGCGCTCAATGATGAGTTTGAACATGTACGAGCTTCACTTCTACATCTAGATCCGTTACCTTGTCTTGAGGTAATTGTTTCAAAGTTATTGACTGAAGAGACTCGACTTGCTACTTTAAAGGCGCATTGCCCTATTTTATCTACTCCTACAGATGCGATACTTGCCACACCTGCCTCTTCCTTATTGCTCAGCAAATATTGTACGTATTGTCATCGATCTAGTCTCCTTGCATCTACTCGCCATCGGTGACAACCTAGGCAACCTCCAGGGACAAACAACCGATCCCAATACAATGGTCCACCTGCATGCTCATCCAGCATCGCTGCTACTATTGAGGGTTCTCCTAACAGCTCGTCTGTTACTTTATCTTTAGAGGATCTCCGCTCCATTCTTCGAGTATCCAGTACCTCTATTTCTTCTATCCCTAGCGCTTTTGTTCTATCTGTTTCTCTAGGTACTTCTGATACATGGTTCTTTATTCTACTTGCTGTAATCACATGACTTCGAACACCAATTTGTTTAAGTCAAAGTTGTTACTTTCACAAACACCTACTATTCATACCGCCGATAACTCACAGATGCTTGTTAGCCATATAGGAAACATTTCAATGTCCACATTGTCATTACCTGACACTTTCGTGGTTCCTAAACTATCCTTAAACTTGATATCTGTGGGTCAATTATGTTAACTTAGCTTTGATATTCACTTCTCCTCTAATGGTTATCATGTATAGGATCCACGGACGGGACAAATAATTGGGACAGGCCGTAAAGTGGGATGCTTATTCGAGCTTATCTCCCTAAAGATTCCAAATGCTCTTAGTAGCTGTTGTGCCATAGTATCATCTGAAACTTGACATTCTCGTTTGGGTCTTGCTTCTTTTTCTAGATTAAGTCATCTGATTTCTAGTGGTCATTTATGTTCTGTTGATAATAAATAGTTTGATTGCTTGCCATCTAAGTTGGGGAAACATCACCCTTTACCTTTTGATCTGAGTGAATATATCTCTCATGCTCCTTTTGATTTAATTCATTTTGATATTTGGGGCCCATCTCCTACTCCTACTATAGGAGGATCCCGCTACATTGTGATTTTTGTGGATGATCATTCTCGTTATACATGGCTCTATCTTATGAAGCATCGATCTGAACTGGCTCGTATTTACCATCATTTTGTTGTCATGATCAAAACACAATTTTCACAAAACATCAAGATCTTCTGTATTGATAATGCCATGGAATATAAAGACACAGAATTTCTTCAAATTATTTCTCAAAATGGTACTGTCATTCATCGTTTTTGTCCAAAAAACTTCCCAACAAAATGGTTGAGTAGAGCATAAACATCAACACATCTTAGATGTCGTTCGCACCCTTCTAATCTCAGTCTCTTGTCCGAAATAGTCATAGGGAGAGGCTTCTCATACTACTATATACACTATCAATCGTACTCCATCACCAATTATAGGTAATGTCTCTCCTTATGAGTGCTTATATGGCAGTATTCCTAATTATAATCTTCTTCAAATCTTCGGCAGTGCTTGTTTTGTTTATCTTCTTCCAAATGAATCCACGAAATTAGAACCTTGTGCTCGTCTATTGTTTCCTTGGATATGGGATTGAGCACAAAGGATATAGATGTTGGAACCTTATCTCTAATCATCTCCATGTATCTCGTTATATTGCCTTTTGGGAACACAAGATGTTCTTTTCACTTCATCCGTTTGACTCATCTCCTACTTCCTCCTTTTTTACCAATTTTCAGTGGATCTATTTCCTGAAGATACAACAATTGAACTTTCCTCTTCGGAGTTGTCTTCTCCTAATCTTGATGCAGGTACTTCTGGTAATCCCACTTCTACAGCTCCTGACTTGTCTACACCATCCGCGGATTCTCCATCCTTGGTCATTCCCTCTTCTCCTATTCGTCGTTCCACCCATGTAAGTCAACCTTCTGTTCGGCTTCATGATTTCCATTGTTACTCTACTATTGCTTCCCTTCACGAGCCTTGAACATATAGAGAAACTCGAACTAATCCTCTTTGGCAGCAAGCAATGGCGGATGAGTTGCACGCATTAGACAATTCTCATACCTAGGAATTGGTTGATTTGCCTCTTGGAAAGTTAGCTATAGGTTGTAGATGGGTGTATAAGATCAAGACTTAGGTAGATGGTACGGTAGAACGCTACAAAGTTAGACTAGTAGCAAAAGGCTTTACTCAGAAGTATGAAATTGACTATGACGAGACATTTGCTCCAGATGCACGTCTTACTTCTGTTAGAAGTCTTCTTGCTGTTGCAGCTACTAAGTAATGGCCTCTATTCCATATGGATGTTAAGAATGCTAATCTTAATGGTGATCTTGCTGAGGAAGTATATACGGAGCCTCCTCTTGGGTACACTACTACTTCTAATAAAGTATGTCGTTTACGTAAAGCTCTATATGGACCGAAATAGGCTCCTTGTGCATGGTATTCTAAGTTCAGTTACACCATGGAATGTCTTGGCTTTATATCCGGTCCCCATGACAATGCTCTATTCATTCAAAAAACTTCTCGTGGGTATATTCTACCGCTATTATACGTGGATAACATGGTTGTTACCGACGATAATCATATCAGTATTACAAAGCTCTAGTAGTATCTCAATCAGCAATTTGAAAAGAAAGATCTCGGGCGACTCAGTCACCTTTTAGGCTAGGAGGTTACCTCAAACTCCTCAGGCTATTATCTTTCTCAAGCAAAATACGCCACCGATCTTCTCTCTCGCGTGGGACTCACTAATACCAAGACTGCTACAACTCCAATTGAGGCAGATGCCAAATTTGATGCCAACGATGGAACTGCTCTTTTGAATCTTACACTATATTGATTTTAAACTAGTTCTCATTGAATAAGGTAGTCTCACGAGGCACGTAGGTGACTACCGAAGCCCATACATTTCGTGCTTATGAGATTCCCCTCAAGAAAAACATGTAATCTCAACATTAAAATGTATAATTTAACAGAAGAGATTTCTCTATATAAGTATTATGATCCATGATATCTAGTACAACGTCATAGGAATGGGCTATGACGGGCATGCGGCGTTGGAGACGCCTACAAACATTAATTTCTTCATTTTCGATTGTACTGTCTCATCAATGTTTTATAAGACGCAAGTAAAGTCCTAATTATAGAGCATATTTTAACAGCATTTCTATAATAGATGGCTACTAGAATACCGGCCTACACTAACTATCCACCCACATTATTTCCAAACTGAGATATACAAAGTCCAATATAATTTGATCTCGTTACTGTAATTGAGTTATCAAGCATTGCCTCATATCATATACCAGCCTATTTCGTTTTTTGTTTATCAGATTAGTTCTAGCCCATATTCATAGAAATTGTTTGCAATCAGCACTCACAAACTATAAAAAATCATTCGTTCTAACTTATTAAATTTGTTACAAAAGGTTGATAGTGACTCTAAAGCAAAACTCTAAGGAATTGATCGTTTTAGTAGCAGACCTGACAACGTTGGGTGAGCCTGGAGGCCTTGGGAAAGATCCTCGTTAGGGATGATCCCTTGGAAAATACTTTTGAAACGTGACAACAATGTTTTGAAATTCATGAGAGAATGTTATTTTAACTTATCCATTTCACTTGTTCTTTATATGTTGATATAATTCCACGCACCATGAATAGAGAAAATTGCATCACTATGTTGTACATTGATATCTAAATTTTGGAAGGAAATGTTAGGCAATTAATTAGAAAGAAAATTTTTTCGAACTAAAAAAGATTAAGAAAATTGTCCATATTATATATGAACAATATCTTCTATTACTTCACAATAAGTAATCGAAGGTAACTCCAACAGGAGAAGATAATTTTTTGTAATGAAAGAAGAGATTTGTTAGGTTATCGAACTTGTTTCATTTTTTTTTTCATTTTCGTGTCGGGTAGGATTATGTTGATAGTTGGAAAGGAAAAACTTAGTTGAGAGAAACAAATATAATTCAACGCCACAATTAATCCAACGTGATTTTATGAACTCTGACATTGAACGGAAATCTAAATCATATAAGATAAAAATATATATGCAATCACATGTCATGAGCTGATTTGGATACCACTCGACCACTGAACGAAAAAGTTGACATATCGGGAGGGCGGTAAAATGTTTAGAAAACATTTTTCGACGTTTGGCTCGTTTAGGAAAATGAGTTAACAAAAAATCTATGTTTAAATTTAGGAAAATGATTACCTTTTTAAAAAATTGAAAATTATTTTTCAAAATATAATTAGATAACAATGCTTGGATTAGAAGCTTTGCGCTTGAGCACGGGAACCCCAACGTTGATTCTTGGAACCCTGGTAGCGGACCTAGGTATAGAGGCTGGGGCCAAGACCATTGGGTTCCATCGAGGCCAAGCCCGGGTTCAAAGAGGCCAAGTCCAAAACCTTGGTGCTGGAGCCCGAGTCCACAAAGGTTAGGTTTGGGACACCGGCACCCGTGTTTGGGATCTCGATGTTTGTGGCCAGGTCCCCAGTGCTTAGGCCTTGGTCAACAAAGATTGAGCTTGAGGCCTCGATGCCTAGTCCTAGGTATATTAAGCCTGTGTTCGAGACCTCGATGTCTATGCTCGGGTCCATAGAGAGTGGGCTCAAGACCCTAGTGCCCATGCCCCGATCCCTAGTTCTTGCGCTCGGGTTCATTGCGACTGGATCCGAAACCCTAGTGCCCGGACCTGAGTCTATTGAGGTCGGTCTTGGGACCCCGAACTTGATGGACCCAAACGCGGTCACTTGGGATCCGGATGCTAGGTGCCCATGCCTAGGTCCCCAGCACTCGAGCCGTGGTCCATTGGGGGCGAAGCTCATGTTTATTAAGGCCAAGCTCGGGACCCCGGTGCCTATGCTCGGGTCCCTATAGCCCGAGCTCGGGTCCATTGAGGCTAGGCCCAAGTCGGGGTCCATCAAGGCCGGATCCCGGTGCTCGTGGCCAATTCCTCGATTGCTCATGCCCAAGTCACTAGAACCTGAATAGCGTGTCTATTTAGAAAAATCAAATTATATTTTCTTTACCAAACGATGGAAAAAATTTTCCAATCTCTTTCAGGTTTCAACCAAACATGGGAAAATATTGCCTTTTTCCTGAAAAATGAATTCCTAATTTTTTTTTTAAAATTGTGACATTTTCTGTGAAACAAACGGAGATTTATTTAATATTTATTTCCTAGACTTATTTACTAGTTTGTTAACGATGATAGCAAGGAAATGGATAAGAAGTACAGCTATAAAGCCTGTCATGGAAGAAATTAGACCTACGATTGATCCATTAGAGAGGGAGATTACCGATTGACAGCACGCTTTGTCTGGGTCTCCGCACAAACTTTACAATATAAACCGTATGTGGACATAATTTAGTAGAAGTCGACAAGTCTACGTAAACTATAGAGTATGGGGGAGTCGTTGGTCAGTCCTCATCAATCTACCGTGTCGACACCAATGAACTTCAGGAACAATACAAAACCCCATGTACCCCCAAGGAAAAGAAAAGAAGAATTTGCTCTTGATTGGTATTGAGATTTCTGATGAAAAAGAAAGGGAAGAAGTTACACCTGACAAGATGACAACAGCTCCCCCTCCTCCCCCCCCCCCAAAAAAATGAAAAGAATTGCACCTCAATTGCGGATTGCGTCGAAAGCAAACCTAGTCTCTCTTGGATTACTTGGTTGTACTGATCTTTGTAGTCATGAACAAAGTGATGCTTTTTTGGAGTTACCTTATTGTCCTATTATTAGTCAAAAGTCACAGGAAAAATAAATCAAAAAATGCTGGATTGGTGACTTTTAGGCGCTTTTTTATTTTTAATTAAACATGCATTTCTTAAATAGAATGGGAAAATAAAAGTTTATGAAACTTTGTTAACTCATTTAGGTTGGATGATTTGTTTATGTAATTTGTATTGAACTAAAATTCACGTATAAGGAAAATGAAAAAAAATCTTGTACATACTATTTGTTATATTGGTTCTTTTCTATTTCAAGTATAAAACGATATGTGACGGAAAAGAAAAAGGATTAAGAATACTCCGAAGAAATGAGAATAAAAAGAAAAATAAAAAGACCAAAACGGGACATGTGTCAATTGAAGAGAGGGCCATGTGTCAACTTCACATAAGCCTCCTCCCTTTGCACCAGTAAACTAATATAATATCAAGCCAAATTAAATGAGATTGGATTCAATAATAAAAATTAAGATCGAGAAAAAACTGAAACAGCTCAAGTTGGAACCAAAGGAGCTAATTGTAAGTATAGACTCTAAATAATTATGAGTTAATACCACGAAAAATTTCAAATTAAATTTTTGACTATCAAAAACCCCAAACTGGTGCACCTGTGACAAATTTACCCTTCGTTAGTTTTTATTAAATCTTTCTGTCAAATTACTTTGTTAAATGACACGTGACAACTAATGGATGTACCGGTTTTGGGTTTTACTCTCCAATTGTCACAGGTGTATGAATTTGTGATTTTTTGTGGTATTAATTCAATTTAACGGAAACTAACAGAGGATAAAATTGTCACGAATGTATTAGTTTGGGATTTTTAGTAGTCAAAAAATTAGTTTAGGGTAAATTTATCACAGATGCACCAATTTGGGGTTTTTGGTGGTCAAAAAATTAGTTTGGGGTAAATTTGTTGCAAGTATACTGGTTTGCAGTTTTTCGTGGTATTAACTCAATAATTATCATTTATTCAAAAGAGAAAGCATAAGGGAAAGCAACATTTAGGATCAATTAGTTACTTAATCGTCATCCTTTCGAAGTTAGTAGTTGGATGTAAATCTTCCTCTTCTTCCTTAAGCATTTTTTAGCAAAAATCTTGCTTAAGCATGGGAACAATAGAAATCGCAAAGAAGAAGATCCACAAGGCGAAAAAATCCAAGGCTTGGTAATTTCGAATAAAAGTCAGTAACTCCTTCTTCTTTTCATCGTATTCGGCATTATGCATTTCAAGCAAGTTGTGTAGTAGTTGACTTCTATGAAAATACGCTCCTGTTTCCAATTTTTATTTTCTGCCACACGGTGTTGGCTAGCCGGGGGCCCACCAGAGTCAAGTCGATATAAATTTAGGCTTCGTTTTTTTTTTTTGGGTCAAAGGCTCCGTTTATTTCACGAAAAATGAATTATTTGGAAACCATTTTCCTATAAATGATCACTTGTATTGCTTAAAAAAATTGAATGAATGTAAAATCTTTTCACTATCCACGAAAATGTTTAGACTTAAATTGTTGTCGGTAATAATTTTTTTTTTCATTTACTAATTATTTTAAGTAATACAAACAATCATTTTTAGGAAAAAATATATTTTTAAATCATTCATTTTCCATAAAAAAAAAATGGAGCCTTAGTAAGTCTAAGTTGTCGTTCAATTGTCATCAATTTACCAAGTCGACACCACTAAACCTAGGGAATATTATGAAACACATGTACCCAAAAAAGGAAAAGAAAATGAAGAATTTGCACTTGATTGACATTAAGATTTCCGATAAAAAAATGTAGTGATATTTAGGATTTTTCTAAATATCTTTCTAATTGATTGTAATTGATATTATAATATCCTGTTATTTTAGACATTCATCCTATAAAGCCCGTAAATTGGTTTGTGAACTCTTCATTGATGTACACCGAAATATATGAAAATTCCTTAATTCTTTCTTTGGCATTATTCTGAACTTGGTGTGCAGTGAAATTGAGTTACTATCTTGGATTTCTATCATCTGTAACATGGCCATGGCCGGCCAGAGTAAAGTGGACAAAATTTAGTAGAGGTCGAAGTCTAAGTAAACTGTAAAATATGGGGGCGTTGTTGGTCAGTCCTCATCAACCTACTGTGTCGACACCAATTACTGTAAACTATATTGTCGGTCCATTATTATACATCAAGCTTCTTTTGGAAAGAAGAAAGATGAACCCGTCGTTGTCACTTTCCAACGCTTTCTTTTTCAGACGTGCTGAGGTTTGGCATCTTTGTTCTTGGAAATTCTCTTAGCTTTTGGTATGCGCACTTTCTCTTTGCATGAAATGCAATGGGGCAGAAAGCATTAGAGTTTTGTTTGTTTCCTTCCACAATCTTAATTTTCTTTTCTGGTTTGCCCAGTGGAAGGAAATTTGTTGATGGTACGAGTTTTGTACCTCTTCCTCCTCTGAATATACTGCAATAGGATCCAAAGAAAACACGTCTTCATCTATAAGATCCCGAGTACCTTGGTCAATTGAAAGTTCGATTTGATCTGGACTGCTTTACTCATTTTCAAATTATATCGGCGTGGGTCACGTATCATTTGAGTTATGCAAAACAAGGTTCTTAATCCTGAAAAAACAAGGACAGTCTAGTCTGGTTACCATCAGTTGTAATTTTGAGATGGTGAATTATATATAAACGGAGAAGTTCGTTCAACCCAAGGTAGATAAGCGATATTTGTTGACAAATCACGTTTATTTCCTCAACAACGGATTTTTACAGGAAAAAGGAATTTGATGGTAATGGAAATCCGAGCAATATTGGAGGCGTGCGTAGTGATAAGAGTGAAATACTGAAAAAGAAAGTCGAAGCATCGAGAGTTTGTACATGTCCATTAGAATTCCAATCTCAACATAGTTGGTGCAACTTCGAAAGATAGATCATTTGCGTAATTTCAAACTAAGGATACAAGCAAAGCTATACCAAATTTTTACTCCATTGTTTTCTTCTAATCGGAGGGAAAATCCAATACATCCATCTATCGTCTACCTGGAACTGGAGCTAAGAGTATACTGACTTCTATGCTCGCCACGTGGCACATATTTTACCTTTATGATATTCACGTGGCATAAAGGTGCCACGGATGTCAAAACTGAACTGAAACCCGTACCAAACCAAATTGACCCGAAAAGTTTGGGTCTTTTCGGTTCGGGTTATGGGAAAATCAAACTATTTTTTTTTTCGGTTTAGGTTATAAGCCCAACCGAACCAAAACAAGTTCTGTTTAGAGAGAGAGAAGGTACAGAAGCCGCAGCAACCATGCTTGGAACAGATGCCTAGAGGAGGAAGCAAGATAGCGATGAGGATTCCACTATCTTGAACTCAAGAACAGAAGCCTCCATGGCCGTCGAGCCTCTAGATTTGTAGGCGTCTCCACCAGATCGAAGGAGATGGCTCCATGAACAATGACATGCCGAGGTCCTGCACAATGGGTGGCCGAGAGGTGGTGCTGCGGCGGTGTCGAGTTTTCGTGTTGTGGGTGGCCGAGAGAGAGGGGGCTCCGTTGTTGATGGCAGCGACGGTGGCAGGAGTGGCATGGCAGAGGAGCTCAATGGTGAGATGGTTGCCAGAGGTGATGGGGCGGCATTCAATGGCCGTGGATGGCGGTCGGGTGGAGGAGTTTTGTGGTTTGCTATTATCACGATTAGCCTAAGAATATTAAGGTATGAAGATTTGGGAATAAAGAGGTGAGGTGTGTTTTGTGTTTACTGAAAAAGAAAACCAATAATGCAGGTAATGGTTGTGTGAATGGGGGACCAAAGGCAAAACCTCTTTAGTGTTCCTACTACCCTGTGGAGGACGAAGGCCCCCATCAAAAGAAGAAGAAGAAGAAGAAGTCTATTCGAACCAAACTGGGTTTTTTGACCGGGTCGGATTCGATTTGAGTCTTGGTTCGGGGTCACTTGGCCTAAATGCATGCTTATTTAGGTTATGCATGTGATTTTCAGATGAATGGATTATGCTTGCGATGCATGATCAGCGCATAGATTAGTGGGTATGATTAGGCTTAATTAGCGATTAATGATGTTGGCCTTTGCTATGTGAACACAAGCGGAGGCTAATTGTCATTAATCTTAATTAATGAATCCCTAGTGGATTAGGAGGTGGTTTGGGATAATCAAATTGCATGATTAAATTCAAAGCCGATCCCGAGGCAAATTTAATGTTGAATTTATGTCAACGTTGCTAATTGCTTGTTTCGCTTGAGTGCATGTTGTGAGTGTTTGAATGAGTGAATGAACACTAAAGCCGACACCCATGGAAGCTTGACCGAAGGTGGTGGTCCGAAGGGGCGGCGGCCAAGAAGACCGGCCATAGTGGAAGACCGATGTCCAATCCGGTCTTGAATTTTGTAATAGTTTAGCTTAGAATAGCCTTAATTAGGTTATTTTAAACACTTGTTGGCTAATTAGTGTATACTTTACTAATAAAAATTAATTAGACTTAACCTCACATTTTCAATAAATGGTTAGGGTAGACTAGTTTAGATTGCACCTTAATCAATTGATTAGATTTAGGCTTGCCTTAGCTCTTAGTAGCAAGCTTATGAGGATTCATGTCTCGAAGCTTAATAACGAGGCCATGTAATATTCATTACCCAAACGAGTTGCGGGTTTTATATTTTCGTACTTCGATAGTCGCTTTCAATTCACTTGGTGTTTAATTTCTGCACCGTCATTTTCAATTTATTGATTGTTAATTGCTTTCCTAGATTAAGATAGGTTTAGTTTAGAACATAATGTACTCCTCTACAAAAACATTTGCATATTCACTTAGTGGATTAATACCTTTAAGATCATAAATGGTGAATCACGATTGTATGATCATTTTATGAAAACAACCAACTAGTTAGGTACCGAAAGGGTGCTAATAAAAATATTAGCGTAATCAAGTCCCCGTTCTTAAAAATCCATTGTTGCGTAGGAATCGAGACGACACTCCCGCGTCTCGATTTGATTATAGCCGACCCTTAACAATGGTTAGTGGCGACTCCTAGTAACACTTAGGTTGTTAAAGAACCAAAAAAGAAATCCAACGTCACGCGAGGTATGTGCTTGGGAAAGCCCACGCTCTTAATTGATGGACCGCTTGGATCCCTAGAATCATTCAATTCGATGAACTATTTGGACCGTCTTCTGAGCAATACCTGTAAACCTGTCTCCCGAGGGGGTGGCCCTTGAGGGTAGATCGTGACACTCGGGCATCTGGAACTTTTTTGACACTTTGACTTTGGCATGAAGCTACAGGTTGGTGGGATCAGGGCCTTGCGAACCTTGCAATTGTTTCAGTGTTTCTTAGAGCTTTGCAATCCGCTTTTCTTGTTCAATCTTTTTCGCAAAGGTTGGCTCAGTTGGAGTAGCCTTGTCGACCACCTTTAGAGGTGGGTCGTCCATCAAGTCGGGCATGTCTTCATCGATGGCTTCGCCTTTGGTCTTATCGGTCATCTGCCTTGGCAACACAACCTCAATCTGCGATTGACAGGGTGCAGAAATGAGATTGGCTTGAAGAGATTCCACTTGCTTTTGAGAGTTGTTCTGTGAAGATTTGCTTTATATTGCCTTCAACATTAGCAACAATGTTCTGCACTTCAGTTTGATCAATCATTTTTGCTCTAGAGTGCGTACGGACGGGCGAACGTCGAGAGTCCGTAATTACTTTTTCGAAAAATAAGACATAGTAAGCGCAATTTCAACAAGACCGGTCCATGACAATGGTCGAATCGCTAGTCTTTATTCATTTGCGAAATTGTTCGTACATGAAATCAAACTCCCTAAACATGGACTAGGAAAGTAAAGACATAGAACTCCCTAAACATGAACTAGGAAAGTAAAGACATTAAACTTCTTAAACATGAACTAGGAAAGTAATGACATTAATCATAAATTCGAGCCATTTTCAAATAGCTTGATCTATATACAATTAAGAGATCACTTTCCGACGTAGTCGCTTATTTTCTCGAGCTCACTAGGCGGCATGCTCTTGTGCTTTCCCTCCAGCTCGTCTTCAGGTCAAATCAACTTTTGTGGGCAGCACTCGTTCCAAGCTAGTTTGACGGGATGGATGTCATCTTTGTAGTCGCGGTCCCTGCAAGTGAATCTGACTTGGAGCAAGTCCATCTTAAGAGGAGGCGGCATGTCCTGCAGGACTCGGTATTGGCTGTGCCAGTCGGTATGGATATTAGGACATCGCGCTAGTGATCCCCGGTAGAGGGATCGGCTCATCATTGCCATGGGAGAAGCATGCCTCACAAACTTGGCTCATCATTGCGATACCTTTGTGACGCAGCATTCAGCGAATAATTCAAGCAAAACCTTGTTTAGAGAGAAAAATCTCGAAATTCAATATTGATGATAATAATGTTATCTCCTCAAAACAAATCCTAAACACCCTTTTATAGGGGTTGAACCTAATTACAATACGAAACCTAATCATAATAGGAAAGTTACCTAATCTGAATTGGAAACCTAATCATAATAGGAAAGTTACCTAATCTGAATTGGAAACATAATCATAATAGGAAAGTTAATAAGCATCAAATAGAAAAATTACAAAAACGGCCCTTAAAATTAACTCATAAAAAAAACTAAAATAATAGAAAAAAAACCATCTAATCGCATCATCGTTTTGCTTTCCGTTTGGACTTCTGTTTGTCCAATCGGTCCAGAAACACACCACTAATAAATTCCGCATCATTCTCCTCCACTTGAAAAGAACTCGTCCTCGAGTTAAAATCAGGATCTGGATATAACGACTCTGTCGACTCATGAAACGATGACAAATCAGCAACATTAAAAGTGTTGGATATGCCCATGCTATGTGGAAGGTCTATAACATAAGCATTATCGTTGATCTTCTTGCTGACAGCGTAAGGTCCATACTTCTTTGGCTGTAATTTACTGTAAGATCCAGCTGGTAATCGCTCTTTACGAAGAAAAATCATGACTTGATCACCTACCGCAAATACCTGCTTTCGCCTGTGCTTATCTGCTCTAGCTTTATACTTCTGATTAGCTTCCTCTAGCTTCTGTTTGACTTCATGATGCACTTCCACAATCTGTTTAGCCATATGATCCGCTGCTACACTTTTATTCGCTTGCTTAGGCAACTGTACCAAATCCAGAGTATGCTGAGGCGCCTTTATATAAACAACAGAAAAATGCGACCTGCCAATAGAACTATGAACTGCATTATTATAAGCAAACTCTGCTTGTGATAAAGCAACATCTCATTGCTTCGGCATATCTCCACAAATGCTTCGAATCAAGTTTCCCAGAGTTCTATTAACCATCTTTGTTTGCCCATCAGTCTGCGGGTGAGCTGTGCTACTGAAATTCAAAGATGAATCAAATAACTTCCACAAAGTCCGCCAAAAATGCCCTAGAAATTTGCTATCCCTATCTGAGGTAATAGACTTGGGCACACCATGCAAACGAACCACTTCTTTAAAGAATAATCTAGCCACACTTACTGCATCAGAAGTTTTCCTACAAGGAATGAAGTGCGCCATCTTGGAAAATCTGTCAACCACAACGAAAACAGAATCCACGCCTCTTTGTGTCCGTGGTAAACCAAGCACAAAATCCATGGACAGATCTTCCCATATATTGTCAGGAACAGGTAATGGCATATATAAACTTGTATTATTAGATTTTCCCTTAGCAGTTTGGCAAACATAACACTTTTATACGTACCTACTGACATCTCTACGCAACTGGGGCCAGTAAAATCGCTCCCGGACTGCAGCAATAGTTTTATCACGACCTAAATGTGCAGCTAATCCACCATCTTGTAAATCGCGAATTACCTTCGCCTCATCTACCTCTATTCCTTCAGCAGTAATAATAAACCCAAAGAATAACAGCTTATTAGTTAAAAAACTGCACTTCTTAAGATTAATATACAGCTTATTAATCTGTAAGGCTGTCAACACCTCCCTTAAATGCATCAGATGATCCTCCTCAGTCTTACTATAAATCAAGATATCATCAAAATAAACTACAACAAATTTGCCAATAAAAGATTTCAGAACCTGATTCATAAGCCTCATGAAAGTGCTTGGAGCATTGGAAAGTCCGAAAGGCATCACCAACCATTCGTACAACCCCTCCTTCTCATCTCCAGGCCGAATCCGAATCTGATGGTACCCATTCTTCAAATCTAGCTTCGAGAACCACTTAGTACCGTGCAACCTATTCAGCATGTCATCCAATCTCGGAATTGGAAACTTGTAACCCACGGTTATTTTATTAATGGCCCTGCTATCTACACACATCCGCCAACTCCCATCTTTCTTAGGAGTCAACAAGGCCGGAACAGCACATGGGCTTATGCTATTCTGAATGTGTCCCTTTCACAACAACTCCTCCACCTTCTCTTTTAAAATCTTGCTCTCTTTAGGACTCATCCTATAGTGCGGTAAATTAGACAGACTAGCACCAAGAATTAAGTCTATATGGTGCTGAATATCGCGCATAGGCGGCAACCCATCTGGAATCTCTTCAGGCATCAGTTCGCTAAATTCCTTCAATAAAGGCCTGACTGCTTCAGGCTGCTCCTCCACTTGTAATTCAGCCTCAGTCTCAACTGTTGTTTCACGACCAACACGTGAATCTGTTGAGTATCCTTAACCTTAGCTTCAAATTTCCTTGTAAGGGTAAGGAAATTATTTTCAGTAGCTTATTTTCCTTTGTTCTTCAGTGGCAGCAACGTATACTTCACTCCATCCTTCACAAGATTATACTGATTGCTTCTTCCCGAATGCTGAGCATCTACATCAAATTGCCACGGCCTCCCAAATAACACATGATATATATCCATGTCTACTACATCATAATACAGCTCATCATGATACTTACCGATGGAGAATGAAATTTTACATCGCTCAGTTACCTGAATGCTTTCCGCTCCAGATTTAATCCATCATAACGTATAGGGATTATGATGCTTCTCCACGGGCATCCCCAGCTTCTTCACTGTCTGTTTCTCAATTATATTCTCCATACTTCCACTATCAATAACCACAGCAAAGATCTTTCCCAGAATGGTTCGGAATAACTGATGGCGCTGCGAATCATCTTCCTGTTTTGGTGCCAACATCATCCCGCGCACCACACAGTTTACTTGCTCATCTTCTTCATCTTCAAAATCATCGTCCTCACCATCCGGCGCACAGCAATATCCATCTTCCTTCTCTTCTCTCGCTACTACGTTTACGGTCTTTCTCTGAGGGCATTCATTAAAACGGTGCCCAGGCTGATTACACCTGTAACACTTTATCGCAGCTGGTTTAGTATAAGGGTTAGGGTTCGCAGTTTTCTGTGCTTGCATTCCCTTATCCCTCGGCTCGTTCATAGGGCGCTTTTCTACCATCTTATCTTCCTGATTTCGCCCTGCGTTAAAGCGATTATTGAAACTGCTCTTTTCTACCGAACTGCTCGAACTGCTACCTCGATAATTTTCATAGCCTCTTCTTCCCTAGTCTTGCTGCATCAATTCTGCCTTCATCGCCATATTCTTGGCTTTAGTTAAATTTCGCAGAAACTGTACTCCAATTTTATCTCTAATGAAGGGTTTCAAACCATCAAGATATCTGGCAGCCTGCTGTCCCTCCATCTCTAATAAATTATTCCACTTCGCCAATCTCATAAATTCGGCCGTATACTCATGCACAATCCGATTGCCCTGCTGGCAATGTTGGTACTGCTGGAACATAATCTGTTCATAATCGGGTGAAAGGAATTCTTGCTTCAGCAGCCTTCTCATCCTAGTCCAAGTTCGAATTCTCTATTTCCCTTCTTGTTCCCTCCTATTCTGTAATCTCTCCCACCATGCAGACGCACTCCCCTTTAATCTACAGGCTACTAATCGCACCATTTTCTCATCAGAGGTCTCCATATAATCGAAAAATCTATCTATATCAGCAAGCCAATCCAGAAATTCTTCTGTACCCAAACTACCATTAAAATAAGGGATATCGACTTTCAATTTAAAGTCGTTACCTTCACGATCATCATAGTGTCGTCGTCCATCTCTCCTATCATGCCTTCTCTGAAGTTCTCCCTGACGATTTCTGCCACCATAATTAGCATGTTCCTTATCAAAATTTTCAATTTCTTCTTCTTCCGAATTCTCTGAAAACAGAGGATTATTCTGCCTGCGGACAGGAACAGGCCTATCAACAGGATCACCGCGAGCAAGATCTGCACTCGGCCTTCTGTCGTTTCGCCGATTCCGGTTCACATCAACGCCGAGACCTTCGAATCGTTTTGTTAACTCGTCAAATCTTTCTTCGAAACGACGAAGACTTTGATCGAATCGTTGATCCAAGCGTTCCATTAAACGCTGCTCCAAACGTTGCAGCGCGTTGTCCCCAAGGGTTGGGGCTCCAGTCACCTGAGCATCGTCACGAAGACCACCGCCAGTCGCCAAAGGTTTTGATACCACCTGTTGCAGCGTTCATCGAATAATTCAAGCAAAACCTTGCTTAGAGAGAAAAATCTCGAAATTCAATATTGATGATAATAATGTTATCTCCTCAAAACAAACCCTAAACACCCTTTTATAGGGGTTAAACCTAATTACAATACGAAACCTAATCATAATAGGAAAGTTACCTAATCTGAATTGGAAACCTAATCATAATAGGAAAGTTACCTAATCTGAATTGGAAACCTAATCATAATAGGAAATCTAATCATAATAGGAAAGTTAATAAACATCAAATAGCAAAATTACAAAAACGACCCTTAAAATTAACTCATAAAAAAATACTAAAATAATAGAAAAAAAACCATCTAATCGCATCACCGTTTCGCTTTCCGTTTGGACTTCTGTTTGTCCAATCGGTCCAGAAACGCACCACTAATAAATTCCGCATCACTTTGTGACTTGGATTTTTCAGAAAACTTATCCATTTTGAATAAGAACGATTTGGAGTGCGGTCCTTAATGGTTTCAAACTTTGCAATGGGGCGGTTAGATTCATTGAATTCTATTAGACTCGTGGATACCAAACCCCTTTATGTAAGAAAAGAACCAAATTTGCAAAAGTTCAGCAGGAGCACGAAAAGTCTCTTCTTCATTTTGTTTAAATCGAGTGAGAGACAAGAATATTTTGGCTAAAATAGTGTTGAAAAAATTCGGTCCGGTGCATACTTGCCTAATTACCCATGCAATACAAGGATCAATAGTATTTTACGGTGAGAAAAAACTATGAATCCAAAGAAGGCTAAGAGGAAAATCCCAATCATTTGAAATGTCGGGGAATTCGAGAAACATTGAGTTAGGAAAGAGAGTGGACCTTCTCTTAACACCCTTCTCATTTCACCTTCTCTTCCCCTTAGGAAATCAGACCGGACCGATATAGGCTCTATTCCGATAGGTGGGCTAACCAATTCAGACTCCAAAAATTTCGCAATGACAACACTATATTATTCCAAAGTCGGGGTCAGTTCATGATTACTAACTATGAAGGTGGATGTCTGGGGACACCAAAAATGTGATAGTGCTTGCACGATGCTGCTTTGGATGTCAATATTAAGGAGAGGGAGGAGGCGGCTGAGTTTGGTCTCCACGTACGCTCGGCCGTCATGTTCTAATTAGTCCCACCACAGCTTGAGCTCATCTTTCAAAGCAAGAATGAGTTGACCATCGGACCTCCCCATTGTATATAGACTAAGACTCATGATTGACATAATGCCATGGACCGATCAAAGGTACAATAAAGTAAGTAAATTACATAATGAAAGGGTAGAAAACTTTCTTCACTAGACGAATATGGCAACCACATAGATATGCGCATGATAAGTGCGGCTTGATTTCTAATTAAACGGCTTAACAAAGTGGAGCCAAAAGGATGGGTGACTCATCGCAGCCTCGTGTACTAAGCCAGGTTCTCGTAACTCCGACACAGTAAAAAATGGTACCCAATTGCGACGCGGGCTTGCGGGCATAGGTAGGCACTTTTGACACCAAAAAAGAAATTTTCGGGATTGAGATGGGCAACTTCTACTACGTAGGCTCGCGTTCAAAGTCGTATCCATCACAATACCATCATAAGTAATCCTATGCGGCCTAGGTCCGGCGGCGGATTGTGTGTGCAAGAGTGCAGTGCTAAAGTTTTAAAAGCATGCACAACAATGTATAAGCAAACACCGCTTCAAAAGTGAATTAAAATCATTCATTCTCATCATGTCCCTACAAGACAAAAGGATTAGCAAAGACTACTCCCCTTATAACTCCCAACTACAAGAACATTTAACGCTCAATGTTAGGGACGCACCATGTGTCCATGCTACCAAACAAAAATATTTTTGAATAGAAAAAATTTGGCCTAAGTCCACTAAGAAGTTTAATTTAAATCCCTAGCGGAGTCGGCAAGCTGTCGGGACATTCCCTTCAGCGGGAACCACCTAGAGTTGGCTAATGGCTTATTAAGTTTACACCTAACTCGGGCTCTCCCAAGCCCATACCAATTCATAACTTAGGTTCAATTAACATACAAAATCAACTAATTTAGGAGTCGACACTAATCAGTTATTGGTAGGTCGATTAAAAATCCAAGTAAATTGCGGGAAAGTACTTTGCTTCTACAAACTAGAGATTTATAGATTCGGGGACTTGATTACGCTAAATTTACTCTAATACCCTTTCGGTACCTTTTCTCTTTTATTTTAAAAAATATTTGGTAGGCAACTTAGATTGATTTTAAACTTATCCACTAACATGTAAAGGGTGATCATGCAATAAATGACACTCAATAATCAAAAGCAATACACAAATTGCAAGAAGAAAGGTAGAAATTCAAACACTTAGAATGAATTGGTTTTCTAAGTATAAGAAAAGCCTAACATTATATACCTAGCTTAACCATGAATCTAATAACTAATTAACAACTCTGATTAACTCTTTTTTATTTAGGGTTTTCTCTTTTATATAAAAAAACTAGCTATATGACATTCTAATAGAGGTTAAACACGCATGATTTATTACTTTAATGACATGCAATTTAAATGACCAACTCTTATGACAGGAAAAAATTAATGCAATTTATTCTAATATGACATGCATTCTAAATTAAATGACCCAAAACATGTAATCACTAAATGACATAGAAAATATGATATGGCATTGATGGTGACATGGCGATGACGTGGCAAACATGATGACATGGCATAGATGACATGACAATATGAATGACCTGCCATATAACGATGAAGTAGCAAGATGATATGGCATTAACGATGTGGCTTATGACATGGCAATATGAATGACATGGCATTATGATGTGGAATTTATACAACTAATCCTATATGTCATGCACATTATATATTTTTAGTATTTTCTGTTAAAATTCGAAATTAATAAATTACTAAAATGAACTATTTAAGGTGAATAGTTATCCAACGTAGATTAGGAAGTAATTCAAACCAAATCTTATCCTAATTTGGAAACCTATCTTAAATCACTAAATAATATCTAAACATGCAATGTTACCTAGAAAAACTATCCTAATCTATCATGTAATCTTGTTTGTATTTTTTCAAATATGGAAATCAAACAAACAAGATAAACATCAAAATCATCAAAAGATAAGCTCAAAATAGTAAAGATATCCATCCAATTCGAATTTGGAAACAAATAAACCGATAACCCGATCTTAATGCCTAAAGATCGAGTTACCAATTTTCCGTGCAATCCAAAACCCTATCTCAATGCCTAGAGATTGAATTACCGATCATGCGTACATTATGAATTAGGAAAGTTTCACAATTTGGATATGCCTATCATCTCAAAATATTCAAATTAGATTCCGATATCATCAAAATAGGCAATTAAATTTGGCATTCATATTTGGACCGGATAATTAACCATTCAAAAGATTTTGTGTCCAAATCGAATCGGCAACTAGGAACTTTTGTTGATGACCAGTGACTCGCGGTGGTGTCACGTCGGTGAGCGGCTTGGCAAGGAGGGGCTTATGGTGTGGTTCTCGGTACGACGGTCAATCGAGACTCGGAAAAATCTTGCAAAATAGAAACGTAGCACCCCTCGGCTCGATGATGGACCAACGGAAGCCCGGTGAAAGGACGGCAATGCAGGGCTCTCACGGCAAAAACAACAGGAGTTTGAGGACTCATGGTGCGCTAGTGGTGTCTTCTCAGCGTTCGTAGGGATAGTAGTTCATCGGGAACTACGGCGAGGCAGCAGCGCGGATTCTCGACCTTCTTCGTTGAGCCTAGTCTGGCTTGGTTAGCGAGCTTGGGAGCAGCAGTAAAGGGACGTCGTCACAGCTGGGGCAGGCGACAGCGTCACGGGTGGTCAGCAGTGCAGTAGCTTCGCGGTCGTTAATCACAAGAGGGAGCAGTTGCAGATTTCTCGGTGCAGGCTGTCGCAGATGGCTCGGCCCAATGGCGTAGCGATAGAGAGCTTCATCGTTAGTGTTGGTCTTTCAATTATTTTTGCTAGGAGTCGGGGACGATCCCTAATTTTTTATGCAATAATTTCCTAAATGATTAGCCAAATATTAGATGTCAACAAGACCAATTTTTCCTATCAATAACTCCATTTTATTATGTAGTATAAGGAGACTAAAAGTTGTGTTGAAAACCTTTTTCATCACAAAACTCAGAGAAGTTTTGATTTTCAAAACCTTCCCTATGATCAGTTTTAATGCAAGAAATAGTGTAATCTTTCTTATTTTGAACTTTCTTTACAAACTTTAAAAAACACTCAAAAGCATTATTTTTGTGAGTAAAAAAGAATATCCAAGTAAATCTGGCAAAGTCATCCATTATAACCAAACAGTACTTCTTATCATCAAGGCTTTGACTCCGTGTTGGTCCTAATATATCTATGTGCAGCAACTGCAAACCTTGGTTAATAGAAACATGATTAATTGGTTTGAATGAACTTCTCACCTGTTTACTTAGGAGACTAAAAGACGTTTTTTTTTTTGTCGGAACAACTGTTGATGTTGATCAATCCAAAGATGAAGCATTTGAAATTATGAAGAACTTTTCGTAATTAAAATCGCCTAATACAAAATTCTAACTTTATCATCTGCGAGAAGGATGGGCAATCCACCAAATTCCCAATTCAAAGCCAAAATAAGTCAACAACACCATTGACAGAGAGGCTGGCGGATGATTTTTATGCCTACTACTGTTACAATCGGGTGATGATGACGAAGCAAGACGATGACAGTGAGTTATCTCTATCCATTCTTGTTGACAAACAAACGAAAGGAAACTGGAAGCAAGAGAGGTCTATTTATAAACGGTCTGGGAGAGACACTGAGGATCACCTGAGGCTCGGCAAGGCGTGCTTTAGCTTATAGGGAGAGAGGGAGAGAGCTTGTAGAACTTTGGACTACGATGAGCAGTAACGATGGGAGGAACTTCTATAATGGGTGAAGAAAGCGTTCTTTCTAAAAGTTTTACGATGAGGGACAGAGTTGTATGAGTAGCCATTATACGCAATTACACTTACTTTAAATCCCTATTTAATAGCAGCTACGCTTGATGTATGATGAGCATTGTGGCTATCATTAGAAATTTCTTGCATGTTTGGCTGTTTTCAAAGCTCTAATGATGCTTTTAGGAGAAATCTGAGAGAAATGGAGCCACCCCTTGTCAACAAGGAAGCAAGACCTCATCTTGGACGAGGAGATTTGTTACATTTTTCAAGTGTGTTATCATGTACACCTGGAGATAAGATATGTTGCCGGAAAATTTCTCAGGTTCTAAATCGCGTGATGGTTCTTCTTCGAATGCAGTAGGCATTGCTACTTCTCCTAAGACAATGAAGATGCCTTATGGTTCTTTTTTGCCCAGATGCTGGTTTTTCCAAGAGGAAGAGATCTAGATGAAACCTAGATGAACTAAGTTTGTCGCTCTTAACCCTCTCTTCCTCTGTTCCTTTGATCTTTCCATGCACAACCATGTTCTCTCCTTTCTATCTTAGCCCTTTATTTCCCACTCATTTGAAAAAGAAATCAACAACAATTCTCTCTTTCCTCTGCATTAATACTTGCACGCCAAATGCACGGTACATGCACGGCATCCGCACAGCACCCGCACACCAAATGCACGGCACCTCCTGCTTCTTGTTGATGATGAGCACGCACTGTTGCTGGAGAGAGAAGCTCATGGATGGTTCTTGTGCTTGCTGCTATTAGAACAAGATGAAGATGATGACGAAGATGACGAAGGTGAGTAATCTCTGTCCATTCTTTCTTTCTTTTTTGGTGGGAAGCTCTTGTTGTGGAATGAACGAAAGAAAGCTAGAAGCAAGAGGAAAACAAACGTGAGAAAGCCATATTTTCAAAACCAACCTCTTGCCTAGAGGAGGCGGCGGCGGCAAGCGTCGCCCTCCATTTTTACTTCTACATGCATTTATCATGGCATAGAATTAATATTACCCTCGTACATCTTTGTTTCTTTTCCTTTAATTCAATCATACTCAAGTGGATATTCCAACTAAAAATAAAACACTCTTTATTATTTGGGGGACTTCTAAGCTGGAGGAGACTCTTTTTCACTCAACACCTGAAGAGGGAAGAACATTATGAAAAAGGGAGAGAGAGAGAGAGAGAGAGAGAGAGAGAGAGAGAGAGAGAGAGAGAGAGAGAGAGAGAGAGAGAGAGAGAGAGAGAGAGAGAGAGAGAGAGAGAGAGAGTTGGTGCTTCTCAGCATGTCGTTGTCGTTGTCAACTCGACACCGAATGCTAGTGTGTCTAAGGCCCTCGTGATCTTCAGCTTCTTGACGGTGGTGATGAACATCCATAGCCATGAATGCACAAACCGCAAGTGAATTCTGGTCACAATGTGCAACTGTTGGGACTAACTCTGCAACCTAAAAGGGGGGGGGGGGGTGAATAGGTTGCTTTAATGGTTTTTAAAACTTTCGCGGAAAATAGCAAGTGATAAGTAAATATCAGGTTCAACCAGATGTATGAGAAACGATGACTTGCTTGTGTGCTAGAATTGATAAGTAGGAGAATAAACAGTTGCACACAAGAATTTATAGTGGTTCGGCTTTGATTCCAAGACTACGTCCACTCTCACCACTAACAACCAAAAGTGGGCTGGATTGCACTAGTAAATTGTTAAGCAAGTTACACTTACCATACACCAATCCTATCAGATAATAGATCACACTATCAAGAGTTGGATGCAGTTATTACTTGGTACACTTGATCTTTCAACACAATTACAATACAGCAAGTGTTATAGATAGACATGAGCTTTTTGCTAAGAGTACAGTGAGTAGCAGATTTCTAGAATTTGTAAGCACTCTCTTTTTGTTGGCTTCAAAGACCTTCTATTTTATAGGCATCTTCAATATGGTCATTGATGATGTCCTGGAGAGGCAAGATAGCCATTAGAGTTCATCGGTGCTGCTGTCCTAGGAGCTAGCTGTCCATATATATAGCATTTTTCTAAACTTCTGCAGACTTTCCTGAAATAGCTTATGCTATTCTTCTGTAGTTGTGGCTCTGACATGCTATCAGACGACCTATTCTCCTGTCTTCCGAATCTCCTACTATACAAATCCAGTCAACAACGGCTACAATAATGAAATAACGGTCATATTAAATGATCTGTTACCTAAACATCACCATTTACTTGATCTCTTACAGCTTCATTGAAACATCGTCATTTAGCTAATCTTTGTGATTGATCATGCTGTTTATATGAACCTTCAAGGACAGTCTTGTGATCTTTTCTTCAATGGATCACACCATGAGTGTCACATAGTCCTTCGAATATATCTGTACTTAGACAATGTAGATATTATACTAATGATAGTTTAAACATCATCAAAATTCATTTGGAGATGTTTCTCCAACAGCAGCTAATCAGGGTGATTAAATTGGGAAAAGTTTATTCAACTTACTCCTAACGAGCGTCTCCAACCATCCTCCAATCTCCTTCTCCATCTTCGTAAGTCAAAAGACGGAGATTTCGCGTGCGATTGGCTCTATCTCCATTAAGACCTGCGCGATGGGAAGAAACTCGTTTTCAAAGGCTCCAAAAGAGGGGAAAGGCCTGTTTCTTTTGGATAACGTATGTGCCCACAGGTTATTGGGCTGTGGAACATTTGTGATAATATTGACATAAGGCCATCGTAGTTTTGACTTGCTATTAGGTCTACTTTCTTTTCATTTAGTTGACCATCCATGGAAACTTTGATCCTCCTATGGCCATTGCGGTCTTGTCCTTGTTCCCTGAAATCGAAGTATTGTCAGAAAATGATGTCCCATTCAATTCCAAACAAACCTTAGCGTTGATTTTCTTGTAATGCACTTCAAATCGAATCATACCTCGAAACAAAAGGGCCGGCTTTCTGGGCGTCAAGAGAGGCTCATCTTCTTCTTCCGGTCGACGACAAGCATGCGCTGTTGCTTGACAGAGAGGCTGGCGGATGGTTTTTATGCCTGCTACTGTTAGAACCAGATGATGATGACGAGCAAGACGATGAGGGTGAGTTATCTCTGTCCATTCTTGTTGACCAACAAACAAAAGGAAGCTGGAAGCGAGAGAGGTTTATTTATAAACGGTTTGGGAGAGACACCGAGGCTCACCTGAGGCTCAGCAAGAGAGGTCTATTTATAAACGGTCTGGAAGAGACACCGAGGCTCACCTGAGGCTCGGCAAGGCGCGCTGTAGCCTAGAGGGAGAGAGGGAGAGAGCTTGCAGAACTTGGACTACGATGAGCAGCAACGATGGGAGGAACTTATATAATTGGCGAAGAAAGTGTTCTTTCTAAAAGTTCTACGATGAGGGACAGAGTTGTATGAGTAGCCATTATACACAATTACATTTACTTTAAATCCCTATTTAATAACAGCTACGCTTGATGTGTGATGAGAAATCTGAGAGAAATGGAACCACCCCTTGTCAACAAGGAAGCATGACCTCATCTTGGATGAGGAGATTTGTTACATTTTTCAAGTGTGTTATCATGTACACCTGGAGATAAGATATGTTACCATAAAATTTCCCAGGTTCTAAATCGCGTGATGCCTCTTTTTCTTCGAAGGCAGTAGGCATTGCTACTTCTCCTACGACAATGAAGATGCCTTATGGTTCTTTTTTGTCCAGATGCCGGTTCTTCCAAGAAGAAGAGATCTAGGTGAAACCAAGAAGAACTAAGTTTGTCGCTCTTAACCCTATCTTCCTCTGTTCCTTTGAACTTTCCATGCAAAATCATGTTCTCTCCTTTCTCTCTTAGCCCTTTATTTCCCACTCATTTGAAAAAGAAAATCAACAACAATTCTCTCCTTCCTCTGCATTAGTACCTGCACGCCAAATGCATGGCAACCTGTATGACATCCACACAACAACTGCATGCCAAATGCATGGCACCTCCCACTTCTTGTTGATGATGAGCACGCGCTGTTGCTTGAGAGAGAGGCTCGTGGATGGTTCTTGTGCTTGCTGCTATCAGAACGAGATGAAAATGACAACGAAGATGATGAAGGTGAGTAATCTCTGTCCATTCTTTCTTTCTTGTTTGGTGGGTAGTTCTTGTTGAGGAATGAACGAAAGAAAGTTGGAAGAAAGAGGAAAACAAATGTGAGAAAGCCGCATTAAGAACTGCGCGATGGTAAGAAACTCGTTTTCAAATGCTCCAAAAGAGGGAAAAAGCCCGTTTCTTTTGGATAACGTATGTGCCTACAGGTTATTGGGGTGTTGAACATTTGAGATAATATTGATGACGAGTAACACGATGAGAGCGAGTTATCTCTGTCCATTCTTGTTGACCAATAAACGGAAGGAAGCTGGAAGCAAGAAAGGTCTATTTATAAACGGCCTGGGAGAGACACCTAGGCTCACCTAAATAATAAGGTCTTATGATAAATTGGTGCTCTAAGATAGACTCGTCACTATTCATCGTAGCTCCAGATCTTATTACTCACCTAGTTATAGACAGTAATACGTCTAAGCCTTTTCTCTCGTCGTCGGGCCTCGTTCTCTTCATATGGCCATATTCGATTCGCGATTGCACTTCTGAGGCCTTATTACGTGTGAGGATAGTGTTAAGAAAGATAATTTCCTCAAATGTCGGTAAGTCCCCACCTTTTTGAAATCATCCAACGACTGAAAGTTTTCCTTTTGACCCGACATTCAAGATTACATACCGTGCCGGTCTTATAAATTGTTGGGCTCGACCATCGAATCTCCCTCTGCCTGCGACTTTCTCTTCGAAATCCGGAGAATGAAAACAAATCATCTTAAATTGAAAAAAATCATGAAAATTTTGGTCGATATTTCGTTATTTCAAAAGGCTTTCAAGAGTTCCGTCGCTAATATCTTTGACATTTTAGGAGTTTTTCAAGCGCGAAATTATCCTAATAGAAATACATTCAAATGTCCACCCTACATATTTCACAAATATCTATTGACTAAACTATATTGTCGGTCCATTGTTCTCCTAGTACGCCCTTGTCCGGACACAAATGAGACAATGCGAACAGGGAATGAACTTGAGGGCCTGTTCAACAAATATGACATTAGACACTGCCGCCTGCCGTCCTCCGCCGCCCGCCGTCCACCGCAACCCTCTGCCGTGTTATTGCTGATATATTCAGCTAATTCACACAAACTTCTAGTTTTTACAGAGAGAGAATGAAAAACCTTTTTCTTCATTCTTCCGAAAACTGTCAAGTACAAGCAAAATAGGAACCTTTTAGAACTGCACACAAACGTGCAAAACTGACTTGTTCCACTTCCTAGAAAATAGCTAACAAACCAACTGCCTAACAACCAAACTTGACTGAATAACAAAGAAAAAAAACTAAAATGACAGGACATCAGCAGCAGCACTGAGACACAGCTCCAACAAACTCCTCCTTGGATCAGTTGCTGCTGCAAACTCCTATTTTCTCTCTTAACAGCTCAAATCTTCCAGCTTGAAGTGGCTTTGTGAACATGTCTGCAAGCTGATCTTCTGATCTGCAATAAACCAACTTAACTTCACCACTTTGTTGCACTTCACGCAGAAAGAAGAATTTGACCTTAAAATGCTTGGTTTTGCCATGGAAAATTGGATTTTGTGAAATTGCTAATGTAGCCTGATTGTCCACATAAACTTCAATGCCATCACTAGAATTCAACCACAGATCCTTCATTATCTTCTTCAGCCACAAAGCTTGATTTGCAGCTACAGTAGCTGCTATAAACTCAGCCTCTGCAGTGGACTAAGCTACAATCTCCGGCTTTTTTGAACATCAGGAGAAACAAGCAGAACCAAGAGTGAAGCAGTACCCAGATGTACTCTTCATGTCATCCATTGAGCCAGCCCAGTCACTATCAAAAAAGCCCTGCAACTTAAACTTCTGGCATTTCCTAAACTTCACACCAAAGAACAATGTTCCTTTGAGATATCTCAAGACCCTTTTTGTAGTAACCAAATGTAACTGACTGGGACTACTCATGAACCTGGATAGAACACTCACATCAAATAGAATATCTGGTCTAGTTGCTGTAAGATACATGAGACATCTAATCAAGCTTCTATACATAGAAGCATCTACTGCATCTGTTCCATCATTCTTCTGCAGCTTCTCCTTAGCAGCCATAGGAGTGCTTACACTTCTACAATCTTCCATCTGAAACTTCTTCAGAATTTCTTTCATGTATTTTTTTTTTTGGCAAATGAAGATCTCATGTGAAGCTTGTTTGATTTCCAAACCCAGGAAATAAGCCATCTTTCCCAAGTCTGACATCTCAAAAACTGCAAATAGACCTTGCTTCACCCTCTCTATCAGTTCCACATCATTCCCTGTCACCAACAAATCATCTACATAGAGTGACAGAATTACAACACTATGATTCACCCTCTTGACATAAAGAGCGAACTCACTCAAGCTTCTTACAAAGCCAAAATCCTGCAAGTATCTATCTATCTTCCCATACCAAGCTCTTGGAGCTTGCTTCAGTCCATATAGAGCTTTCCTCAATCTGTATACCTTCTCTTCTTGCCCTTTGATACTGAAGCCTTCAGGTTGTTCAACAAAAATCTCCTCCTCGAGCTCTCCATTCAGAAATGCAAACTTGACATCTAACTGAAATATAGGCCACCCCTTCTCTACTGTAACAGCTAACAGTAGTCTGATTGTATCAAGTCGTGCAATAGGAGCAAAAGTCTCAGAATAGTCTACTCCCCATATATGAGCATGGCCTTTCACAACCAGTCTAGCTTTGTATTTATTGACAGAACCATCAGGATTAAGTTTTGTTCAGAACACCCACTTAACCCCAATCACATTCTTATCAAATGGTCTGTCAACAAGCTCCCATGTGTGGTTTTTCTGAATCATTGCCAACTCCTCCTGCATTGCTACAATCCATCTTTGATCCTCCTTAGCTTCCACAAAGTTGGCTGGTTCAAGCACTACCACATTGTTTCTTTCATAAATTTCAGCAAGTGACCTTGTGCCTCTTATTGGCAGTTCATCCATAGTATCTTCCAATCCATCCACAACTTCATCAACCTGTACAATTGTTGCAGGTTGTTGTTCTGCAGATTGCTGCTATCTTGCATTCTTTTCTTCCATCCAATTCCACTCATCTTCCTCTAGAAAAACAACATCTCCGCTCACAGTCACCTTCCCTGTCATAGGCTGAAAAATCCTGTAAGCCTTTGATTGGAGACTGTACCCAATGAAGACTCCAGGCTTAGCTCTTTGATCCAGCTTGTCCCTCTTGACCTGAGGAACATGACTATAACACAAACACCCAAAAACCTTCAAATTCTTCACAGAAGGTCTAACACCATACCAAACTTCAAAAGGCGTTGACCTCTTTAAGGCCTTTGCGGGTAATCTGTTCAACAGGAACACTACAGTATTAGCTGCCTCAGCCCAGAACTTCTTAGGTAACATCTTCTCCCGCATCATACATCTGGCCATCTCCATAATGTTTCTGTTTTTCCTCTCACTGACCCCATTCTGTTGAGGTGAATAAGAAGGAGTGAATGCTGCACAATGCCTGCTTGCTCACAGTTTAACTTAAATTTGTGAGCAGTATACTCATAACCATTATTAGACCTGAGCATTTGGATTTTCTTCCCACTCTGACTCTCAACTAAGGCTTTGAACTTAACTAACACATCAGCAACTTCAGACTTGGCTTGCAGAAAGTAAATCCAGCTCATCCTAGTCATGTCATCTATGAAAGTAATGAAATACCTACTACCACTGAGAGATGACTCAAACATAGGTCCACATAAGTCTCTGTGGACTAATTGCAGCTTCTCACATGCTCTCCAGCCTCCTTCTTTGAAAGGAAATCTGGCTTGCTTACCAAGAAGACAAGTTTTGCACTGTGGAAATTCCTCTTCCAAACTTGGCAAGTCATCTGCTAAGCTATTCCTCTGCATAAACAACATGTTCTTCCTATGAACATGCCCAAGCCTTTTATGCCATAGCTCTGCATTTTCTTCTTTGCACTTCAAAGCTATTTGTTGCATCTCTTGTGGCTTGAACAGGAAGCACTTGTCATTCATTGGCATTCTCAGCACTTCCTTGCTATATGCATTATCAATAAGGCATTCCTTCACTTCAAACTTCACCTTATAGCCCCTCTCAACTAATTGACCAACACTCGAGATTCTGGTCAGCTTTTGGCACAAAAAGAACATCACTTATCAGCTTCACCTCCTGATTTCCTTCAATAGCCACTGTACCCTTCCCTTGCACTTCGATATACTGTCCATTGCCAATTCTGACTCTGGACCTGATTGACCTGTCTAGTCTCCTAAACAGCTTTAAATTGCCAGTCATATGATTGGTACAGCCACTATCCACCAGCCATGCATCATTCTCAACAGGAGAACCAGAATAGGAAGCTACAAACAAGTGTTCTTCCTCAGTCTCATTCACTGCTATTTGTGCTTCTCCTGCTTGCTGGTGATTGTTCTCTTTGCAGATAGCTTCCATGTGACCAACCTTGTGACATCTTCTGCACTTAGCATCAAGCTTCCTCCAGCATCTAAAGGATTAATGATTTGTTCCACCACAATGTTCACAAGGCTTCTTGTTCTTCTTCCATTTGACAGACCCACTAGAACTTCCTTCTTTTGCTGCAAACTTGGAGTCACCTGCATTCCCTTTGAACTGATTCCATTTCTTCCCTTCGTCTCCATTATTGAACTTCACTTTAGCTTGCAGTGCACCTTCTATAGGCTCTTCTCTTCTCATCAGTCTTCTATGCTCCTGTGCCTGCAGTACATAAATATTGTACCAAAAAATTTGCCTATACCTCAAGTTGAGTCCAACCGTTCCAGCTTTCTGTTATGTCAGTGCGCGATAGGTCAAGGATGAGTAGATTTTTGGGACAAAAGTTGGTTGCTTGCAAATTTGAAGGACAATTCTTCCAAGAAAGCCATCTCACTTTTGGAAAGAGATCCTCATAGTCTCCGGAGAGATTTCCACTTATCATTTGAAGAAATCTCATATTTGGCACATCCATAAATTCTCCTGGTGTTAGAATCCCATCAAAGTTCACACAAATCGCTTCAACAGTCTTAGTTCCCTGTCACGAAGAAAAAGAGTTTCCCATTAACCAGGCAAAGGGAAAATTGGCTTCCACAACAGTTTTGCTTCATACGGTGCCAAAATGAAGTCAGTCCAATGGAGGGTTTCCGCTGAAGTACAAAAGAAGAATTCTAGGCAGATTTATGCTATAAAAAAATTAGTGTTGATTAGCTTTACCTTCTTGCTGGTGATCATATCCAATGCTTCTTCATGATTCCACACCCGAGAACGCTTTCCTGGATCGTGGCGATTTTCAGAACGTACAATGCTCCTACCTAAGTTCTTAAGTTGGTCATGCATCCATAACTCATTCTTTACTCCAATTTTTATTAAGGACATTAAAAGTAGGACTTCAATCCCCTCATCCGGAAACAATTCACAATCATCCCACATATAAGTTGCATTTCTCTTCTTTTCTCCGGCTAGAAAGCAAGCAATATCAAGAAATATTTGCTTTTGCTTGTCATCTAAAGCCTCATAACTCAACATTAACTTTTTCTCCACGTCCTCATGAAGAGAGTCTTCCATCTTTTTTATTGTATCTTCCCACGCTGCTTTTCCTTTTAGGTATAAAAATGAACCCATCAATTCAATAGTCAAAGGAAGCCCCCCAGTTTTTGCAGTGATATTCTCAAATAGACTAAGAAAGTCTCTTGGAGGAGAGTTCTTCTAAATGCATGCTCGCTAAAAAGTTGTAAAGATTCTTGACTGTTCAGCCCTTCAACTTCATAAGTCGAACTATTCTCAAACATATCCAGAAATGCAGACAAAACATTTTTGTCTCTCGTTGTAACCACAATTCTACTTCCTGGCCCAAGCCATTCTCTCTTTGCTGCTATTGCCATTAGTTGGCTCCTATGACTTACATCATCAAGGAAAATAAGAACTTTCTTTCTGCTAAATCTTTCTTTGATCATATTTTTCCCTTCGTCGATGCTAGAAACCTCAATTGTTTTGTCCCCAAGGATATCATGCACTAGTTGCTTTTGCAAATTTAGAAGCCCAAAACTTGAACTTTCTGATGCTTGTCGAACATCTGGGATAAAGCTACAACTTTCAAAATGAGTTGACAGTTTGTGGTAAACCACCTTGGTAAGAGTTGTCTTGCCTATACCACCTATGCCACATATTCCAACAAGTCTTATGTCCTTAGATTTAACACTCAACAAATCAATTACTTCATCCACTGATTGGTCAATCCCGACCAAATGACAAGGCAGATGTACCGGGGACACCTTAAGCTTAACTAAAACTTTCCGAGCTATCAGTTGTGTGAGTTCTCCATGGCTGCATGTCAGTAGGAAGAGTATAATGAAGTTACTTCAGATTGACATGTGCATAGACAAGATCATTTGATGTTTTGAGTTAGGAGTTAGCCACAAAATGCGGGACATAAAGGGAAAATAATGGCATGACTTTCCAAATTGATTCAATTGTAGTAATACGATACAATGGATAGTTAATGAAGGTGATAATCAAGATCATGAAGTGTAAGATGGTTTTGTCCAATATTCATCACACAGTTTATTAGAAGTGAGCATAATTCAGGTGGTCCTCTTCAAAAGTCAGAGCCAAGAACCGAACTGGGGGCCATTCCAAGTTTTTTGGAATTGGAAATTGAACCAGTCCACCTACAACCAACTTGGAACCGAACCAGCCCCCAATTTTTTCCTTTTAAATTTTTTTGAATTCCCCATTTAGAGAAAGTTGTACTTCACAATTATATTATATCCAGTGGCTTTAAGAACCGAGAGCTGAGAGACATAGAGAGTCGAGAGATTTGAGTGAGAGAATGAGAATGAGAGAGGCAGAGGCCAGGATTCTAACTTCTTTTTGTTCATGTTTTAGTTTTATAAGTTTAAGTTTTGTTTTGATTCATTGTGCGGGCTGGGCGAGAGTTGAGTTTAAGGGTGGGTGTGGCCTTATTTAGTTGGAATTTAAGATGGGCTGAGCATGGTATTAAATAGAGCAAATTTCCTAAAAATAAATGTCTATAGACCGATTCAAAGCCGATTTTATCCGAGAACCGAAGTGGTCGGCCCAGGTCAAAATACATCACTACTATGGGTCTGTTCAACTTTCAGTCCAAATCCGATAAGCAAAACCGAACCATTGAAATTGAAAATAGTATGAATTAAATCAGATCTGAAAGTGGGTAAGGAAACAGAATTGGGGAAAAAGTAATACTTTAATATATTTTTTTCTAAAATGAGCCATATTGGCCTTTGAAAAAAAAAAGAAGAAGAACAGGAAATAAGTCTCTGCGAAAAGATGTTCTATATCTGTTTGTAAATAACCCTTGTCAGTGGGATAGAAAAGCCCACGTCGTAATATTTGTAAAGGTTCGCCCAATCAATCACATAACATCTGTTCTTGCAAATTTATCACCTTTCTAGCACATTAAATTTTCGTATTGTTTGCTTTTCTAGCAACCTTTAATTTCCAGCACATGCATTTCAATTTCTTTACTTTTACAGCCATTTACATTCCTATCCAAAATTAACAAGAAACGTCTTTTTTCCATAACATTCATCGATTCCATCATTTTCAAAGATTTTCAATTCTTGGAGAAATCATATTTCGGTGGGTAAAAGTGAAAAGTGGCGGAAAAGGACAAGAAAACAAAAAAGATGGAAACTGATTATGAACCAAAAACTCACCCAAACTGAAACATAAACTTCAGGTCGGTTCGAAAGGGCTTGAATCATTGATTCAAGCTATATGTGCTAAATGCTTGCATGCCAGTTTGGGTTTTTAAGAAAACTGATCCATTGACACTGTTACTCTATAGAACTAGTATGCTCAAGGCTCAAACCGGGAGCCCAATCGAATCTGGTCGGTTGTCGGGTTTTGAACCCATGAACCAACCCGATTCTCCTAGAAATCAGCTTTGAATTGGATCCATAAGTCCAGCTCCTGCGGGTTCTCAAGTGGAATCTAGACCAATAGTCACCTCCAGTTTACGGCCTCATTAACACCAGGCCCAGCAGGGCCTAAATACAAAGAAGCTAATGGCCCAAACCATATCGTAATAATATACTTAACTCATAAGGCGCACGCAATAGAATGCCTAGAAAAGCATGTCAATCATAAAGATCATAAGTGTATACTTGACCTACAAAGCCCATTAATGGAATGTCTGAAGGGCTTACGACTGTGAATTTTCAATTGATAGAGTTTAAGTGAAAATCATGGCACGTGACAACGATCGGATGACTTGAAACATTAAAGGAAATTAAAGTCTGATTCAAGAAAGCTCCATCGAACAAGGCAAAACCATAGTTAAAAGGTCAGGATTGGTCACAAATCATCCTTAATATAGGATCTAAGTTAAGAGACAGTTAGAGATTTTTGTGGAAGAAGATCAGGATGCACAATGGAATGGTCCATTAAAATTAGAGGAGGAATCAAACATATGGAAACTCTCGGCATCATCTATACAACACAGAGACATAATTCTGAAGACGATTTCAACAAGAATTACAGCATCAATTAGGGAGTCCTTTCTGTTTTGAAGAAAATCTTTCGTATTAAAACTTCACTTAGATTTTGAATTTAGATCTCGAATTAGATTTGCTTTCCTAAGTTCAATATTAGTCTTTGAGTGTAAAGTCTTTCTAGTGGAGTCTTGTAAGCTCTTTACTTCCCTTTCGCACTTCAATAATTTCCAGTAAGAAGTTTGTGTTTAAATTCCATCATTGTCCGTATAAAAAAATTTCCATCATTGAGCAAGCATGGCATCCAAAAATATAAGTAATTCGTTCTGATTTAATAAAAGTTCCTTGCAATTTTTATTTTTTTCCAATTATTTCCCTGTGCATTTTATTAGTTCGAATTTTGTGAAGTCCCTCAGCTTCAAGGCATATTAATCCATCTACCTTTGATTCGAAGTCAGATTTGATATTTTAATTGGCCATCCATCGATGTCAATTGGTTTTTAATCATTGAGATCATGGAGTTTCTAACAATCACATATTCTGCTATGGCATTGCAAGAACGGCCTCGGTTAGGGATTTCCTGTCCTCCGAATGGCACCTGTCTAACGTGATACAATCCTTCAATTCCTGGACTGAACATACCCCCCAGCTGGTGACGGAGTCGCCGGACCAACTTATTTGGCAAGGTCATCCTTCCGGAGTGTTCTCTGTTTCCTTGGCCTGGGATTTAACTCGGAAAAAGGGACACCATGTTTACTGGGATTCATTCATTTGGGACTGCAGTTTTGCCCCGAGACATAGCTTTTTACTATGGCTGATGACCCTCAACAGGCTTCCGACCTAGGTCCTCCTCCTTTCCTATCACAGAATCTCTGAAGGACTTTGTGCTTACTGCCAAGGTAGGCCAGACTCTGTTGATCACCTGGTCTTTGGTTGCACTTATACGGGCTCTTTGGCGTCATTTTGGGCCGCCAAATTTAATCTCCCCTGGCACAACAGGTCTTGGCAACATCTTCTCCGCTGGGCGTCCACATCCATTGCCGGCAACAGCTTCCACCACCGCCTTGCCCGGTTTGCACTTGGAGCTCTATGCCACCTCATTTGGATAGAGCGTAACAACTTCCTATTTAGAAATGGGACCATTTTCCTGCCTGCGATGCGGAACCATCTTGTCAAAGCTGTTCGAGATAAGGCTCTTTCTCTCAAGCCTGTTGCAGATACTCCGCGCAATAGAAGAATCCAGGCCAGCTGGGACATCCCGACATCTATTTTTCTTAATGTTCTGTAGTTGTTGCTCCTTTGTGGCTCTTTAGTCCGCTTGTTAAAGGCTCAGCTCGTTCTTCTTAACTCCCGGGCCCCTATTGCTTGTAGCGCCCGCTAGCTTTAGTCAGCCGCTACACCTTTGCACCTATCGCAACACCTGTGTTGCGTTAGGTACGAAACTTTTGTGTACGGCTTTTCTGCTGTATCTTGTGAATTAAAAAGTATATAATCCTCTTACCTTACCAAAAAAAAAAAAACAATCACAACTTGACAAAAACACGTATTACATGCCTAGAACAAAAGAAAAATTATGCTCTTCAAATTATAATTACATTCGAGCAAAAGAAACTGAGAAGGGAAGATAGAGTTGAATGAGGTAACATACCCTGTGTTCTTGGTGTCCCATCCCTTGATTCTAGTAACCTCCTTGAGTGCCTCCGCCCAGCGGTGCACAATCTCAGCCCCAAATTTTGCTTCATGCAGAGTTAATGCATCTTTATACACTCTAGTTTCAAGCTTCACATCATAAGGTTCTACATCGTAGAAAATGGGCAAAACCTCTAGTTCATTGGTTTTCCTACGCTCCATCATGTATTCCAGCTCGCGCAAGCACCAGCTACTAGAGGCATAGCCTTTGGAGAAGATGGGAATGCAAATTTTCGAGTTATCAATGGCCTGGAAAATCTCAGGGCCGATCTCTTCACCAATGTCGATCCCCTTGTCTATGAAAACATGGATACCCTTATCTAGCAGGGCATGATAAAGTGAATCTGTGAAGTTAGCACGAGTATCGGGTCCTCGAAAACTCAAGAATACATCAAACTTAGCTCGAGATGTTTTGCGGCTAGTGGATCCTCTTTCTGAAAGATAAGAATAATGCGAAAAAGTGATATATCATAATGAAGATTACATCAATAGGCTTTATAAGATGACTATCTAAGGTAACATATATCAATCATAATATACACAATCAAAAGGAGATTTTCGCACAATCTTGAGAGATACAGAATACCAATAGAAATATCTTAATTATCTCTAAAATAAGAAAATATCATGGAGAATTATCCTAATTATCTCTAACATCCCCCTCAAACTCAAAGTAATTAAGTTAGCTTAAGTTTGGATAAAAAAAATCCAAAAGATGCCTAAACTGTCACCGATGGGATTTGAGCATTTGCCTCGTCTGAGAATGGTGAGTCTTGTGGTGGCATCGGTTCTCTGATATAAGTAGCCGGAGGTTGTGAATCAAAGGAAAAACGACAAGCGGTTGATACGGCTGGCTTTGCTGGCTAAAAGAGTAACTGGACGAACGCAGTCGAAGCGGCTAGCATAGTAACAACAGCAACCGATGCAGTTTGCCTTTGCTTTCAAAACAGTTATTGAACGATGTGGCCTGTGTGGTTGGCATAGTAATGACCAAGCTGAGAATTGGAGGGAAATAGCAAGCAGTTGATGCGGCTAGCTTTGCTAATGAAAGAGTAACTCAATGGCGCTTTCTTGGATAATAGGCTCTACAGACTATGCGACAACAGTACTGATATTGGCTATTGGACGAGACAAACAATGTCGAAATCAACGTTGACTAGAGGATATTAGGACTTATTGGGAAAAAAAAAACAAGAAACAAGATTACCTCTGGATGTGTATTTGGGTGTGCATCAAATAATAGAAAGCGCCATATTGAAATTTAAAAGTAGAGTGACAAATATTGTTCTAGCATTCAAGGTAGTTATGACTGTTTTAATACATGTATGTTGGTAGTTGAGAAACCTTGTGTTTGGGAGAGCCATTCGAGCAACAACAAGCAGACCTTTACGACCATGTAATGACAAGGCTAGATGAATTGTACTGTAGTGCAAATGAATGTATCCTTGCTAAATCCATTGTCGTAAAAATTCAAGAGGAATTTGGAGAGTAACAAATTGTTTTGTTGTGTAGCAAGAATAGGATGTTCATCAAATCAAGTGGACTAGACATAATCTTTCAACTCTTTGGGAGTGTGACAAATTAGCTATACGACAGAGCGGATGGGTGAAAAGGAAGATGTTTGTTTGGCAAAAGTAGCATAAGGATTTACAAGATGAGAAGTAGTTAGAAAAATCTTTACTGCTTCATTGAGGTAAGATACCTCATAAAGTAAATCAATTTTGGAAGCTTCAGATTTTGGAAAAGAACTAGTAGGGGTAAGGAAGATTGGAATAGCTACCACTTGAGAAGGAGATACAACTGAGAGGTCTTTACTCATAATTAACAAATTACTTCCCTTCAAATCCTATGGTATTACAAATCTTAAAAGGATAGTGTATCACTTACTTCAGGCTCTGGTACCAAAAAGGCCCATAACAATATTAAAACTGATGCCGATATTTAGTCCTTCATGATGTCCAAGGCCTTACTCAATCATTACCAACTTTTACCATCCAGCTTTATCATTTATTCAAGGCATATGAGGCCTTAGTTTCAAATGCACAAGGTCCTCACAGAGGCGAGTGCAGAGCATACTACCAAGGTGACGTGCTATCTTACCACTCTAAGGTCCCTAATACCATACATGTATTTGGAAGGAAAGAGAGGTATTAGCCTTGTATTGTTTTCAAACACATTGATTTATTCCTAGGAGGCTCTCTACCCTGAAGCATTACAAACCATGCCTTATATAGGTATAAACAATAATAATAATAAAAACTTACATCAATAATGTAACACTTGGCCAACAAACAACATATGGCTGACAAGCACCAATAATACTAGTCATCACTATCTAATGATGGAGTAGAGCAACCAATCTCATGCATCTTTTCTATGCGTCTATAAGACCTTCCCATTCCATTTCTCTCTGTCCTTCTTCAAAGCTCTTCTGATCAGGTAGGGTCCCTAAAATATTTTGAAGAATCTCAAGAAAAGCTGGACACATCTTTTTAGGAGGGGATTGATAAGAACTTGATGGAATATCATTATATCCTGAAGGGATGTCATTTGGCATTATTGGTTGTGTGCAGTTATCAAAATCATCAAGGATGCAGGATCTCATAGGCTTAGTGAAAAGTGTGTTTCTGGCATCACTGGCAGGAGCCATTTGTCCATATTCATGGAGGCTGACATAAGTGTTTACCCATAATAAAAAAAATCTTGAGAAAGTGGACTAGTCCATGGATCCTGGGATGAAGATGGCTGTTCTGGATTGTTTTGTATGAATTCTGCTAGAGCAGAATCAGTCGAGGGCATTGTCCTGATTTAGTCCCACGAATGATCTCATGGTATATCTAAGATAATCTCATGGTATATCTAAGTCATCTTTTGGCCACACTCCTAGTGGAATGATGAGGTTGGTTTCACATAGGACTCGTTGTATTTCACAGTAGTCTCGTGGTAAAGCTCCTTTACAACATGGAAGGGTCTTGTACATGGATTGAGCTTTATAATTTGTGACGCCTACATTTGTAGTGTACCTGGAGAGAGTACTATCTAGTTTTATGAACTGCCTATAAAAGAAAATAATTGTGTGCAATTCTGGGTTTGAGGTCTACATGTTCTTAGCTATTTTGTGAATAAGGTTTTCCATGCTCTTAATGTCTAGAACCAGCGAAGCATTTCATCAAAATGGATGTATTTTTCTCTGCCAAATTCTCTAAGAGCTTGGCTGATGATTCCAGACATCTTGACTATTAGAACCACAATGGCTACTGTATGACAATTAAAAACATGCCAGTAAAACCATTTGAATTCTTTCGGGAACTCATCTTCAGAAGAAAAAGACATGGGATGAATGAATAGATAACCCGGATGCATGTCGCTTAGCCGAAGATTTAATCCACCATATTTTCTTAAAATCTTGTACAAATCTTCCCACATAAGGTATTTGAGATTATCAAAAAGACTATTAGTCATGATCAAGTATGGGACTTCACGAGGATACATCCTTCTTAGAAATTTGGACTCCATGTCTCGTGTTTAAAAACTGCCATTTAAACTTCTAAAAACATACATAAACAATGAAGAATCTTCTTTGGGTCTGGATAGAAGATCTGCAAGGACATTTTTATCACCCTTGATATGCTTGGATTCAAATGGGTGTTTTGAAAACCATTCACCAATCTGAGCAATTGGGGATGGGGCACTTGCTTCTACTTAAACTTCATCATTTGGTTTTGACCAAAAAAAAAAAAACTTTATCATTTGGTTGAAGGAAGACATATCCATCTCTACGAGAAAATGATAGCCGATAAGAAAATTATTTTAGTTATATACTTGACTGCTAAGATTTCCTCAAAGTGGAATGATAATGCATTTCAGCATTTGTGAATCTCCCACTCTTGAATCTGCATATTCGCCCTTTTTTCATTTCTGCTAAGAGGATTGATGCTCAATATTTATCACTGTCATCTGTTTGAAGAATCCTCTTGCCATCGGAAGGAATTTGTAATGGAGGCAAATGTTAAAATTTTTCTTTGCGTATCTTGACTGCAATTGTTTGAGATTTTCTCGGAGGAGGATTCTTCTTAAGCATCTTCTATAGGGGATGCATGAACTTTGAGATTTTGGATACAAATTCACTTAGGTAGTTCACAATTCCCTTGAAACTATTTTACTTGTCTATGAGAAAGGTTCTCGTCGGGAAACTTCAACAAATCTTTTACAATGTGATCAGCGGGATAGTTAGAACCATTCTCGAGATGTATGCCAAGGAACTCAATTTCCTTTTAAGCTATCACCGTTTTCTCTTGTGAAAGCATGATTCCATATTGCTTCATAATATTAGCAAACTAGGCGAGTATCTTACAGTGAGATTCTTCATCAGGACTAATAAGAGAATATCATCAACGTAGATTTGCAAACTAGCACTAATTGGCTAAAATATCTTACACATGGCTTTCTCAAAAAGAGAACGTGCAGTTTGAGGCCAAAATGAAGTACCTTCCACTGGTAATGCTAGTTTGGAATGCAAAACCTGTTTTGTGGCAATCTTCTGGGTGGATGCCAAGTTTCCAAAATCTTGCCTCAAGATCAAATTTGGAATAGATCTTTGCATTTGATAGGGATGCAAACAAGGCTGTTTTGTTTGGCAAGGGAAACTTGTCATCTTGCAGAAAATGATTAAGAGGTTGATAATTTATCACCAATCTCGTTTTTCCTCAATTCTGGTAAGCTCTTTTGTTAACGTAAAAAGCTTCACATGCCCATTGAAAATGAGAGGGCTCAATTAATCCTTGTTGGAATAACAGTTGGCATTCTTGAAGAGCTAAAGTTGCATCTTCAGAGTTCATCCCTGAATGGGTTGCCTTTGTTGGATTGATATCTTCAATCTTCTTAAAAGGCAAATGGACAAACAAGTCAAAGTTTTCTCATAATTGGTTGAAGCATTTTTCCAAGAATTCTGAATTTGTTTATGCACATGCACTTAGTAATTTTTGCAAAATTGGATCTACTTATGTTGGTAGCAGGGAGTATATCCTTTTGATGTCGACAAACTCCTTGAATTAGTCTTTAAAGCAAAGACCATGAGAAAGTATCCGCAGCGTGGGTAATTGGGTAAGAAAGTCCCAACCATCAATGAGGTCTCGGTTTGGGTATGAGGAACCAATAATTTTGGTAGTAATGGAACACTGGGAAAGAATTATATCCTTAAAGGCTTGTTCCTTACTTTTGTAGAAAATCCTATTTCAGATGTAGACTAAAAGTGCCTAACATGTGGTTCCCAAAATTCAATAGGGAGAATTTTAGGATCTAGGATATATGCACTAGCTCTTGTGTCAATAAGTGCAATAACCTGAATAGACGTATCGTACTTGGTGGGTATGATGTATATGGGCAGATACAGACAATGGGATGGAGTGATTTTGAAACTCTTATCGGCTTCTTCTTGATTTGGATTGGTAGGGATAATTTCATTGTATTGGTCCGTAGAATTGGATGGAAGTTCTATATTAACGAAGTACAAACCATCAGTGTCACTAGAGGACTGACCATCTTCACTGTCAAAAGTTTCAATAGCACAAATGGTATTCTCTGATGGTTCATCTTCAAGGAAGAAGATTGATTCAAGATCATCATCTTCATGAGAAGTACCTGTTGTACTTTTAAGCTTTTGGATCATATTGATGTGCTTGTTTTTCTTGGTTTCCCTAGGACATATTTTTGCAAAATGTCCTTTTTGACCACAGATAAATCATTTGTTTCCTTTCTTCTTCTTCTTGGGAAAGTTTGATTTGTGAAGAAATCTATACCTTTTCTTATTAGAAGATTTGAACTTGATCTTTTGACTTTTACTTCTTGGTGGAACATTCACAATTGGCATGTCCTTTTGGACATTTAATTTGCAACTTGAGCTTCTGGCATGCTTTATGAAATTTGTCATTGGCTTGGAGATAGGATTAATAGTTTTTGCCGTTTCTGGCAAAGATCATCAATCGCTCGTGTGACATTCCGAAATTTCCGCCAATTGAAAATTATGAAATAACTGAGTTTTATGAAATGTGCTCGTAGTAAGTTCTCGCCCGGTACTGATCATTCCTGGGAATGCTAACCATTAGGGAAAGGCTAATAGGGGAATTAAATTCGCGCGACTAAAGAAAATTCGATCGTGAATGGATTTCGACCATTAAATCGCGTAAGTGATATTTTGAGCCACTGTTGGTCGGTCCAAGGATAGTTAGGGGTCAGTTCGCCACTGTCCTAGTAGTGGATCGCGGGTGATTCCGTTGGACCACGAAACGACTTCACGAATGATTCTGAAATTATACCGAACGATCGTACCCCTCGGATCAAGTGATTGATCTTCGCGATTTTAATGACAACCGAGGTCATCACGCACCAAACGGACTTGCACATGACTCGATTTAGTATCAGTCATAAGTCGATTTAGCGAATTTCCCCAGCAAGCCGCCCGTTAGCTCGAGAAACGCTCGAGATGCGTTTAATAGAATTTAATTATTGAATTTTTGCCCAAATTGGACACCAGAAAATTAGGAAGTCACGCCGGAATGTTAGGACGACGTTGCACGTGACACGTGTCAATTTTTGGTGCGCTCAAATTCTTCGGAAAAATTCGATTTCGACGAGAAATGGAGAAAGTGACGATTTTGCCCTTAAGGATTTATAAAAGGTTAGTTTTGGGCAAGGGGCATTTTGGTCATCTTTGCTTTAGATATTTTTAGGTCAAAGTTCCTATTTAAGTCTAGATAAGACTCTCTCTCTCCTCATTCCTCTCTCTTCCCCTTGCCGTGAGTTCCCCCCCCCCCCCACCGTAGACTCTCTCTCTCTCTCCTCTCTCTCATTCCCCCATTCGGTTCTCTCTCTCCCCCGTGAAATTTTCCCCCACCGTGAACTTCTTCATCTTCCACCGTGAAGTCACGCCGGCGCCGCCGCTCACCACCACCACCCGGACCGCCCTTTAGCCGCCGCTCGCCGCCGTACCGCTTACAAGAACTTTGTATACCTTATCAAATGCCCTTTTGTGAAGGCGTGCACTAGAAGAAAGAATGGATAAAAGCATCTTGAGCGGGCACGTGTTTGTTTCATCAGTTTTGGGTGACTTTCTGTGGCTAAGTTCTTATTGATGCTTATGTAATTGCTATGTTTTTATACTGTAAGCTTTGGCTTCCAGTAAAATCAGCCATATTTGCAGCCTGCACCGTTCTATAAAAGGAGGGAAAAATCACGCAGCTTGCCTCATGGTTTTGTTGACTCTGTGCCAGGAAATATGGAACAGTCCCTATTCAAATGATAGCTTCCCTGTTTATGCTGAGGACATTGATGGAGGTTCATCTCCTTCAACTGCTATGTTATCTGAAGCTGCTAAGGCCTTGAAGGTTACCATAGTGGGCAGTTCAATCCCAGAAAGATGTGGTGATCGATTGTACAACGCTTGCTGTGTTTTTGGTTCCATTGGAGTTCTGAAAGCCAAGCACCGCAAGGTAACTTTTCTTTCCTTAAGTAACTATGTATGGAACATTTAGTTGCATGAGTCTTCTGGTCTATCTGTTGTTTGAGTTGTTTTCTTTTCTTTTCTTTTCTTTTTGGCTCTATGCAGACGTTGGACGTATTGGTATAGGCATCTGTTATGATATTCGGTTTCAGGAATTGGCAATGATTTATGCTGCAAGAGGTAGGTTTCGTTTCCTCTTCGTCTATTTTGCATTTCCTACAATGTTGATTGCATACTGTGTCTGGGCCGCCACCGCCCGATCTATGCGGTTCGAAAGTAAGAAGATTTCTGACAGTAAACATGTATGTCTTAAGTGGTGGACCTTTGGATTGTTTTCCTTTGATTTATTTTCGTTTTATCCCTTCCAATGATTTTTAAGTTGAACATCAGCAAAGTAAGCCTTGCACAAAGGGGGCTTAGCTGTATAAATGCTTTTACGACATTGCGATATGTCCTCTATTGCTTTTGTATAGAAGATATCTCTTTGCAATATTGAGTCCTAATTAGCTAGTTTTTGCCTCCTCCACTATTATATTGTTTTAAGTTTCTTTCCTAGATTAAAGAGGTTTGCTATTGGTGTTGCTAATTGGCCTTTTATTGACAAAATCATTCTACTAAATATATTTGCACTGATCCATTGATAATAAAGTTATATGATGCTGAACTCTTGGTGTTTTCTATTCTGCATAAATGGATCTAGGTTGTTAGATAATATCCCCTTTCTACTAAGCGAAATATTGTTTTTTAATAACTAGTCATTATTGCGTTTATTTTCGTTTTGTTTAATTAAAAACGAAATTAAAAAAAAGAACCTGTTGGAACCTGGAACCGACCCTGGAACCTGTGACAGGGTAGGTTCCAGCGTTCTGACGGGTAGGTTCCAGGTTCCAAAAAATGAGGAACTTGTACCCGAGGGTAGGTTCCAGGTTCCAAGCGGAACCGAACCGGAACCTGAAACCTGTCACCCCTACATATGGGGGATGACTGACACATGTCAGTTAGTAGTTGGGTGCCAAAGACATAACAGACCCAGTATTGGCCCTGAATTTTGACATGCTCTGCTTCAGTTTGAAACTTGAAGACGGACACTTGGGGAAATTAGGTGGGAGGGTGCACTGACATTTTAACCGAACAAGCGTTGATTTGCAAGGTATTGATTAAGCATACTTATCGTAGAATAATAAAAGATATTGATTGCATATGATGTGGTGAATTCCTAATTGAGTGCCTAAGATTGAGTTGTCAAAAAGATTATTCTGAAATTCAGATATCAGTGCAGAACAACGTGATGGCAACTTTTCTATTAACGGTGCCTGGAATTATATCGGCACATAAAGAAACAACTTAGATGGATTCATTAAAATCACCTTCTCTCATGAATCCCAAAACATTGGTGCCTCAATATACACCATAAGGTCTGCCTGTTGTTATGTTAAGGAGCAGAATGATGATGGGGTTATAGATAGGCCTTCTTTCTCTGGTGTTGCTTAAAAAAAACAGTTTTGGAAGTGAATTTGGGCTACAAAATGTAGGCCAATGTTCGTGCGTAGGATGTGTTCAAATGCCCTGGCTAGTTTTAGCAATCTTGCTGGGAGCGGAATTCCTTTATAGACAATTCCGAACCCACCTTCACTGAAAATTATGTCTGGCCGAAATGCTACGTCGCCAACCTCATTTCCCGGTATGTGAAGGTATCAACGTTGGATTATCCCGGGCTTTGCCACAGGTCTTTAACAATCTTAGCTTTTCACACTGCTAACCTCTACTTTATTTGATATAGTCGGAGATGTTGAGAAATCATTCCCTGCATCTGACTGATTTTTTTTTCATTTTCAGCAGAAAAACCGGTGCTTAGCAATTGTCTGTTTGAGGGATTTTCAGTAAATTCAAAACCAAAGGCACTTTCCCGAAATGAATCCAAGGTCAGAACCTCATTTAATATCTCAGCAGACATCATGACTTCCAGGTATCCTCCACATTATAGTCGATTGCAGTTAACTTGATACGAAAATCGCAGTCAAGGATCCGAGGCAAGCATTCACCCTTATATACAACAGTAGATGGCGAACACCAGAAGTGAAATGAAAAGGAACAAGTTAATAGAGAGAGACACCTCGGATCCTCTCGGTAGATTGGGTAGCGAATGATAACCATTCTATTCCGGAATGAGTTCCTGAACCAGAAATAGATTTTTCTATTTCTGGTTCCTGGATGAGTTTCTGAGAAAAAAAACCCGTTTGATAACGACCAAAAATTTCTATTTCTAGAATAGAAACCCGTTTGATAACAGCACAAAATTTCTATTTCCTGAAACAAAAACCCGTTTGATAAACAATAGAAAATTCTATTTCCAGGAACATAAATCCATTTTTTTAGAAATGGTATTAAAATAATTAAAAAATCCGAAAAATTCATAAAAATCTCCAAAAAATTCAGAAAACCCCAAAAAATTGAAAAATTCCAGAAAAAATCATCAAAATGTCGAGAAAATAAAAAAAATTCAGATTTCTGGATAATATGAATTTTGTTGACTTTTTTCAAAAAAAATCACGAAATCAAAAATTTCAAAACTTCACAGAATTGCTTAGAATATCTGTAGCCACCCACTTTGAGTAAAATTTAAATTTTTTGAGGTGCCCAAAAAAATAAAAAATAAAAAATAAAAAATATTTCAAAATTGCATTAAATGACTTAGAATACCTGTGGCCACCCACTTTTTGAGTAAATTTTAATTTTTTTGAGATGCCCAAAAAAATTAAAAAAAATTAAAAATTTCAAAACTTCACAGAATGGCTTAGAATACCCGTGGCCAACCATTTCAAGAGAAATTTAATTTTTTTGAGATTTCAAAAAAAATTAAAAAAAATTAGAAATTTCAAAACTTCATAGAATGGCTTATAGAATACCTGTGGCCACCCACTTTGAGCGAAATTTAAATTTTTTTAGGTGCAAAAAAAATTAAAAAAATCAACAATTTCAAAACTTCACATAATGGCTTAGAATACTTGTAGCCACTCACTTTGTGTGAAATATAAAATTTTTGAGGTGCCCAAATGATATTTTTGATTTTTTGCTTTTCTAATTTTTATTTCGTCACCTAAAAAAACATTAAATTTCACTCAAAGTGGGTGGCCACAGGTATTCCAAGCCATTCTGTGAAGTTTTGAAATTTTTCATTTTTTAATTTTTTGATTTTTTTTTTCGCCTAAAAAAATTAAAATTTCTCTTAAAGCGGGTGGCCACATGTATTCTAAGACATTCTGTGAAGTTTTGAAATTTCTGATTTTTTTTAATTTTTTTGTGAAATCTCAAAAAAATTAAATTTCTCTCGAAATGGGTGGCCACAAGTATTCTAAACCATTATGTGAAGTTTTGAAATTTTTTATTTTTTAATTTTTTTCGACACCTAAAAAATTTAAATTTCCTCAAAGTGGGTGGCCACATGTATTCTAACCCATTCTATGAAGTTTTGAAATTAAATTTTACATCGGATTCGTAACGTTACGTACGCCCGCACACAAATTCCAGTCAAATTAATGCAAATGGCCAAGCATTAGAACGGGTCTTTAGAATTCAACCACCATCGCTCTCGATATTTGCTCTCAATATTTGTGAGTATGCATCGTTCCTCATAATATCCCAAATGCTTATGGAGAAAAGTAAACCAAGCACATCACATTACAAGAGCCAATATAGTAGGAGATCCCAAAATATCACGTCACATTACAAGAGCCAACATAAAAAATCCTCAAATACAAAATAATGGAAATACATTAGAAAAGTCGGAAACACATTTTCATGGAATCTCCGTCATATTATTATCAATTGCCAATTGATTGGCAATTCTTTTCCTAAGCATGTTGATCTCCATATCCTCCTCAGTCGATGTATCGTCAATAACCTCATCTTGTGCACTTCCAAACGGGTACTCTGAATCACCATATTGGGAAAAGTTCTTATCCATCTTGTCTTGATCACGGATGTAATTATGAATAGCACAACACGTAATTACAATACATGACTGCTTTTGAATTGAAAATGAAGGCATGTGTCTCAAAATGAAAAATCGATTCTTTAACACCGCAAATGATCTCTCAATAACATTCCTTAGTGAAGAATAACAAATACAGACACTATTGCAAAAACTACATTAGAATATTTCCCTTCCTCCAGCGCCAAAAAATAGAATAACAAAGGGCATGTATCCTCCAAAGATGCCAATACAGAAGGAAACACTACCACTCCCACAAAGTAAAACATTATGCTAGGACAGCACAAAAACAAATGCAAATCCAAAGATATTCGGAAAATGAAACTGCAGCCAAAGAACTGAGGCTGATATTCGGAAAATGAAACTCATTCAATGTTGTGGGCTACACTGGAGATGCTCTCATCGAAGGATGCCGTTGACATTGTGAGCCCTCTATCTTGCTGATGCGCTCTCATCATCCCTCTTTCCCTCCCAACTGTCTTTCAAACATAGTCTCATTGTCCAGTCATGTACACTAGAGATTGGACCATGTCTAATTCCCAAACTAGGAAGCAGCGACAATTAAATCTGATTTTTCCAATCTCGTCCAACCAGAAAATATGCATGCCGAAATTCTGCAGTTCTTTAAAGTTCCGGAGGCAATGAGCATCCTGCTGGTGTTTTCCACCAATATGCCATCACTAGTTGCCAACCGGTGCCAAGCTTATATTTGTTATTCTTAACTCTCACTCTCCTAAGTAGCATAAGTCAAAACAAGCCCATAAATGAAACAAAGGGTGGGTTCTAGTAGAGCCATATACAGTCCTACATAAAGCCACTTTATAAACAAGAGATTGGAATATAAAAGATCTTATTATATCATATCAGTTACAACTTTTCATCCCAGTAACCGAACCGCATAAACAAGAGGAGTCAATTGGCATGCCAGAGCAAAGACCAAAATATGTGCATATTAACAGAAGTGGCAACATACTAGAACGGCCAGATCTCGATGCCCCTAAAGAAATAGCATTGATAGCCTTTTTCTGAAAGCTCATCAAAGCAACAATTCTGTTCGCTATAAATCTTATAAACATGTAATCCGTTAACAATGAATGAACGGATCATATTAGGTGATATTCAATCAATTAATGATCATCATCCAAACCACCCTTTGACACTCAAAAACAATTTAATAAAATACAAATGGATCTCTATGAATAAACAGAAGAAATTACAATATGCAAGATCACTGGCTCGTCCACAATCAAACAGAGATGGGACAGCAAGCAAAGAAACAAATCCATGCTAATTACTACCAGAGAATCGCATCCAATGTCATTTAACCCAGACACACCGCAAAGCGCAACAAATTAAAGGCGAGAAAATCGTTGATGCAAAATAATCAAGCCAACATGATACCAGCAAATCAGAGCAAAGGATTCAATTCATCGGTCGAATCACCACCACATGCGCCGATCATGCCGTAAATCTAGCCAAGGAGACAGGAAACAAAACGCTAGCTTCCACAAATCGACGAGCCTAACGCTGACAAATAACAGTAGTTCTTTCGACACGCATCGAATCAGATCCACGCGAAATCAACCGATGGAGAGAGAAGGGAGAAGGGGGAGACACGGAAAGTGAGACCTGGCTGAACTTGAGGGCGTGCTGCTCGCCCACGAGCAGCACAAAGAAACCTATAACAGCCGCGGGTACCTCTCTCCGTCCCCACAAAGAAATCTCGATTCGTCGGGGCGCCAGAAGCCGAAACCCTAGGAATTCGGCGGCGGACCTAGGCGGCGACGTGGAGACCCACGCCCGCCCCGGCCCGACCCGACCCGCATACCCCGGACGCCGAAGCCCGCGCCGCCACAAAGCCCTCGTCCTTCGCAGGTGAATCGGCCGCCGGAAACGCGAAAGGGGGCTCGCCCAAATGGGAGACAAACGACGAGAGAGAGAGAGAGAGAGAGAGAGAGAGAGAGAGAGAGAGAGAGAGAGAGAGAGAGAGAGAGAGAGAGAGAGAGAGAGAGAGAGAGGGGGAGGCCGAGCGGCCTCGCCTAGGTTTGGCGGTCGACCTCGCCGTCGCCCAGATCTGGGCGACGGCGAGGTCGACCGCCGGCCATGGCGAGGCCGAACCTGACCCCCCCGATGAAGGCGACTGGAAAATCCAGAAAAGAGAGAGATGAGGGGAGATCGGAGCTTACGTGGAGCAGGAGCGAGCGAGCGAGCGGCCGTGGCTTCCTCTCGGTCGGAGCGAGCGAACGAGCGGCTGGCTTCTCGACGGCGACAGAGACTACAGAGAGAGACAGAGAGTCTTCCGGAGACGAGAGACAGGCGGGTGATTCTGAGTTTTGTTCCAGACAAGAGAGACGGGCAGCAAATCTCAGTGAACGAGTTCCTCAGAAATGGTTCTGAGTTTTGTTCAAGAAATTGAAAACCAACTTTTTTTTTATTCTAATTTCTGGTTCAGAACCGGTTTTGGGACAAAAATTTGTCCCAGAAATAGAAAAATAAATTTGCATTACCAAACGGGTTTTTGGTCCAAAACTGATTCCGAGAACAAAAAACTTGTTCTGGACTGAACCAGAATGGTTATCATGCAGTACCTTGGCGTCCCTGAACTTGTTCTTCGGAACTGAAACAATTCCCCATGAATTTGAATCCAAGCACGAGAGATGAGGCGATTTCCTGTCATCTTTTTGCCCATTCTGGAGTCACGCCTATAATTAATTGTACGGAAGGAACCGAATCAGACCCGGCCAGCATGGACATCGGAAATAACAAGACGTAGCAAATGTCACCTCGAGGAAAACAAAATATGTTGGGTTCGGGGGAAACAAGGTAAAATTGTTTGTTTTCGATAAATTTTTTATACTTACCAGCCTTGACCCTCTCAAAGAACCGTTTTACAAAGAGAAAATAACATGAATAATTCCTAAATTTTGATTCTGCAATATCGTTCTTAAATTTTTATTTTGTTCAATATGTTCCCTGAACTATTGATAAACGTTTAATGTAATCGTTCCTTTAGCTCAGACGATAAATTAGAAGTTATTTGACGATATGGATTATTATATGCCGAATTAGAATTTAAAACTTGATGAGTCGATATATCTGTCTTTTTATCCATCTACTTAAAAAAAGGAAAGAAAGTTAGGGTGTTAATATGTCCATCATTATTTAGTGACATACATTATTATTTCTTGATTTCAAGATGAGAATCTTACATTCTGGTCTTTCGGCTATCTTCTTTGAGAATCATTAGGTGCGTTAGGTAGTAACCTTCACCTTGGGCAATTATAACCTTGAATTACTTGATCAAGGGAAGACTTCTGATTATACTCTATGCATTGAACCTAGTAATAATATTCTTCTTCTTGAACTCGGAAAAAAGAGATTGTTAACTAATACTCGAACCTAATTCTTAAGTGTCATTTTAAGATCAAATTCTGCATAAAAAGTTTCAGTTATTTCTTTATTAGTTGATTAATAAATCTTAATTTTCTTATAGTTATTGCAACCTTAATTGTATGTTTCGTCTTTCATGTACATTTTCTACATCTCTAATGCATTGGAATTGCTTTATTGTGTATGGTGCCATATGTCAAATTTGAAGTATCGCGTATGACATCTTCAAAAAAGTATATTAATGATGGATATAGATAAGTTGGTAAAGATAATTATAGCTAATTAAAAGGGTTAGACCTTTGTTTGGTCTAAATTCAATTAAAGTAAACCCCTCAATTTTTTGGGTTATGTTAATTTTGGATGTCAAATCTGCATTTGATAGAATGAAAAAAGAAAACAAAAAAGAATCTGTACTTAATTGACATTAAGATTTCCGATAGAAAAAATCTAAAAAAGCTAATTTATTGTACTATTATTAGTCAAAAGCTACAGAAACAAAAAATCTAAGAAAGCTGAATTGGAGACTATTTTTTTTGGTCGAAATTGGAGACTAATTTAGGTGCTTTTTTTATTTTAATTAGATAGGCATTGTGTCACGCCCCGCTCTCCTCGGCGCGCCACATCCCTCGCCAAGGTCGATTCGTGTGCGACGTCCCAGGACGCGTCGCCGACCCAACACCCAACACAGAGATTTAAAGCACATGCGGAAGTAATTAAAACCACCCGTACAAAGATAAATACACAACCAAGGATAGCCACAGAAACCAACAACAACGATTGCACTAATACTGGAAATCATATACAACCCGATCATCAAAAATCAAAAGCGGGTCAAGGCCACTACTGACAAAAAGGGGGGTAAGTGGCTCGGGGGTCAGTCTACTACTAATGGTGGGGCGCTGGTCAAAAAGGTACTAGCCCTACCCCATCTAAGACGGGCACTAAGCCCTACGGTGCCCAGTCTGGGTCGGAATCAAAAGACTCCGAGGATGAAGAGCTGTCAGGCATCTCCTCCTCGGACCCTGATGAGTCCGACTCTGACTCGACCTCAGCAGCCTCCTCCTCTGAGACCATATCCTCCGGCTCAGCCTCCAGGACAGGATCCTCCTCGATCGGCTCGGGCTCTCCGTCATCCACGTCCATGTCCACCGGCTCGAACTCATCCATCTCGTACTCTACTGGAACTCCATCGGAACTCATACCTTCCTCAGATGAGGAACCAGGGTCCGTCACCTCACCATCGGGGCATCGGGGATATCTCGTGCCCATCCCGATGAACGGGACATCAAAAGTCCGGAGAGGACCATACTCTCCGAAGCCGTCCCTGAAGCACCATGCCATGTACTCGTGGGTCTAGTAATGCGTTGCCCCCACCTCCACCCAAACAATAGAATGATACCTAACATACGATTCCCCGTTCCCTACGGGGTGTATCGTCCTCGTCCGCTCTACTAGGAGCGGAATCCCAAAACGAACCGGAATCTCGGACATCTTAACGCTGGGGGTCTGAAAAATTGGGTTTCAACAACAGTGAGAATAAATCTCAGCGAGTAATTCCCTAAACCTAAATTAGGCTAAAGTGCACCTCCTGACGAGTACTAAATCAACACACCAAGCAAATCATAATTGACTTAGGCCCTCGGGCCCAAATCCAACACTCACCTTGCCCTGCAGGTTAGGCACTTACAGTTCAAGAATAAAACATAGGACCCAATCACAGCACATGCACACCTCACTTGGTCACAACGCATGTCATGCTCATGCTCGTGCTCATACGCGTGCTCACGCCTCATCAATGCATTGTCGCACGCTTGCACTCTAGCACACTTGCCATTTATCAATTTCTCCTCCGACCCGCGTAAAACGCATCAGGTCTATCACATACAACACTTCCTGGCCTGCGTAAAACGCATCAAGCCCAGTGTCTCTAGCCCGCGTAAAACGCATCAGGCGCAACACCGATCTCCTTATATGGACCAAAACCCGCGTAAAACGCCTCAGGTTGGTCATCTTCCGGTAAACCGGGCATCGTCCCGCGTAACACGCCTCAGGACGGGTTCACTACCCCGCGTAAAACGCATCAGGGTTTATTGTGATCACACATTCACAAGCACCAATTTTCATCTGAACCCCGCGTTAAACGCATCAGGGCATTTTAGGTGATCACAATGCACATGTCACTCGAGCACACTTGTAAATGCACATGCCGTGCCAATGCTCGTGATGCAAACTCATGGCCATAAACTTCACACTCGGGCATTCACTTGCACCGCACCACTTACTCAAATCACGATGCAATCATGCGCACTTGCACCACGCATATTCAATTTCATAAATCAACATGCCCAATCAGACAATCAATTCAAATCAGCCATGGCATCAACTTGACACACAATCCATGCACAATCCACACAACCGGGATAACAAGAACCCTCGCATTCGAGGCCCGCCAAGCGATTCCATTCTTAGTCCCGCTAAACAAGCAACATGGCATCCTAAAATCAATCACAACAAGGCTCATTTAGCTAGTCAATTGATCAATGCGATCATTCCCGGTAATTGCACAATTAAACTTCAAATTGATCACGCCTCGCCTAAATCAAATCCTGCCGTGGCCAGCCGCTATACCGCAATGTCTAGGCCAATAAATATCTTCAAAATGCCCCATTAAACTCTCCAAACCATCATTCTAATCAGCCACCACAAAGATCAAATGAGGCGCGCACTAAAATCCATATTTAAAGCCCGAACTTACTCCAAACTTGGACCGCTCCGAACCAATCTGTCCAGCCATCTCATGGCACCTCGCGGGTCACTAAATCTCAACTAAATTGTCACACTAAGCCCGTAAAATAGCCACCAAGACAGCCACCATTCGGTCTCCCAATTTCACCCGCTAAATCCACAATTCCGTCCAAATCACGACACCTATGCCTCGCCACATCACAGCACACTATAGTCCACTAAACCTCAATTAAATCATCATTCTCGGTCACCAAACGGGCCACAAAATCAGCCCCTAGCGGCCTCCACTCGGTCCTCAATTTGCACCCGCCAAATTCACATTTTCGCCCAAATTAAGGCGCCTATGCCCAGCCACCGCACAGCACTATACGGGCCACCAAACCTCAATTAAATTATCACACTAAGCCCGTAAAATAGCCACAAGATCAGCCACAACACGGGTTATTAATTTCATTTCCCCAAGTCCACCATTTTGTCCAAATCCCGACACCTACGCTTCGCCACATCACAACACTATACCAGTCACTAAACCTCGACCAAATAATCATCCTTGGTCACCAAAAACGCCACAAAATCAGCCCCTAACAGCAGCCACCATTTAGCCCCTAATTACCCTAATTAACCCCTAAAACCCGTCTAGAAATGCAAATTGTCCTAATTAGGGTTTAGGGTCAAACTCACCGGATGTCCTAAGCTTGAAACGGCCAAACACGCGATGAAAAGGGGCTGGGCAGCGGCGGTCCCTCGCCGGAACAGTAACGGCGGCGGCGGCTCCGGCGAACGGCGACGACGGTTTAAGCTAATCCACGGCCTAGAGAGGGAGAGAGAGGGGCACGGTCAGAGATAGAGAGAGAAATGGGACAGCTGGACGGCTGGGCGAGGCGACGGATCTGCGCTGGAACAGTGACGGCGGCGGCGGAGCTCCTTCGGCTCGAGGCCTCTCATGGCCAAATAGAGAGAGAGAGAGAGAGAGAGAGAGAGAGAGAGAGAGAGAGAGAGAGAGAGAGAAGGAGAAAAGGGGGCTTGCCGGCTGCTTGGGGTGGGACACGGCGGCGATCGGCGGCACCGGAGGCAGCGACGACGACGCGGGGCCAGCCGGCGAGCTGCGGGCGCGCGTCGCGAGCTCGCGGCGGCGTCGGGGGCGTTCGACCACAGAGCGGAGGCGACGGTCGGACGACGCGCGGTGGCGACGGGCGGCGGAGGTTGGTCCGACGAGCGGCGGTTGGTGACCCGGGTCGGCGCTGGCGGAGCAGGGCCACGCGCAGGCTCGTCGGGGGAGGAAGAAGAAGACTGAAGAAAAGGCCAGAAGAGAAAGAAAAAGGAAGAAGAAAGGGAAGAAGAAGGAAGAAAGAGAGAGGAGACAGAGTGTCAGAGGGGGGTATGGGCGAGAGTGGACGTTGCATGGGGATGTTGCGTACGGTCAGAAGGGAAGAGAAGAGAAAGGAGAGAGAGGAACGTGCGCGGTCAGAAGGAGGGAAACGTGCGCGCGGACGAGAGAGGAGAGAGAAATAAGAGAAAAGAAACTTCATTCAAATATTAAGTGCGATCTGATGGCCCAAATTCAAAACCGAAAACGATCTACCGGTCCAAAATAAGCCTCGCACATAAAAAGGGACAAAGGCCAAATTAATTGAACCAAACTATAACGAGAGAGGTCTACTAGTCCAAATTCACACTTGGTCAAAAACTCTCCTTTTTCCATTATTCCTGACAATCTCAACATTGGCTACCATAATATTGACACCGTCCAATTTATTTCGTCCCGACACTCCCGAAAATCGACTGCCAAGTCCGGGGTCTAAATAACGGCCAAATTCGATCGAGTGCAATTCTAGCAAAATCTCTATTTTAAAAACGAAAACCCGAGAGTGATCAGTTCCCGGGCGAGATTCTATTATAAGTGCACTGACGAATTACACGTTTTATAAATCCCAACAATGGGCCGAAATTCGGGATGTCACACATTGCTAAGTTTATGGAACTTTGCTAACTTATCTTCATTTAGGTTTCATGATTTGTTAATGTGTTTTTTTATTAAATCGAGATTTACAGGAATACGAAAAAAAAATCTTCTACATACTTTTTGTTGATCTTCGTTCTTGTCTTTCAAAGGATAAAAATTATAAAAAAAAGTTCAAAAAAATATTAAAATATTATTATATTAATTAAAAATGGCACAAGTGTAATTATTAAAAATTCAAAAATATTATTTAAAAAATGTCCATAGAAACGCCGATTGTGCCACATAGGACAGCCAGTGTCCACACCAGCGATTTTCGGCCAAAATTTGTGGATGGACTTAATTGGCAAATTGTAAAAAGTTTATGACTAAATCGGCACAATTGAAAATGTTTAGAATTGAATTGGCACAAAGTATAATAGATTTAAAAAAAAATTGATAATTGTCCCCTTGTTTTAAGATCTTCACGTAAGCATTGAATTACTTTTTCCAAAGATCGTTTTTCACTTTTGATCCTACAGATAGCAAATTGCTTGAGGAAAATGAACCGGTGGATTTAAAAAGGGAGGAAAAGGCACGAAATTCATTAAGCCTATTTGATTATGTCACGTATTTTCTAATTACACCCAAAAGTTTGAAGAGTAACCCATAATGCAAGCTCTCTTTTGGGCCAAACTCACTTCCCTTGAGAAATTAATGGACCTTCACCCCTTTTCCAATTGCTATATGTGAACTCTAGCCTACTCTCTCTCTCTCTCTCTCTCTCTCTCTCTCTCTAAGTATTTTAAGATCAGATGCTTCAGTCACTATAGGTGCTGCATGAAAACCATTCTGGTTCTGTCCAGAACTGGTTTTTTATTCCCAGAATCAGTTTTGGACCAGAAACCCGTTTGGTAACGCAATTTCATTTTTCTATTTCCGGGACAAGTTTGCTTCCAAAACTAATTCTGAAACCAGAAATGAGAACAAAAAAAAAGTTGGTTTTTCATTTCTGGAACAAAAGTGAGAACCATTTCTGAGGAATTCATTTTCTTCAACACACATATTCATATGGAAGTCACGATCTTTGAGGTGAGAAAAAAAAGCAAAAAATCAAAAATTTCAAAACTTAACAGAATGGTTTAGAATATGTGGCTACCCACTTTCAGTGAAATTTAAATTTTTTTAGGTACCGAAAAAAATAAATAAAAATAAAAAATTTCAAAATTTCACAAAATGGCTTAGAAAACCTATGGCCACCCACTTTGAGCAAAATTTAATTTTTTTAGTTGCCAAAAATAATAAAAAATAATAAAAAATTCTAAAATTTAAAAACTTCACAAAATATCTTAGAATACCTGTGGCCACCCAATTTGAGCGAAATTTTATTTTTTTAGGTGCAAAAAAAAAATAAAAAAAGCAAAAAATCAAAAATTTCAAAACTTCACAGAATGGCTTAGAATACTTGTGGCCATCCACTTTGAGTGAAATTTAAATTTTTTTAGTTGCCGAAAAAAATAGAAAAAATAAAAAATTTCAAAACTTCACAGAATAGCTTAAAATACCTATGGCCACCCCCACTTTGAGTGAAATTTAAATTTTTTTATATGCCAAAAAAAATAAAAATAAGCAAAAAAGTAAAAATTTCGAAACTTTACAGAATGGCTTAAAATACCTATGGCCACCCACTTTGAGCGAAATTTTATTTTTTTAGTTATCGAAAAAAATAAAAAAAATTTCAAAACTTCACAAAATGGCTTAGAATACCTGTGGCCATCCACTTTAAGCGAAATTTAAATTTTTTTAGGTGCCGAAAAAAATAAAAAATAAAAAAAAAAACTTCACATAATTGCTTAGAATACCTGTGGCCACCCACTTTGAGTGAAATTTAATTTTTTTTAGGTGTCGAAAAAAAATAAAAATAAGCAAAAAAGAAAAATTTTCAAAACTTCACAGAGTGGCTTAGAATACATGTGGCCATCCACTTTGAGTGAAATTTAATTTTCTTTAGGAACCAAAAAAAATAAAAATAAAATAAAAAATACCATTTGGGCATCTAAAAAAAATTAAATTTTACTCAAAGTGGGTGGCTAGAGGTATTGTAAGTCATTCTGTGAAGTTTTGAAATTTTTTATTTTTTATGTTTTTTTCACCTAAAAAAATTTAAATTTCACTCAAAGTGGATGGCCACATGTATTCTAAGTCATTCTGTGAAGTTTTGAAATTTTTAATTTTTTGCTTTTTTTTTCACCTCCAAAAATTAAAATTTCACTCAAAGTGGGTGGCCACAAGTATTCTAAGCCATTCTGTGAAGTTTTGAAATTTTTAATTTTTTTAAATTTTTTTTGGGTATCTCAAAAAAATTAAAATTTACTCAAAAAGTGGGTGGCCACAGGTATTCTAAGCCATTTTGTGAAATTTTGAAATTTTTTTTTATTTTTTTGGGCACCTCAAAAAATTTAAATTTTACTCAAAGTGGGTGGCTACAAGTATTCTAAGCAATTCTGTGAAATTTTGAAATTTTTGATTTCTTGATTTTTTTTTTAAAAATTCAACAAAATTCCTATTTTCCCGAAATCTGAATTTTTTTTTTATTTTCTTGACATTTTGATGATTTTTTCTGGAATTTTTCAATTTTTTGGGATTTTCTGATTTTTTTTGAGATTTTTATGAATTTTTCGGATTTTTTAATTATTTTTGTTCCATTTCTAAAAAAATGGATTTCTGTTCCTGGAAATAAAATTTTCTGTTGTTTATCAAACGGGTTTTTGTTTCAGGAAATAGAAATTTTGTGCTGTTATCAAACGGGTTTCTGTTCTAAAAATAGAAATTTTTTGTCGTTATCAAACGGGTTTTTTTTCTCAGAAACTCATCCAGGAACCAGAAATAGAAAAATCTATTTCTGGTTCAGGAACTCATTCCGGAATAGAATGGTTATCATGCGCACCCATAGTTTCCAACAATTTCAATAGAGTTATGGTAATGCAAATTTTTTTTCAAAGAATGTGGTAAATTAATGTGGAGATGTCTATGTTGAATGTGATTTTTTATTATATAGTTTGCGGTTAAACATCTTTCACAGAAATGATACAACTATACTTCTCTTTGAAAGGTAATAATACAAACACGGTATCTTGATAGTTACATTTACAATATCATGACGAGTGAAGCAACCCACATCAATGGCAATAAGAAACAATGTCATATTTCTTGATTGCAGAAGAAAGATTGACTAATATTTGAAGTTAAATCATTGTTTTGTATAATTTAATTATTTGATTGATTCACATATTAGCTCTCTAATACTTGTCAAGTCAAATGTAAACAAAATTGATTCTTCAAATAAATGAAACTATTTGCATCTCCTCTTGAAACATACGATGCAACTTTACCTTGTTGACTTATGTTATGTCTCTCTTTATGCGACAAAATTTACTGAATTTACAGTAAAGTTGGTTGGACCCATCAACATTGTTTATTCCTTATATCCTCTATATAGTAAACAGAATTGCAGTATCAATATTTTCAATCTAACTAGTAATCGAATTTATCATAATATACATTTAATATATATGTGACATGCTTGGATTAACTCACCTAGATATTATCCACTTTGACCCGTCCCATACCGAGTTTTACGATTTTGTTCTTTGTCATATAGGTGGGCACCTTCTTAGGAGGTCATCCATCCTGGGAGTACTCCACATAAGCACGCTTAACTTTGGACTTCCAAAAAAAAGCATTACCATTATGTCAAAAAGCACGTCCGTGAGTTAATTCCAGCTTTTGCATGTATATTCCGGAATCACTTTCCCCCTATTCGGTTCATTCTTACCCCCTTCGTCATTCTAGAAGCCTACTAGAAATCACTCCTTGTCCAAGCTCTCTAGCTCTGACGACCACTTCCCACCCTTGTCGGATCGGATCGTTATAGGCCCACTAACTTCTACCTTGTTCGTCCCCGAACCACACACCTACTGGAGAGGGTCCCACTTTGATACAATATTGTGACATCTCTTGATTAACTCACTAAGATATTGTCTGCTTTGGCTCATTTCATATTGAGCTTCACAGTTTTGTCGGGACGTCCGGATCGGCTATGTGTGAAGATTTTTCTTTCTCCTCTTTTACCCCTCTACTCTCGCGAAGGAGCTCTTCTATTTTCCCTTGTTTTTGTCACCCCGAGCTTCTTCTTTTCTCACTTGCACAATCTATTAAAGGAGAAGGAAAATGGGCTATGATGAGGGTTTGACTTTTAAGAGACATGGGTTTGGCTAATAAAATATGGGCTGAATTAATGGACCATATATTACAATCTACCCTTCTTACAAAAATTTCGTCATCAAAATTTGAACTGGTCTCTTCGGAGAAATAGTGATCATAGAAATGAGAGATGGTTGGCATCTTCCCTAACAAGGATAGGTCAAAGTGGACAATACCTCGGTGAGTTAAATCCAAGGCGTTACAATAAATATTTTGTGGAGTAACATCGTTCTTCATTGGCTTGCCAACATGATTCGTCCCTATTCACGGGTTCATTTGATCAATGGAAAAAAAGTGCTAAAATTTAAGTACTGAATATTGATGAAATTTTTAAATATCAAAAATGAAAATAAAACGTTGTATAATAGCTGAAAATTTAGCGACACATTTTATTTGTTTATTACCAAATATGGAATAGTGAGCATTCGAAGGTTTTAACAATATAATTGGTAAGATTGTTATTTTCATTGAATATTTTGTCACTTAACCAATTGAGTAAGCCCTTCCTTACATATTGCATTAAGTGATTTGTGACTTAAAAAAATCCATTTAAGTCGTATGTAGTTAGGTGTTATCAAACGCACTTAACGTGGCTATCAAACACATATTGTGTTTACATGAAACTTTATTTGGAGTCTTATTAATTAGTAACGAGGATACTCATTAGTCATACCTAATAAATAAATATCTACATTTTTAGTGTATTTTTTTTTGGTAAGGTAACATTTTTAGTGTATTGATTATACATAATACAAGAAAAGTAGTGATTTGAAAATGACAAACATTCTTTGAATAGATGTTTAGCAAATGTTCCAAGAAACTCATTGACAAAATCCTTTCAGATTTTCTTAAAAGGGAGTATAAGGAAAAGGAGACTAAAGTTTCTCCTTGAAAATACAAAACATATCACTATGATTATTATAAAGAATACTTAACATACATGATTATCCTCCTTTCTGTGTCATTTGAGAATTTCTTTATATGAAAAAGGGTTAGAACCGAATATAAAATAAATGTCTAGAATCTAATATCCCTATTTTATCATCTAATAAAACATGAAGCAATTCTCTAAGAGACGATGAAAATAACTTAGGCTTTGTATATTTCGTGAAAAATGTATCATTTGGAAAACGTTTTCCTAAAAATAATCTCTTATATCGCTTACAAAATGAAAAATATTTTCATCGTCAACGAAAATGTTTAGACATAAATTGTTATCGATAACGAAAATATTTTCCATTTGTTAATTATTTCAAGCGATACAAGCAATCATTTTTAGAAAAATATTTTCTAAATCATTCATTTTTTGTGAAACAAATGGAGCCTTTATATCCAAGCACTTATCAATCCCAAGATCAACAAGACAATCAGCAAGACAATTTCCTTCTCCAAAATTATGTTGTAGTTTGAACTCAAATTGAGAGGTCAATGGTTTTTTGATATCTTTAACAAAGGAGGGCCGACATTACCAACCATAAGCTCTAAACAAACAAGAATAGTGATGGCTTTAGGATAAATCTCAATGATGATATTGTTTTACAAAGTTGAGTCCTAACCATAATGCCCAAAGTTCTATTTGTGTCAAAGAGCATATTCCAACAAAGGTGAAAACCACCAACCCAGTCACCCCATTCGTCTATGAATAAATCCACTGCACCTTGCAAGTCTTGGGTTGCTCTAGAGGCTCCATATGTGTTCAATTTAATCCACCTTGAAGGTGGAGGATCCCAACTAACAAAAATCGGAGAAAAGTGTGATCCACTTAACGTCAAGTTATTCAAAGACAAAGCCTTGATGATTTCCTTCACGTGTGACCGAATTACTTATACTGTATTCAAAGGGAAAATAAAATTATCCTAAAAAAGTTACTTGTTCCTCCACTACCAAAAAAGCCACAACTCACTCCAAAAGTTATACTCTAATCAAGACGAAAATTCAATCGTCTGTTACCAGCAAGATTTGAATTCAACCATTGAGATAAATTCATCGAGAAGAACTCTTCCAATTATTGTTGTCAGACAAACTCAAGCCATGTCTTATGAATAATTGGACAATTTCTTAGAATATGTAATGTTGTTTCCACATATGACTTGCATCTCAACCAATATGGGTTTCCTCCCAAGTTGTCAAATGTATTTTCATTAATCAATAGTTGCTTGTGAGTGGCTAGCTAGAGGAAAATTTTAATACATTAAGGTCCCTTTCATTTCCAAATAATAGACGGTATACTATGATATTCTAGATTATCTACTCAATTAATTACCTCACGTAACACAGAAAGACCCTCTCCCACGATAAATATTTGTGTTATGCATTGAAAAGTTTATCCTACATTATTAATGATGCATTGAATTCACAAAAACGGAAAACTTTTTATATTCGAAGAAGTTGACCACGAATTTCTCATCTAATGTATCTATTGTTAATGGCAGAGGGTTCGAAAAATCGAATAGCTATCATCATGGAATGTTTAGGTGATTTTTGTAACAGATTAGGGCAAGTTATGAGCAAGGCCAAAACTAAAATTTTCTGTTCAAAGAATATTTTTCTGGGGCTGAAACGGAACTTAATCGAAATTTCGAGAATTGATTTATATTCGGAGCTAGGCAAATATCTAGGAGTGCCTTTGATTCATGAAAGAACTTCAAGGCATTTTCAACTGATATTAGAGAATACGAATAATATAGGCTTAGTGGATGGAAATGTGAAAGTTTGTCGTAGAATTACTTTAGCTTAGTCTGCAGTTATGTCTATATCCCCATATATCACATGCAGCCATTTGAGATTTGATAAAGCTAGTTGGGGAGAGGCGAGAGCAAATATCCCTAAAACAACAGAAACCTTCCTCTCATCCATGGACTAGAATCTGTGCACGTGTAAAATTGCCTGTATTTCCTATTTTGAAAATATTATACATGATTGATTTTAAGAATATTTAATTATACATAAAATGAAAAAAAATTAATAAAAATAGAAAAACTTATTTTTTTATTAAGAAAAGGGGCAGAGTTACGTTGTTACTCTCATAATAAAACATGATTCAATCTATCCTCTAACAACAAAGGAAACAAATCTATCGGTGGCCTATATAATACATGATTATCAACTGCATTGTTGTGTTGGATAACCCAACTTGCTAGCCAATTTGCACATGCATTCCCCTCTCTAATATTATGGTGAATCTTGACCAATTGAAAATACTTGATCATATTTCCAATTTGAGAAATGAGTGTCACCATAATGAAGCGACAAAGTTGATTTCTAAAGCAAACAAATCGCTGCTTGCGAGTCTGCCTTCACAATAAGTTGATAGGGAAATGCTTATGTGATTGTCTTCAATCTACTATGAGAATAACAGATTGTTTTGGGCCACAAAAAAATAAATAATAAATAATTAAATATTATTGGTGAGTTTACTCTTTTAAAAATTTGTGAATCAAATTATTATTTTAATAGTAGTCTAAAAATTATTATGTTAACAAAGCCCATGTTGGTAATACCCAAAAAAATTGTCAATTTAAGGCTCAAGAAGATGTTCCACAGTTTTGCATTGAGTGACCAACACACTGCCACTGTTTTCGCGCATCCAGTTTAGGAGGGGAAAAGAAAATATGGAGCAAAACTCAACCACGTGCAACCCAGCTGTGAAAGCAAAATCTTTGATAGAGATCCTCCCTGCGTTTGACCCACATCACACAGAATCCAAGAAACACGCACGCTCTCTCTCTCTCTCTCTCTCTCTCCCACCATTGTAACTCCACGCACGAGCATCTCTCCCCCTTGCTCTCATCACAGCGATCCCTGATCAGTGCCCGTTTGGGTCCGCGAGGAGCTAGTACATGGCGGGCAGTGGAGTGTTTGCAGAAATCAAAGATGGAGATGGAGTGTTCCGCTACTACTGCGACGGCGAATGGAAGGCATCGGCTTCCGGGAAATCCGTGCCCATCATCAACCCCACCACTAGAAGCACTCACTTCAAGGTCCAAGGTACCGCTTTCGAACTCCAGTGGTTCTTCTGTTAGTCTCGCTCAATTATCAACTTTTGATTAGTTCAGCCAGTTTGAATTTTTTTTGGTTGGTTTCCGAATTCGAATAGCCTGTACACAAGAGGAGGTGAACAAGATCATAGAATCAGCAAGGCCTGCGCAGAAGTTATGGGCCAAGACTCCACTGTGGAAGAGAGCTGAGCTGCTCCACAGAGCTGCAGCGATCTTGAAGGAGCACAAGGCTCCGATGGCCGAGTGCCTCGTCAAGGAGATCGCTAAACCGGCCAAGGACGCCGTCACCGAAGTATGTTTCCGACTTTATAAACTTTATGAAAACTAACTTTGAAATGAAAGTTGAAATCACAGCTCTTGCTTGTAAATTTAAGAAGTTGTAATCTTTGTTAGATGCTTCTCTTGTGTTTGAATTTGGAAGCATAGGGCACTAATAGCTTCTTTTTGTTTTTCCTTGAAATAATATGAATTTGAAGGTTGTGAGATCTGGGGATTTGATATCGTATTGCGCAGAGGAAGGGGTGAGGATTCTCGGAGAGGGGAAGTTTCTGGTGTCTGATAGCTTCCCTGGGAATGAGAGGACCAAGTACTGTCTCACTTCTAAGGTAATTTTGCACTTCTCTCAGTAGGTTTTACAAATGTCCCCGTGGTTTCTGACCAATTCTCTCTTAGTTTGCCTGTAAATCTACAACTCAACTCTGTGGTTTGTTCTTGCTGTCCTTCTATCTCTGCTTAGGTAGGCACTTCACATATTTTTTTAATGTTCTGATGGACTTGTTTATGCCGTGTGCACTCTGCCCATGGAAAACGTAAGATGGATTAGAATTATTAATAGACACTTCATTGACTTCTGCCAGAAAAAAAGAATGAGCAAAATTAAGCTATGGAATTGTGAACCTTTCTAATTACGCGTACGCCTCATGCTGGGTATATTCCATTCCATATGCCATTTTTATTTACTTCTCTTTTCGTGTCTTCGTGTATGCCATCCTACGTCTCTTTCAAAAGATAGATGAGGCTGGGGGAATATTTTTACCCTACATGAACTTGATTGTTGTGGATAATTGGCCCATTAAATATGAGTATATTCGTAAACTTGAGAAATTTAATTCTCATGTATTTTTTTTCTTGGGTTACTGAAGATGGTATGATTTACGGATTAATTGAACACGGGACCATATACGCCGAAAGCTTCTCTAGATAACTGAACAGCTGATGGGTACAAATGGGTCTATACTGAATCATGCCGTGCCTTTTGTCTAAACTAAAATTTACTAAACATGTGTCACCAGAGGTTCTTTGCGTCTCATCCTAATACATTCAAAAAGGTTTCAGATTACATGCGTTAAACGTATGTAGTTAGCAGAATTGAAGATAACTTTAGGAAATCAATTTTTTTTAAAACTAAATTTTAGCAAATCATTTTGATAAAGTGAACTAAAATCGGCAATAGATGGATAATCCAAAATCTGGCCTCAAATGCTACAATCTAATGGGAAATCTGGTAAGTAGAAAATATCCCATTGATACCATGTTTCACCTTTCATAGACAGGAATCAATATCCTTGAAGCAATAATAATTGGACTGAGTACTCCATGCAGATCATACTAATCAATCATGTCTAGTTCCTATAGAATTGGATTTCTCATGACAATAACATCCAGCTCATATATGTGTTAAACGAGGAGTGCATGTCGTTGTAATAAGTAGTAATTTGCTTAGACAAAATGGTGGTTAGTTTTTGTTCTTGTTTGTCCTTTTCTTTTGTAATTTTTTGTTTGTGTCACCTGATAGGGTTGTTTTGATCCTTACAAACAGAATGATAGTTTCATGAGAAGCGGCACCAACTAGTCTCCTGTCGGCATGTATACAGCTGATGTAGCCATTGAGGAAACCTCCCAACTTAACATGAAAACCGCACTATATCGCATAATTTGGTTTTTGTCTGAATATTGCCATATCTCTCAACAGTCAACAGTCCCCAATTTTAGGTCAGTAATTTAAAAGTTGATGGAAGTTGTGAGCCGAAGGACAGTAAAACAACATTATCTAGAAGACACTTGAGTGCAGGGGCCCCATCTGTACAGGGGTAGGAGGTTTTTATATGTCCTTTTAGATCAAGTAGTGTTTTCAAAATCTCACCAGTGCCGAACTGAGTTGGTGTCAAAACTGATCGAAGATCGAACCCGTATCTGGTTTAACAGAGATGCAAAGGAAGGATCTAGATCTATAGTTAGGTCATTAGTTACAGCAAACCATGGTAATTTTATGTACTTTTGTGTTTCTGAGGAATGAAGTGTTACAGATATTTGACTCTCCTTAGCTTGCAGATTCCGCTGGGGGTTGTTCTGGCTATCCCTCCTTTCAACTACCCAGTTAATCTCGCTGTTTCTAAGATTGCTCCTGCACTTATTGCTGGAAACTCAATAGTTCTGAAGCCACCGACCCAGGTTGGTTGATGCTGAGGATTGATCTATAATTGCTCTCCCCTGTTTCATCTCATATTATTTGAGGTGGATTGTCTGTCCACCAACTGTTCATATAGATCGACTTGCTAAATGAACTTATGCCTCTATACTTAAAGGGTGCTGTTGCTGCACTTCACATGGTGCATTGCTTTCACTTGGCTGGCTTCCCTAGAGGTCTCATCAGTTGTGTAACGGGAAAAGGTTCTGAGATTGGTGACTTCCTCACAATGCATCCTGGTGTTAGTTGTATCAGGTGATTCTTTCTATATCATTGCATCATGTCCAAAGGTCCTTAAATTTCTCAGCATGGGACTGCATCTTCGGAGACATTTTTTTCAAAGTGACTTCTTGTTGGAATGTGAGGGAAGGCTTATTTTCATCCCTCAAATTCATGCGAATCAAAATGCCTTATGAGGGGATGCAACTCTCTTCCAGTTTGAGATCAATTGTGTATGTCTTTAGGCATATTGTAGTTGCATGATCTGACGGTGCGACCCTTCTTCTCAGTTTCACAGGTGGGGATACTGGAATAGCCATCTCTAAGAAGGCAGGCATGGTCCCGCTTCAGATGGAACTGGGTGGAAAAGATGCTTGTATCATTTTAGAAGATGCAGATTTAGATTTGGCTGCGGCTAATGTTGTTAAGGGAGGTTTCTCTTATAGGTAATCGTTTTTGCTATTGTTCTCTAATAGGTAATTTTAAACTAAGAATGAGTTTCTCTTCTTAGCTATCACCACATACTTAAACTTTCAGCTGAGCTTATAAATTGTAGATCAATGCAATAGAAGATACTAAATCATTCGTTGATCTTACTAGAGTTATGTTGCTTTAGTTGCATTTACTGACAAAGGAGATATCTTGACATGATATATTTTATAATCAGCGGTCAAAGGTGCACTGCAGTGAAAGTTGTCTTGGTTATGGAATCTGTAGCTGATAAACTTGTCGAGAAAGTGAATGCTAAAGTGCAGAAGCTGACCGTAGGAGCTCCTGAGGATGACTGCGATATAACTCCAGTTGTTACGGAGTCCTCAGCCAACTTCATTGAAGGGTTGGTGATGGATGCCAAGCAGAAAGAAGCGACATTTTGTCAAGAGTATAGGAGGGAGGGTAATCTCATTTGGCCTCTATTAATGGATCATGTTCGACCCGATATGAGGATAGCATGGGAGGAGCCATTTGGTCCAGTTTTGCCGGTCATCCGAATAAACTCCGTTGAAGAAGGAATTCACCATTGTAACGCTAGCAACTTCGGTCTTCAGGTTTGACACTTGTTCCTATCCTTATTATTATCGCTGACAGATTGACCTGTGGTGTGATGTATGTGTATTCTCATTAGCCATACTTCTCTCATGTACAGAGTACGAAACTCTTTACCAAAAAATAGATTATGCAGAATTGGAATAATTTCCGCTGATTGTGACAAATGCCTGTTTTCTGCACAATGTGCATGTGTTTACAGGGGTGTGTCTTCACAAGAGACATAAATAAGGCAATACTAATTAGTGATGCAATGGAGACGGGAACTGTTCAAATAAATTCTGCCCCAGCGCGAGGACCTGATCACTTTCCTTTCCAGGTAATTTTCATTCCTCGTCAAACAAGGAGAGAAAAATCAGCACGGGTACTCAATTTACTGACACTACCAATAGAAGCACCCATGCCAAAAATACTGATAGGTCGTTAGTAACGAGTGCAATGTCATGGAATTTTAATAAGCAAGTATAGAATGCCTTTTCTGGTTCCTTTGGGCAACGGAAGTTTGGATGAACTGAACGTCAATTTGGGTGCGATATTCTTACTTTATAGCGCCTATCTTTGAGGTTATAATCACCAACGAAACTGCCCCTGTCAGCGTTGATCTGGTGAAGAGTCTTAGTCTAAACCGTCCTTTAGTTTGTGTGTGAAATACCTCAGTCTTCTTAGAAGATGAACACTGTTGTGGCAGGGCTTGAAGGATAGTGGAATTGGTTCCCAAGGCATTACCAACAGTATTAATATGATGACGAAGATCAAGAGCACTGTTATCAATTTGCCCACACCTTCATACACAATGGGCTAATCGGTCGCAACTCATGGGTCGGCGCAGATGATGTTAATCGCCTTGTACTTGATGTTTCGCCAGCCATCTAGTGGGTGAACTTGACGCAATTGTGCTGGTGTTATGTATGGGCATGCCCAGAAAGCGAGCATAATAAAGTCTTCGATGACTACAGTGTAAATACATCGGCAGCTCCTCGACTATAGCCATCAATGATCCTGTAATCATATCAGCAGTAATTTGGGTTTTTTATGTTCTACTGAGGTCAATTTTATATTTCAAAAAATTTAATGGGGTCAATACATAAAAACTAGTGGGTCCCATTGACCTATTCCAAAAATATTAATAGGTACAAACGAATGCGTTTGCCATTAACATGGGGCCAATTGCCCCTACTCCTTTAAACATGGCCTTGCCACTTCTTTTCTCATATTGGTTTAGGAAAATGATACTTTCAAACTTATTAGTATGGAATTTATTACCAACGGTGTAGTTTATAGCATACTTCCGACCAAAAAAAAAAGAGTTTATAGCATGCTACTATTTATAGCCACTCGTTTATCATATTCTTTTGGGATAATTACAAAAGCCATCCTCAATTTCGCTCTTCATTTCGAATATTCTCATCACATGTTAAACCTACATTTTGCATTTCTGCAACTTAAAAAGACCTATTTCTTCTCATGCACACCAAAATCGGGAAAAATATCAAAAAAAGTCCTAAACATATTGCATTGGTACTTTCGACCAAAAAAAATATATTACATTCATACCAATTCAGTTATTAAACATTTCAATTGGATCAATTTAGTCATAAACCTTTACACATTTTGTCAATTGAGTCCATTCGACCAATTTAAGCTAAAATTACTGACGTGGACGTCGGCCATCTTTTGTGGCACGACTGGCGCTAATGTGAATATTTTTTTTTGTAACTTTTTTATTTTTTACAAAAAAAATTAATTTTTTATTAGTTTTTTCTTTTCTTTTTCCTTTTCTTCTCTTTTCCTTCTTTTCTTTTCTTTTTTTCCCCATTGAGGGTGGTGAGGGTAGCGTTGCCATGGCTTAGCCGGCCACAGGCGAAGACAGCCTCGCCGGTGGCTAGCGAGACAATGGCCACGACGGCGAAGGTGATGGTCAGGGCGAGGCGCAAGCTGTTGTGGACAAGGCTGCCCTCTGCTACCACAACCATGGCCTTGCCAATCGCAAGCAAGTCCGCCTTTGCGCACGACCAGCTAGGCCATGGCAAGCCGAGTGAGGGCTTCGCGGCCCTTGTCCAGTGGCCGACGAGCTCCAATGACTGCACCAGCCATAGTGGCAAAAAAAAAAGAAGGAAAAGAGAAGAAAAAAGCAAAGAAAAGATTAATAAAAATTTTGAAAAATATTTAAAATTAAAAAAATGTCACATAAACACCAATGCTGCCACGTATTATGATCAATGTCCACGCTAGCAAATTCTAGGATAAATTAGCCGAATGGACTTAATTGGGAAAACGTGAAAAAATTTAAGACTAAATTGATCCAATTGAAAGGTTTAAAACTGAATTGGTATCAATGTAATAGGTTTAGGACTTTTTTTGTATTTCCCACCAAAATCTACACTCAAAAAATGATGCGGGAGCATCCGATTCTAAGGAACATTCCTGAAGTTCTGATTCGATTCCATCGACGAGCCCAACACAATCAATGATCATTTAGGCCAAAATTGACTTTGGTTATAACTTGCTTCGTTGAGTCAAAGAATTAAGTTGTTAATGACGAGACTATTTACCAAGTTATTGATTAAATAAGTTGTCGATTCTTGACTTAGTCAATTTAGTATCGTTTCACCAATATTAGTTGCTGATTTTATTGTGGATCAACAACATATCGATGAGAGGTTGGTCCAAGCAATTTCCCATGACATTTGCTGACTTATTGAAGTGGTTATCCTCTGGTCAAAGTTGGTGAATGAATTTTGGAAGATGAACTATAAGGCTGAATAGTCAAGATTACAAGTCTCCATGCCATTAATGCATTTTATAGTTACTAGACCTTTAAATAGCTTCCTAGTTCCCATTTCCTTAAATATTTGGGTAGTTCCTGTGTTTTTTTTAATGTTTGGTTATTTCCTATGTCTTAGTCCCTCTATAAAAGAAGGAGAGATCTCTATTGTAAGACATAAAACTTTGATGAATGAAAATACATGAGATTTTATTCTATGTGAGCGAATATCTTTAGAAAGTGGATAATTCCTATATCGATTTCTTTATCCTTGGAGAATTGATTACTCCTTAGTGGTGAACCAAGAAGCGCTGTATCCTCGGCTGGTGGTTTTCCCTTTAGGCCCTAGTGGTGAATTTCTCATATCCCGAAGTTCTCTATCCTTGGCGGGCGGCTTGTTCTATAAGCCTTGGTGGTGAATTTCGTCAATCTCGATCTTCATCCTTGGTTAGTGGCGCATCCTCTATACCTTGGTGATGATTGTAATTACATTTTACCCATCGACATATTTCCCGCAAACACACACCCATCCATACAAGTAATACATAAAGCCCCAATTTCGGAATCACTCGCCCACGTACGCATCAAAAAATGAAATCCAATGTTGAGGATGAGGTGATTTGAAAAAGAAAATGGCAATTTTATAAATTATGTGTAGGTGGGAGATACAACTTAAAAACCAATGCAAAAAATGAGGATGGTAATTGTGGTTTTTGAAATTTGACGAGGATAATTGATATAGGGAGCAAAGTTGAGATGGTATTTTTAAATTTTGTCAATTGTTTTTATAGTTACTCGTGTAAAAAGTATGCATATGAATGGTCAAAATTTTTTATATCTTATGCATATGAATCAACATGTAATGTATCTTTTTGTAGAAAGTATATCCATATGTCCATATACCTACATTGATGCAACAGAGTTATTGAGAAGTTTTAACTTCGCTAACCTTTCGAACCATAAAGAATCGTCGATTTTTTTTTTTATATTTCTGAACAATTAAATTACCCTGATTGTTTACATCACTTTATCGGGAATGATCATTGTCACGCCCCGGACCTTAACTGGCTCGCGACAGCCCTACGACAGTCGTATCGAACGCGACGTCCCAGGACTCGTCGCCGACCCAAATGAAACACCCCACAGATGTACGCAAGCAGGAGCGGATCATGACAACCCAGACGGTAAATAATGACAAAGGGATAGAACTTGCACAGTTCAATAAAGGCATAACATAAACATGACAGTTACTTACAATATTCATTTACGCCATAACAACCCAGGCTACCAACGAATAAACCGCATTCAACAAAAGGGGACGGTGGTTGGATAATCTACTTCACTATACAAAAAGGAGGCATTCAAAAGATGGAATGAAGCATCAAATGCCCAAAGTCATTCCCGGTCTCTGAATTGTACATGACGACTATCCGTCACTCCAAACCTGAAAATATTTAACAATGGGGGATGAGATAAATCTCAATAAGCAGACCCCCACGCAGGACAATGCGTACCCAAACAAGTTTCCACATGCAATCTAACATTCGACGTATTAGAATTCACACAAACATACTTACATCGCCTCAATTCACACGCTAACTCTGCATATTAGTCAATTCACATTAATGCAATAACATCTCATGTACATATCACTATCACTCGAGCACCATACACACGTACGTTCACCCAATTCAATCAAGTACATTACACGTGCGCATCCGTCTAACTTTCTCACAACCCGGGTCAACACTCCACGGGTCCTTTCTCGCCACCCGCATCAACACCCCACAGGTCCTTTCTCTCCACCCGTGTCAACACGCTCTAGGCTGGCAGCCCTCTGATTAATCCGGGCTTTGTCCCGCGTCAACACGCTCTAGGACCTTTCTCACGACCTGGGTCAACACCCCACATGTCCTTTCTCACAACCCGGATCAACACCCTATAGGTTGGCAGCCCTCCGATCGATCCGGACTTAGTCAAGCAAACACACATGTCACTTAATTCAATCAATTTTCACGCCATAGTCAAGCTTCAAGATCATTGAGTCAACTCAACCCACTACTCACACAAACCAACCATACTTAGCACCCAAATTCACTCCCAAGTGCCACAATGAACCGGTCACGCACACAATCACCAACACATCACATTTCCATGTACTTTCCAACCATAGGCTCCACAACATTAGTCCATAATCCCAGCAATTCAATCAGCCAAGAATAGCCACTAATTGGCCTCTAAATCACCACAAATCATTCTACAAATTAGCCATGTTCAAACCACAATTCAGCTATATCCATTAACCACTAAACCAACCCTAATAACCCCTAAACAAGTCTATTAATACCCAATGTACTAGATAAAGTTTAGGGAGTCACTTACGTAAGTTTGGCCCAGGGAAAACCGGCAATGGGCCAAAATGGCCCGATCGGGGTAGCGGCGGCTCTGCGTGGCACGGGCGCAACGAGCACGGTGGCCAGCCACGGCTCAGCACAGCCCTCGGCCACGCCCAGGACTCTCGGCCACGGCTGGGCAAGCGGCCAGGCGAGCGGGCGACGGCTGGGCAGAGCCGGGCGAGCAGCTGGGCAACGCCGGGCAAGCGGCTAGGCTGGCCGGTGAGCGAGCTGGCAGGCGAGACGCGTGGCGGCGAGCTGGTGTTGGGCGGAGACGAGCTCATGGGTGGCTTGGTCGGACCGACGATGGGCGATCATGAGGCGACGGCGGACGAGCAGGCACGTGGCCGGGCTGGCTGGCGACGGCGACAGCATACGACTGATGGGCGGCAATGAGCTCGGCCCGGTGAGCTGCGAGCTGCTGGGCGAGCGAGCCGACGACGGCAACAGCGTCTGGTGGTTGGGTGGTGGCGACGGTGGGGGTGGTGGCTGGTCAAGCAAGCGACGGCGCAAGGTGGACGGTGAGTGGTGGTCGGCAGTGAGCAACAAAGAGAAGGAGTAGAAGCAGCGGCAGCGGAGAGGAAGGAGGAAGAAGAAGAAAAAAAGGAAGAAGAAAGAAGAAAGAAAAAGGAAGAAGAAAAGAAGGAGGAGAGAGAGAGAGAGAGAGAGAGAGAGAGAGAGAGGAGGGGACGTGAGCGTGAGGGGGTGGAGGAGACGTGCATGGGGCAGAGGCGCGGCAGAGGAGAGAGAGAGAGAGAGAGAGAGAGAGAGAGAGAGAGAGAGAGAGAGAGAGAGAGAGAGAGAGAGAGAGAGAGAGTCAAATAAACACTCAAGTGTAAATCCAACGGCCCACAAACGATCTCGCGAGCTTGATCCGACGATCACGAAAAATCCCAAATTATAAATTAAGAAAAGGCCAAAAGACACTAAATAAAACACACTACAATGGAGGTCTACTAGTCCAAATCCGCACTCGATCCAAATTTCACTTTTCACTAATTTCGGGCAATATCTACACTGCCCACAATAATATCGACACCGTCCAATTAAATTTGTCACGAAATTTCGAGAAATTCGACACCCAAGTTCGATTTCTAAATAACGGTCATATTCGATCGAGTGCAATTCTAGCGAAATCTCTAATTTAAAATAACCCAAAAGTGATCAGTTCCGGGCGAGATTTTACTATAAGCATACTGACGAAATACACGCTTTATAAATCCCAAAAAATGAGTCGAAATTCGGAATGTCACAACTCTTTCCTCCTTACAAAAATTTCGTCCTCGAAATTTACAACCCAACCCAATTATTTGAACAAATGGGGGTATTGATGTCACATCAACCCTTCGCTTTCTCATGTCGCACCTTCGGTTCCATGATGCTCCCAAATCACTTTGACCATCGGAATCGTCTTGTTCCGCAACACTCGTTCCATTCTGTCCTCGATCCTTATTGGCCTTTCCACGTACGACACTCTGTCGTGCACGTCTATTTCTTCATAATTCAGTACGTGGGTCGGATTCGGTTCGTATTTCCTTAACATAAACACATGGAACACATTGTGAACTTGGGACAAATTCGGCGGTAGTGCGAGATGATAGGCCAAAGTACCAATTCTCTCTAAGACCTCGAATGGACCCACGTACCTCGAGCTCAACTTCCCTTTCTTGCCAAACCGTGACAATCCTCTCATCGGCGATACTTTGAGGAAAACGTGGTCCCCCAATTTGAAATTCCAAAGACCTACGTCTCCGGTCTGCATAATTTTTTTGGCAGTTCTGAGCGGTCTTAAGCCTTTCCCGAATCACCTTAACTATTTCGACTGATTGCTGAGCTAACTCTGGACCAGTGATGCTTCTCTCACCAACTTCATCCAAATAAACCGGTGTTCTGCAAGCTCTGTCATATAACGCTTCAAATGGTGCCATTCTGATACTCTGCTGATAGCTATTGTTGTAGGCAAACTCAACCAGATGCAACTATTCCTCCCAACTACCCTTAAAATCCAATACACATGCCCGCATCATATCTTCCAAAGTCTGAATCGTCCTTTCAAACTGATCATCCGTTTGGGGATGATAAGCCGTGCTAAACTGTAACTTCGTTCCTAATGCCGTATAAAGACTTTTCCAAAAAGTGGCAGTAAACTTAGGGTCACGGTCTGAAGTAATCGTCACTAGCACTCCGTGAAGACGGACTATTTATCGCACGTATATCTCGACATACCTTTCCAAGGCGAAGTCCTTTCACACCGGTAGAAAATGTGCTGACTTTGTCAATCGGTCGACTACCACCCAAATTGAATCATGACCCCTCTGGCTCCTTGGTAATCCCATTACAAAGTCCATAGTGACGTGTTCCCACTTCCACTCAGGGATTTCCAATGGCAGCAACATTCCACCCGATTTGCAATGTTGTACCTTCACTTGTTGGCATGTTAAACACTTAGCCACGTGCTTGGCTACATCCACTTTCATGCGTTCCACCAATATGCTGTCGCAAGTTCTGATACATCTTTGTGCTATCCGGGTGAATACTGTAATTGTTACGGCGAGCTTTTGACAAAATCTCCTCCTTCAATTCTGCATTACCGGGTATACACAACCGTCCACGAAACTTCATAATCCCATTCTCGGATACCTGAAAGTCCGATTTCCTTTTTGTGACATCCATTTTCAGAATTCTCTTAATCTCCGGGTTCGTCGATTGTAAAGCCTTAATCTTAGTCTGGATTTTCGGTTCAATCCTCAATGTGGCAAGCAGACTTGAGACATGGCTCACTTCAAACTTAAACTCCGAATCCCGAACTCCCTCCAATAGAGTCCATTCCTTAACCATCATATGCGCGATGCTCGATTTTCGGCTCAGTGCATCCGCTACTTTATTAGCTTTTCCAGGGTGATACAAAATATCACAATCATAGTCCTTAAGGAGTTCCATCCAACGACGCTGTCTCATGTTCAATTCCTTTTGTGAGAACAAGTACCTTAAACTTTGATGGTCCGTATAAATCTGAAATTTCTCCCCACACAAGTAGTGTCTCCAATTTTAAGAGCGAAGATAATCGCGGCCAATTCTAAGTTGTGAGTCGGGTAATTTAGCTCGTGCAGTCTCCATTATCGCGATGCGTATGCCACTACTCTTTCGTGTTGCATTAGCACGTATCCCAATCCCTTTAGCAACGTGTCACTGTAGATCTTATATCCTCTCGAACCTGACGGGATTGTCAACACTGGGGCGGTCGTCAATCTCTGCTTTAACTCTTGGAAACTCCTTTCGCACTTATCCGTCCATTCAAACCTCGTCTCCTTCTTTGGTAACCACGTCAACGGTGTTGTTAATATCGAAAACCTTTCCACAAAGCATCTGTAATAACCTGCTAGACCCAAGAAGCTCCGAACCTTGGTTACTGTTGTCGGCCTCGGCCAATTTGTGACGGCTTCGATCTTCGTCGGATCCATTGCAATTCCTTCTCTAGATACTACATGTCCTAAAAACGCTACACGATGAAGCCAGAATTCGCACTTACTGAACTTAGCTTAGAGTGCATGTTCCCTTAGAGTCCGTAGAGCATTTTCCAAATGTAACTCATGCTCGGCGGAACTCTGTGAGTATACCAAGATATCGTCTATGAATTACTAACTGATCCAGAACTTCTTTAAATACCCTATTCATTAAATCCATAAAGGCTACATGGGCGTTAGTCAATCCAAATGGCATCACCATAAACTCGTAGTGCCTATATCTCATTCTGAATGCCATCTTCGGCACGTCCTCCTTCTTAATCCTCAGTTGGTGATAACCCGTCCTCAAGTCGATCTTAGAAAATATCGATGCTCCTTATAATTGATCAAATAGGTCGTCTCTCCTTGGTAGGGGTACTTATTCTTAAGGGTCATATGATTCAACTGTCTGTAGTCGATGCACAACCTCAAAGACCCATCCTTTTTCCTCACGAATAAAAATGTCGCTCCCCATGGAGACACACTCGGGCGAATAAAGCCCTTATCCAACAACTCCTGCATTTGAACCTTTAATTCCTTCAATTCTGACAACAATATTCTATAGGGCGCTTTCGAGATCGGTTTTGTATCGGGGGCTAACTCAACTACAAACTTTACTTCTCTATTAGGTGGCAATCCCGGCAATTCCTGAGGAAAGACATCGGGAAAATTGTGCACCACGGCTATGTCTTCTAACCTCAGCTCTCCAGCTGTCGAATCAACTACATTCGCCAGAAATCCTTAGCACCGCTCGTCTAACAGCTTAGTCACCTCAAGTGATGAGATCCAAGGGATCGAGGTTCCTCCTCGGTTCCCCACAAACTCGAATATAAGGTGTCCAACCGGATTAAATTGGATCACCCTGTTGCTATAGTCCATTACGACTTTCTATTTAACTAACCAGTCCATAACGACAATCACATCAAAGTCATACATAGCTAAAACCGCCAAATCTATCCTTTCTTCCCTATCACCAATCACTATCTTACAATCAGGGCATCCAAACACAATTAGCACTTTATCATTCAACGGAGTAGTCACACAGCATAACTTCAAGCGGTTTCAGCTAAATTCCAGACAATTTAACGAATTGCTCAGATATAAACGAATGCGATGCCCTCGGATCAAATAAAGCATATGCAGCATGATCACAGAGAGAGACCGTACCAGTGATCACGCTAGGCGCGTCCTCAGCTTCCCTTCTCGCCATTTCATATACTCGTTCTTGGGCCGGCGGCCTATTCTGATTGGCTGGCTGGATAGCTTCGAATTGATTTTCATTCCGGAGCGGCAGTGGCAGCAGTGCAGGCAACCCAGCCTATCTGTCATCGGGGCATTTCCTGAACTGATGGCGCATTCCGCCATATATATAACACGCCCTGCCCCTATTTAGGTAAGGTCCATTCCCATGTTTCCCTCCACATAATTGACACGGGGCGTTCTGAAAGCGATTCGGCTTCCCGATATTTCTTTGAACGGGAGGGATAAAAAGATTATTTCCTGTCATAGGTCTCTTCCCAAAACGACGGTTGTCCCAAGCCGAGGCCTGCCGCGATCTAGAGGCGACAGCCCTATCCATCATATCACGCTCAATTGCCTGAGCTTGGTTAAATATCTCATGATAACCCCTAAGATTCAACGATATCATTTGACTGTGAAGGTCCGGCTTCAACCTGTCTTAGAACCTCTTGGCTTTGTCCACTGGGTCCTGTACCATTCTTGGGGCAAACTTGGACAGCCTTGCAAACTCGGCTTCGTACTGATCCACCGACATCTGATCCTGGCGAAGTCTCATGAATTCAGCCAACTTCTGCTCTCGGGCACTTTCCGAGAAATACTTGCCATTGAAGGTCTCGGTAAAAAAAGTCCAAGTCAGGGCAGTACCAGTGGGAAACACTTGACCTATGGTGGCTCTCCACCAATCGTATGCATTTTCCTGAAGCTAGTAGACTGCCAGGGTTACTTTTCCCTCTTCAGTGCATCCCAGCACTTCGAAAGCTTTTTCTAGCTCTTCCACCCATCGAGGTGCAACCTCAGTATTACCTCTACCATCAAACCTCAGAGGTTTCAGCTTCAAAAACTGCTCAACCAGCTTAGACATCGGCATGTTTGCATTTACTTGGCCCTGAGCTTGATGCCCACCATTCCCGTTGTTCCCATTATTTCCATTATTTCCATTGGCTCCATTTGCGGCAGCAACAACGGCCTTAGCAGCAGCGGCAACAGTAGCATTCCGCTCTTCAGTCTGTCTACCCATTAAAATCTCGACTTCTTGTAGTGCCCTCAGAATTCCATCCACTGGGGGATCCTCTGCAACTCTAGCTTGTGGGGCCACATGACCTCGACCTCTTCCTCGACTGCTCATTTTCACTGGGTTCTCACACTCGTCTACCTGCTATAATTCCATTCAGAAATTAGAGACCTAGGCCAACTATACCAGTCTAAAGTCCTAGGCAGTGAATCACAACAACAATTCACTAAGCAGGTAGCCAATCGCATACAACACTCAATCGCAGCCAACATGGTTCGTGCACTTACCTCAAGTCCTGACGCACCTGCACTTCACACATTAATGCATAAAATCACTCAGCAATCAAAATCACACAGTCTGGGGTACGCATGGCACACGAGTTTCCCTAATTGGCTACCCCAAAGTCATCGCTCCTTATCACTCCAGGCTTCGACCAACTTGGATCGAGCTGACCTTGCTCTGATACCAAATCAACGAGGATGTCATGCCCCGGACCCTAATGGGCTTGCGATACCCCTACGATGGTCGTATCGAACGTAACGTCTCAGGACTCGTCGCCGACCCAAACGAAACATCCCACAGACGTACGCAAGCAGGAGCAGATCATGACAACCCAGACGGTAAATAATGACAAAGGGATAGAACTTGCACAATTCAATAAAGGCATAACATAATCATGACAGTTACTTACAATATTCATTTACGCCATAACAACCCAGGCTACTAACGAATAAACCACGTTCAACAAAAGGGGACGGTGGTTGGATAATCTACTTCACTATAGAAAAAGGGGGCATTCAAAAGATGGAATGAAGCATCCAATGCCCAAAGTCATTCCCGATCTCTGAATCGCACATGACGACTATCCGTCACTCCAAACCTGAAAATGTTTAACAACGGGGGATGAGATAAATCTCAATAAATAGACCCCTAAACCCCACATAGGACAATGCGTACCCAGACAAGTTTCCACATGCAATCTAACATTCGACGTACTAGAATTCACACAAACATAACTTACCTCGCCTCAATTCACACGCCAACTCTGCATATTAGTCAATTCACATTAATGCAATAACATCTCATGTACATATCACTATCACTCGAGCACCATACACACGTACGTTCACCCAATTCAATCAAGTACATTACATGTGCGCATCCATCCAACTTTCTCACGACCCGGATCAACACCCCACAGGTCCTTTCTCGCCACCTGCGTTAACACGCTTTAGGCTGGCAGCCCTCCGATCAATCCGGGCTTTGTCTCGCGTCAACACGCTCCAAGACCTTTCTCACAACTCGGGTCAACACCCTATAGGTTGGCAGCCCTCCGATCGATCCGGGCTTAGTCAAGCAAACACACACGTCACTTAATTCAATCAATTTTCACGCCATAGTCAAGCTTCAAGATCATTGAGTCAACTCAACCCACTACTCACACAAACCAACCATACTTAGCACCCAAATTCACTCTCAAGTGCCACAATGAACCGGCCACGCACACAATCACCAACACATCACATTTCCATGTACTTTCCAACCATAGGCTCCACAACATTAGTCCATAATCCCAGCAATTCAATCAGCCAAGAATAGCCACTAATTGGTTTCTAAATCACCACAAATCATTCTACAAATTAGCCATGTTCAAACCACAATTCAGCCATATCCATTAACCACTAAACCAACCCTAATAACCCCTAAACAAGTCTATTAATACCCAATGTACTAGATAAAGTTTAGGGAGTCAATTACGTAAGTTTGGCCCAGGGAAAACCGGCAATGGGCCAAAATGGCCCGATCGGGGTAGCGGCGGCTCGGCGTGGCACGGGACGCGCGGCGGCGAGCTGGTGCTGGGCGGAGAAGAGCTCGCGGGTGGCTTGGTCGACTGGCAACGGGCAGTCGCGAGGCGACGGCGGACGAGCAGGCACGTGGTTGGGCTGGCTGGCGACGGCGACGGCATGCGACTGCTGGGCGGCCACGAGCTGCGAGCAGCTAGTTGGTCTCGCGGCGGCGAGCTGCTGGGCGAGCGAGCCGACGATAGCGACGGCGTCCGGTGGCTAGGCGGTGGCGACGGTGAGGGTGGTGGCTAGTCGAGCAAGCAGCGGCACAAGGTGGACGGCGAGTGGTGGTCGACGGTGAGCAGCAAAGAGAAGGAGCAGAAGCAGCGACGGCGAAGAGGAAGGAGGAAGAAGAAGAAAAAAAGGAAGAAGAAAGAAGAAAGAAAAAGGAAGAAGAAAAGAAGGAGGAGAGAGAGAGAGAGAGGAGGGGACATGAGCGTGAGGGGGGGGGAGGAGACGTGCATGGGGCAGAGGAGAGAGAGAGAGAGAGAGAGAGAGAGAGAGAGAGAGAGAGAGAGAGAGTCAAATAAACACTCAAGTGCAAATCCAACAGCCCACAAACAATCTCGCGAGCTTGATCCGACGACCACGAAAAATCCCAAATTATAAATTAAGAAAAGGCCAAAAGACACAAAATAAAACACACTACGAGGGAGGTCTACTAGTCCAAATCCGCACCCGGTCAAAATTTCACTTTTCACCAATTCCGGGCAATATCGACGCTGGCCACAATAATATCGATACCGTCCAATTAAATTCGTCATGAAATTCAGAGAAATTTGACACTCAAGTTCGGTCTCTAAATAACGGCCAAATTCGATCGAGTGCGATTCTAGCGAAATCTCTAATTTAAAAATAACCCAAGAGTGATCAGTTCCGGGCAAAAGCACACTGACAAAATACACGCTTTATAAATCCCAAAAAATGGGTCGAAATTCGGAATGTCACAATCATTTTTATGATAATAGTAACATTTTCATATTGGTTCAATGAACAAATTATGTTTGCAAAAAGTTATAATTTCCAAGCAAGAATTATCCCAAGCGTAACATCGTGCTCTGTCATTCAGTAATAACAGCAAATTATATCATGCCTTCCTTTCCCTTGGGAAAAAATTGTTATGCATACGGAAATGATGAAAAGAGGAGTTATACAATTATTAGCATGGTTTAACTTTATTACTTGATCACATCTAAATCAGTTGGATCAAGTGAAAAATTGAAATGCCTGCATAATTTATTAATGTTCGTTTTATTTATTTGCAGATACATACAACACAAAATGAGATTCTATTCGATTAACCGTGAAAAGAGTTGCATCACGTTCTCAAATAATTCATTATTTTTGTCACGTTAATATTAGGGTGGTGTTTCTTTGAAACATGTTTATTTTGAAATTGTTATTGATATCGGCAATGCGAATAACACTTCTTGCTCTTTAGAGAAAGTCTATGTCATGAAAGACAGATTAACATATAATGCTTCTTTTTTCAAAGGTCTATATAAATATATATTCCGATAGATATAAATGGAGACAGTTGTATTTCCAATTCCTCCATAACCATTAGAGGTAAACTTAATTATGGGTTTGGTGGCTCAAAAGTTCATCTAGAACTAGCTCAAGTCACAACGTCTCGAGGACTTTTTGGGAGGGTTTGGATAAGGTCATTTAGTGAGAAAGTCTGGCCTGCCAGATAGAGCATGAACCAAGCCTTGCGTGGCCCGAGATTTGTAATTAAAAAGTTTATGATAGGCGGGTTTGAAATAAAAATTTAAGCCCGGCGTGGCCCAATATTTATACATAAAATGTTTATCTCTTTCAAATTGTTTAATATAAAACCATAGTTGATTTAACGGTGAAAATTATTACTTGTTTTTCTTTAGAGAAAGTCTATTAAAATATGGGTTAATGTCATGAAAAACCCCAAACTGGTATACATGTGACAAATTTACCCGAAACTAATTTTTCGACCACCAAAAATCCCAAACTGATACACATGTGATAAATTTACTCCAAACTAATTTTTTGACCACCAAAAACTCTAAACTGGTACACTTGTGACAAATTTACCTTCCTTTAAATTGGATTAATACCACGAAAATCCACGAATTGATCAATCCATGACAAACAGAGGGGTAAAACCCTAAACTGGTACACCCATCAACTGTCACATATCATTTAACTTAGCAATTTGACGATAAAATTTAACGAAAACTAACGGAGGGTAAATTTATCATAGGTGTATCAGTTTGAGGTCTTTCATGTTCAAAAAATTAGTTTCGGATAAATTTGTCACAGTTGTACCTATTTGAGGTTTTTGGTGGTATTAACCATTTTCTCTTATGCTATTCAACATTTAAATGTGAAGTTACTAATGTGTCATGAAAAAGAATAAAATGAACGGAGTATTTCTAAAGTATAAGCCATTTGATGTTCTTGATTAGTATTGCTTGATAATTTGCGTATAGATTAATTGAATTAAAGTGAATGGCCGTGCAAGTTCACCAACTACCTTTTCATAAATTATAAGTACACATTCAACGCATTTCTATCCATCTAATAGTATATTATAAAATATTTTTTTACAGGAATTATAGTATGTTTTCAAATATTTCATACTATGTTTCTTTGTCTCGTTATATTCAAACAAGATCTTTAAACTTATGTTACTGATTTTAAATGTTAACAACAATAACTTATTATTTTCGTACAAACCCACTCGTGTATCTTATATCTACCAATTAAATTATTACTAGATGTTTACCTGCACATTGCACGGATTGTCATACAAAAATATAGTTAAAGTAGAGCATGAGACATTCTATTTTAAATACAGTGTTATCTTAACGCATCATTAGTTGTAAATGATACACATAAAAACCAAATTATCAAAGTATAAAACAACTAATTAGTATAAAAATAAAAATTCACAAAATAATTAAAATATATCGTAAATATTATACTATCTCTAAAATGCTTATAAACAACAAAAGCTTTGTCTACTAACTAATACGGGAAGAATGTTGTAGAAATAATGAAGAGAGATGAGAAGAACGGAGGATAATAAATTAGTGTATATATGTCTATCTGTTTTTGTGGAGAAAGAACCAAAATCTGTTCTTCCAATGTGGAGAGTTCTAGTTTTAACAATCTACAATTGTAGATGGCTCACTTAGAGGCAACACTTGAAAGAAGATTTGGTTATAATTTATTTATATAGATGTTTCTTTTGAGAGGAAATATATATTTACGCCACTATACAATAGAATGTACATGACCACCGAATTTTTTTCTTTTTTCTTTTTAGCTTTTCCTTCATATATAGAATGACCGAATTATCAATATTTCAACAATCACTCTATATCACACAGTTACTGTGACTTTCCGAATTTCAACCCATTTTTGGGATTTATAAAATGTGTATTTCGTCAGTGTGCTTATAGTATCAATATTTCAACAATCACTCTATATCATACAGTTACTGTGACTTTCCGAATTTCGACACATTTTTTGGATTTATAAAATGTGTATTTCGTCAGTGTGCTTATAGTAGAATCTCGCCCGGAACTGATAACTCTTGGGTTATTTATAAATTAGAGATTTCGCTAGAATTGCACTCGATCGAATTTGGCCGTTATTTAGAGCCTGAACTTTGGTGTCGAATTTCTCGGAGTTTCGTGACGAATTTAATTGGACAGTGTCGATATTATTGTGGCCAGCGTCGATATTGCCCGAGATTAGTGAAAAGTGAAATTTGGACCGGATGCGGATTTGGACTAGTAGACCTCCCTCGTAGTGTGTTTTATTTAGTGTTTTGGCCCCTTAATCCTAATTTATAATTAGGATTTTTCGTGGGCCGTTGGATCATTTTCAGGTTTGAACGCGGGCCGTCAGATTGCACTCGAGTGCGATATTTGACTTTTGTCCCTTCTCTCTCTCTCTCACCGGTCACCTCCCCCCCTGCGCACGTCCACTCCCCCCCTTCTCCATGCAACTCTCTCTCTCCTCCTTTTTCTTTTCTTTTCTTTTCTTCTTCTCTTCTTCTTCTTCTTCCTCTCTTCCACCCCGCCGCTGCTCCTGCTTCTTGCCCGACCACCGCGCGCGCCCAGCCGCAGCTCGCTGGCCGTCCGCCTTGCGCCACCGCGTGCCTAGCCGCCAAGGCCGCTGTCCGTCCCGCCGTCCGCCCCCGTGCTAACTGCCCCTCTCCCTCTTTCCCCTCCATGTTGCACGCGGGCAGCAAGCTCGCCCGTCGCGTCGCTATGCCAGCTCGTCGGGACCAGCCCAGCCGCCACGACCATCCGCCTCAGCCGCCCCGACCACCGCTGTCACCCCAGCTGCTCCGACGACGACGTAGCTGCCCCCTGTTCCGGCCGAGCTTGTCGCCGCCCAGCAGCAGCACGCCTTCGCCTCGCGACCGCCGCACGACCAGCTCGCCACCGCTCACCGTCCGCCCGTCGCTGTCGTAGTCGCCGTCGCCATCGTTCGTCGCCGCCGCTGTCGCTTGTCGCCGCCGCAGTGCCGCCCAGCTAGCTGGCCAGCCAGGCCACTCACCCAGCTCGCCGGTCGCCTGCTCGGGCCGTGGCCGAGCACGCCTGGCCGCCATCCCGGCCGTGGCCGGACAGCCCAGCCATTGCCCCTGCCCGTGCCGAGCTCGCCCAGCCGTCGCCCATCACCCAGGCCGTTGCCCCGCCTGTGGCCGAGAGCCGTGCCGAGCGTCCCAGCCATGGCCGAGCGCCTTGCCGGGCACTGTGCCCGTCGCGCCTTCGCCCACGCCGAGTCGTTACTGTTCACCGTGCCATTTTGGCCCCTTGCCGATTTTTCCCAGGCTAAATTTAGGTAAGTGACTTCCTAAACCCTACTTAGTATAATGGGTATTATTTAGACTTGTTTAGGGTGTGATTAGTATCAGTTTAGTGGCTAAACTTGGAATAGGATTGTTATGTGAATGTGATTAATTGTTAGATTAAATTTTGGTGATTGTGTGGCTTAATTAGTGGCTGATTTATGTGGGTTCAATGACCGGATTGTCGTGGCGTTTGTGGGTGAAATTGAGGCTTGAATGTGGCCGACTTGAATGTCGGATTGGTAGGCTAATGTGGTGAGTTCGTGAATTGAATTTGAATAGTACGACGGGTTAGAATGGCGAATTGTGTTGTGGTCGTTTGGAATTGGTTGTGTGATATTTGATTATGTGAAAGACGTGGAAATTGATTGAATTATTGGGCGTGTGTGTTTGCTTGAACAAGCTCGGATCGATCGAAGGGCTGGCAACCTGTAGGGTGTTGACCCAGGTTGTGAGAAAGGACCTGTGGGGTGTTGACCCGGGTCGTGAGAAAGGTCTTGGAGCGTGTTGACGCGAGACAAAGCTCGGATTGATCGGAGGGCTGACCTGTGGGGTGTTGACCCGGGTCGTGAGAAAGTTGGATGGATGCGCGTGTGTATTGTACTGGATGGAATTGGGTGAACGTACGTGTGTATGGTGCTTGAATGATTGTGATACGTACATGAGATGTTATTGCATTAATATGAATTGACTAATATGCAGAGTGGGCACTTGGTTTATGGCGAGGTAAGCTTGATTGTGTGGATTCGATTGTGTTGGCTGTTAGATCGCATGTTAGACTCGTCTGGGTATGCATTGGCCTAGGTGGGGTATAGGTTGTCTGCTTATTGAGGTTTATTCTCATAGTTGATTTATAAACCATTTCAGACCCTCGACCCAGAACTTGACCATGCCGTCTCGGCTTTTTGGAATACCCGTGCATATCGATCACATGGTGACGGAGTATTCGGTAGGGGAGACCATGGTGTACTATAGGCATGCTAGTGTGGTGTACGTAGACGTGGGCTCCGTGAACTGGAAACCCATGGTGTTTTTGGCTTGGCTGTATCGAGAGAATGACGGGGAATTGGTGGGACCGATAGAAGGATTTGATGTTCCCCAAGGAGGCTTAGTAGCAGGACTTGGGGACTGGGACCCAATGGAAGTTGTCCCTCTCAACAGTAAAGTCATCGATCCGGAGTTCGTCCTTGAAAACCCTGACCTGGAGCCGGAACCTGTGGTCGAGCCCTCTGAGTCCGAGTCCGAAGGAGAGCCCATGGAGCTGGAGCCCGAAGAAGAGCCGATCGAGATCGAAGCTGATGCGGAGTCCGAGTCTTCAGGGTCTGATCCTGATTGGGCACCGTAGGGGCGTCTGGGTGTCGGGCTTAGAAGCCTTTTTAGTATAGCCCTTTTTGTGCAGATAGCTAGCCTACCCTACCACCTATCCATTTTTGATGATGAAGGTGGATGCTGACCCTAGAAGCCTATTGTATGAATTTTATGGTCTCAAACTAATGAGATGAGTTTATTGATTTGTGCAAGTACTACCCCTTTTATCATTGTTTATTGTCTGGGTTGTTTGATTTTCGCTTCCGCTTGCGTTTGTCTTCGTGTGATTCGTTTGGGTCGGCGACGCGTCCTGAGACGTCGCGTTCATTACGACCGTCGAAGGGATGTCACGAGCTCGTTCGGGTTCGGGGCGTAACAGTTACCATCACACCTTAAAACTACTAAAATCTTATGTATGGTAACTATTTCCATTGCCCCCATTTTATGGAACTAATGATTGGCTATGTTGACAAAGATTTTGGATTTGCTCACGATGATTTGGTTTTGTTTCCACTTTTCCGGTCATTATGAATACGTTTTTTAAATATTATATCTTCCGTTATTTAAATCACATGTCTTCATCACTTGTGTAACTAAAAATGAATAACTAAATATCAATCGTGATTTATCATTCATTGAATAATTGATCCAAGTATAATATTTGTTATTTTGTACATAAGGTATATAAGTAAAGCATTTCAATTTAAGGACGTACTTAAATGATTGGACCATGTAAACTAAAAACAACTTTTCGTGAATTTAGCAATTATAATTTTCTCATACAAAGAGAGCAAGACCAGCATTGTCAATTTATATTGACAAAGCCAACCAATCAACATCATTTACATATCCGTGTCACATTTATCCAAGCTAATTTTCCGATTACAAAATATCCTAAACTGATAGTCCCAAATTAGTTTTTTTGTCACAGAAAATCCAAATTGGTACACTTGTATCCAATTTAACATCCATTAGTTTTTGTTCAATATTCCCATCAAATTGCCAATGTAAAAACACGAGTGGGAAACAATTCATATGATAAGTGTGTGATGTGGATCCGATATAGAAATTCAACGTAAATGAGTCTCCCAGAAACGTTGTTTTGGGGAAATTAGTGTAGGAGAAATGTGATATGGGTGTACTAGTTTTGGATTTTTTATGGTATTAACCCTAAAAAATATGATGCATTTTTATATGTAAAGGACACACATGCATTTATATAGAAGCAATCGTCTGCTGTACTATTTTTGCTTGATTGCATGTAGATCGGTTGGATCAAGGGAAAATTTGAAATGACAGCATCATTTATTAATATTATTTGTATTTATATGTAATAAGATTCTGATTTATTAACTGTAGACAGAGTAGTATTGCGTTTTCAAAGAGTTCATCATGCTTATCATATCAATTTCACGGTAATATCTCTTTCGGATATTTTATTTAGAAATTATTTTTGATTTAGTGATGAAAATTATTACTTGCTTTTCTTTAGAGAAGGATTAAGATTGCCTCTTTTTTAAAAGTCTATCCATTTCTTGATGCATACAAATAAATACATACGATTTTAGTAAAGTTTTCAAATAACTCATTCAATAATTGGTTTTTGCAAAAATGGTATATATATATATATATATATATATATATATATATATATATATATATATTATGAATTTGGAAATTGTGTTTTTAAGAAGGAAGTAATTGTTTTTGTCCAATTTTTAATGACAAAACCATAGAATCTGCACGATGTAGATTTAGAAGAATATTGACCACAAATGTTGAGGATGAATACTTCTATTTCTATTATACTATTCAACAATCAATTATAGGAAGACTTTCTTTTCTCTCGTCCAGAAATTACCAAGCTGTTATGTGAAAAAGAAAAAAAAGTATTTCTACTCAAAGTATGAACCACAAAATATTCATGACTATTGTTGCTTGATAATTTACAAATATATAATTCAATATCATTTTTTTTATTCTCTCATCAATTTTTAGATAAACCCTCGCTCTCGCTTGGGCTAGCAAGGCCAAGGGTCGCCCTCACTTGACGCTAAAGAGGGTGGCCCTTGTCCAAGGTCGGCGGAGGTCGCCGGTGATGGCAGGGGAGGAAAGAGGGAAAAAAAGCAAAAAAGAAAAAAAGAGTAAAACAATCGAAAAATTAAAAATATATATACTGTCACGCCCCGAACCCCAACGGACTCGCGACACCCCTCGAAGGTCGTATTGAACGCGACGTCCCAGGATGCGTCGCCGACCCAAACGAAACACGTGAAGACAAACGCAAGCGGAAACGGAAATCAAACAACCCAGACAATAAACAATGACAAAAGGGTAGTACTTGTACAAATCAATAAACTCATATCATTAGCTTGAAACCATAAAATTCATACATTAGGCTCCTAGGGTTAGCATCCACCTTTATCATCAAAAAAGGACAGGTGGCGGGGTAGGCTAGTTAGCTGCACAAAAAGGGCTCTACCAAAAAGCTTCTAAGCCCGGCACCCTAACGCTCTTACGGTGTCCAATCGGAATCAGACCCCGTAGACTCCGATTCCGTATCAGCTTCGATCTCAATCGGCTCTTCTTCGGGCTCTAACTCCATCGGCTCTCCTTCGGGCTCGGACTCAGAGGGTTCAACTACAGGTTCCGGCTCCGGGTCAGACTCTATCGGCTCCGGTTCCGAGCCAGGGTTTTCAGGGACGAACTCCGGATTGATGACTTCACCGTCGGGAGGGACAACTTCCATTGGGTCCCAGTCCCCAGGTCCTGCCACTAAACCTCCTTGGGGAACGTCAAATCCTTGTATTGGGCCCACAAATTCTACGTTATTCTCTCGATACAGTAGAGCCAAAAACACCATAGGTTTCCAGTTCACGGAGCCCACATCTATATACACCACACTAGCATGCCTATAGTACACCATGTTCTCCTCACCGGATACTCCGTCACCATGTGATCGATATGCAAAGGTATCCCAAAAAGCCGAGACGGCATGATGAAGGTCTAGGCCGAGGGTCTGAAATGGTTTATAATTCAATTATGAGAATAAATCTCAATAAGCAAACAACCTAAGCCCCACCTAGGCCAATGCGTACCCAGACGAGTTTAACATGTGATCTAACAGCCAACACAATCGAATCCACACAAACATACTTACCTCGCCTTAAAACAAGTGCCAACTCTGTATATTAGTTAAATCACCATAATGCAATAATAACTCAAGAACATAACATAAACACTCGAGCGCCATATACACACACATTCACCTAATTCAACCAAGCACATTTCGCAAACGCATGTCCAGCCACTTTCCACGACCCGCGTCAACACGCCTCAGGTCCATTCTCACAGCTCACGTCAACATGCCTCAGGCTCAGTCCTCTGATCAATCCGGGCTCAGTCCTGCGTAACCACGCCTCAGGACATTTCTCTCGACCCGCGTAACCACGCCTCATGTCATTTCTTGCCTTTCTAGCCACACCTGCGTAACCACGCCTCAGGTTGGCAGCTCTTCGATCAATCCGGGCTCGATCCCGCGTAACCACGCCTCGGGACATTTCTCTTGACCCGCGTAACCACATCTCAGGTCATTTCTTGCCTTTCTAGCCACACCCGCGTAACCACGCCTCAGGTTGGTAGCCCTCCAATCAATCCGGGCTGAATCCCGCGTAACCACGCCTCAGGACATTTCTCATACACATACACCACAACACAATTCGTCATTCTAACACGTCATAATTTCCAAACTTAATTCATGCTCCCCACATTAGCCCACTAACCCGACATTCAAGTCGACACATTCAAACATCAATTTCACCCACAAACGCCACGACAGCCCAATCATCAAACCCATCTCAATCAGTCAATAATTTAGCCACAACTCACCACAATTTAATCCACCAACTAGCCACTAAACCGATACTAATCAAAACCTAAACAAGTCTAATAATACCCATTATACTAAGTAAGGTTTAGGGAGTCACTTACCTAAGTTTGGCCCGGGGAAAAATCGGCTAGGGGCCAAAATGGCCCGGTGGAACAGTGACGGGCTCGGCGCGGCACGGGCACAACAGGCACGGTGGCCGGCCACGGCTCGGCACAGCCCTCGGCCATGCTCGGGGCTCTCGGCCACTGTCGAGCGAGCGGCCTAGGCGGACGGGCGACAGCTGGGCAACGACGGGCGAGCGGCTAGGCTGCTCGGCCATGGCTGGGACGGTGGCCAGGCGCTCGAGCGACGAGCTCGGCCACGACTGGGGCAGTCCGGCCACGGCAGGGACAGCTAGGCGTGCTAGGCCATGGCCCAGGCAGGCGGTTGGCGAGCCAGGCGAGTGGCCGGGTTGGCTGGTGCGCTAGCCGGCCGGCTAGCTGGGTGGCACGACGGTGGCGGCGACAACGGCGGCAACGGGCTCGGCCAAGCGAGCAGGAAAGCGGCCGGCGAGCTGGGCTGTACGACGACGACGGCGACGGGACGAGCGGCTGCTGGGCAGCGACGACGATAGGCTTGGCTAGAACAGGGGGCGAAGCAAAGGCAGCCGCGTCGTCACCGGAGCAGCAAGGGCAACGGCGGCCTGAGGGGGACTGCGGGGGCGGTGGTGGCGAGGCGGCAGAGATCGAGGGCGGCACGGCGGCGTTGTAGGCGGCTGGGCGAGGCCGGACGGGTGATGGCTGGCGGCTCGGCAGCGCCGGACCACGGCGGACACGGTGGCGAGCTGGTCGCCCGCGCGCAAAGGGTAGGGAATGAAGGGGAAAGGCAGTCGGGTCGGGGAAGATGGCTGGATGGACGGCGAGGCAGCTGGGCGAGCGGCGGCGCCAGGCGGACAGTCGACGACGGTCGAGCGCGGCGAGCGGCGGTCAACAAAGGGGGGGCAGGAGCAGCGGCGAGGGAAGGAAAAGAAAAGAGGAAGAAGAAGAAGGAAAGAAAAGAAGAAAAGGAGGAGAGAGAGAGAGAGAGAGAGAGAGAGAGAGAGAGAGAGAGAGAGAGAGAGGGAACTCTGCATGGGGAAGAGGGGGGAGGGGACGTGCACAGGGGGGGATGTGACCGGGGGGAAAGAGAGAGAGAGAGAGAGAGAGAGAGAGAGAGAGAGAGAGAGAGAGGGAAAAGTCAAACACTCGAGTGCAATCCAACGGCCCACGTTCAAACTCGAAATCGATTCGACAGTCCACGAAAAACCCTAATTATAAATTAGGAAAAAGGCCAAAAGACACTAAATAAAAACATACTACGATGGAGGTCTATTAGTCCAAATCCGCATCCAGTCCAAATTTCACTTTTCGCTAATCCCGGACAATATCGACGCTGGCCACAATAATATCGACACCGTCCAATTAAATTCGTCACGAAACTCCGAGAAATTCGACGTTAAAGTTCGGGCTCTAAATAATGGCCAAATTCAATCGAGTGCGATTTTAGCAAAATCTCAAATTTAAAATAACCCGAGAGTGATCAATTCTGGGCGAGATTTAACTATAAGTGCACTGACGAAATACACGTTTTATAAATCCCAAAAATGGGTCGGAATTCGGAATGTCACAACTCTTCACCCCTTACAAAAATTTCGTCCTCGAAATTTACAACCCAACCCAATTGTTCGAACAAATGGGGGTATTGATGTCGCATCAACTCTTCGCTTTCCCATGTCGCACCCTCCGTTTCATGATGCTCCCAAATTACTTTGACCATCGAAATTGTCTTGTTCTGCAATACTCGTTCCATTCTGTCCTCGATTCTTACTGGCCTTTCCACGTACGACACTCTGTCGTCCACGTCTATTACTTCATAATTCAGCACGTGGGTCGGATTCGGTTCGTATTTCCTTAACATAGACACGTGGAACACATTGTGAACTTGGGACAAATTCGGCGGTAGTGCGAGACGATAGGCCAAAGTACCAATTCTCTCTAAGACCTCGAATGGACCCACGTACCTCGGGCTCAACTTCCCTTTCTTGCCAAACCGTGACAATCCCCTCATCGGCGATACTTTGAGGAAAACGTGGTCCCCCACTTGAAATTCCAAATGCCTACGTCTCCGGTCTGCATAATTCTTTTGGCGGCTCTAAGCGGTCTTAAGCCTGTCCTGAATCACCTTGACTGTTTCGACTGACTGCTGAACTAACTCTGGACCTGTGATGCTCCTCTCACCAACTTCATCCCAACATACCGGCGTTCTGCAAGCTCTGCCATACAGTGCTTCAAATGGTGCCATTCTGATACTTTGCTGATAGCTATTGTTATAGGCAAACTCAATCAGATGCAACTGTTCCTCCCAGTTACCCTTAAAATCCAATACACATGCCCACAGTATATCTTCCAAAGTCTGAATCGTCCTTTTAGACTGGCCATCCGTTTGGGGATGATAGGCCGTGTTAAACTGTAACTTTGTTCCTAATGCCGTATGAAGACTTTTCCAAAAAGCGGCAGTAAACTTAGGATCACGGTCTGAAGTAATCGTCACTGGCACTTTGTAAAGACGGACTATTTGTCGCACGTATATCTTGGCATACCTTTCCAAGGCGAAGTCCTTTCGCACAGGCAGAAAATATGCTGACTTTGTCAATCGATCGACTATCACCCAAATTGAATCATGACCCCTCTGACTCCTCGGTAATCCCATTACAAAGTCCATTGTGATGTGTTCCCACTTCCATTCGGGAATTTCCAATGGCTGCAATATTCTACCAGGCTTGCAATGTTGTGCCTTCACTTGCTAACATGTTAAACACTTGGCCACGTGCTTGACTACATCCACTTTTATGCCGTTCCACCAATAATGCTGTCGCAAGTTCTGATACATCTTCGTACTACCCGGGTGAATACTATAATTACTACGGTGTGCTTCAGACAAAATCTCCTCCTTATGTTCTGCATCATTGGGCACACACAACTGTCCACGGAATTTCAGAATCTCATCCTCGGATACCTGAAAATCCGATTTCCTTTTTGTGACATCCATACCCAGAATCTTCTGAATCTCCGGGTTTGTCGATTGTAAAACCTTAATCTTAGTCTGGATTTCCGATTCAATCCTTAATGTTGCAAGCAGACTTCAGACTTGAGACATGACTCACTTCAAACTTAAACTCCGAATCCCAAACTCCCTCCAATAGAGTCCATTCCTTGATCATCACATGCACGATACTCGATTTCCGGCTCAGTGCATCCGCTACTTTATTAGCTTTTCCGGGGTGGTACAGAATATCGCAGTTATAGTCCTTAAGGAGTTTCATCCAACGACGCTGTCTCATGTTCAATTCCTTTTGGGAGAATAAGTACCTTAAACTTTGATGGTCCGTATAAATCTGAAATTTTTCCCCACACAAGTAGTGTCTCCAAATCTTAAGGGCAAAGATAATTGCTGCTAATTCCAAGTCGTGAGTCGGATAATTCAGCTTATGCGGTCTCAATTGTCGCGATGCGCATGCCACTACTCTTCCGTGCTGCATTAGCACGCATCCCAATCCCCTTAGCGACGCGTCACTGTAGATTTCACATCCTCCCGGACCTGACGGGATTGTCAATACTGGTGCGGTCGTCAACCTCTACTTTAACTCCTAGAAACTCCTTTTGCACTTATCCGTCCATTCAAACCTCGTTTCTTTCTTTAGTAAACGTGTCAACGGTGTCGCTAATGCCGAAAACCTTTCCACAAAGCATTGGTAATAACCTGCTAGACCCAAGAAGCTCCGAACCTCGGTTACTGTTGTCGATCTCGGCCAATTCGTGATGGTTTCAATCTTTGTCGGATCCACTGCAATTTCTTCCCCGGATACCACATGTCCTAGGAAGGCCACTCGATGAAGCCAGAATTCGCACTTGCTGAACTTAGCGTAGAGTGTATGTTCCCTTAAAGTCCGTAGAACCTTTTCCAAATGTAACTCGTGTTCGACGGAACTCTTCAAATATACCAGGATATCGTCTATGAATACGATTACAAACTGATCCAGAAATTCTTTAAATACCCTATTCATTAAATCCATGAAGGCTACTGGGGCGTTAGTCAATCCAAACGACATTACCGTAAATTCATAGTGCCAGTATCTCGTCCTGAATGCCGTCTTCGGCACGTCCTCCTTCTTAATCCTCAGTTGGTGATAACCCGTCCTCAAGTCAATCTTAGAAAATATCAATGCTCCTTACAGCTAATCAAACAGGTCGTCTATCCTTGGTAGTGGGTACTTATTCTTAATGGTCACCTGATTTAACTGTCTGTAGTCAATGCACAACCTCAAGGACCTATCCTTCTTTCTCACGAATAGCATTGGTGCTCCCCATGGAGACGCACTCGGGCGAATAAAGCCCTTATCCAGTAACTCTTGCATCTGAACCTTCAATTCCTTCAACTCTGACAACGACATCCTAGAGGGCGCTTTCGAGATTGACTTCGTATCGAGGTCCAACTCGACTACAAACTCCACTTCTCTATCGGGTGGCAATCCCGGCAATTCCTGAGGAAAGACATCAGGTAAATTGCGCACCACGGCTATGTCTTCTTGCCTCAGCTCTCCAGCCGTCGAATCAACTACATTCGCTAGAAATCCTTGGCACCCTTCGCCTAATAGCTTCGTCACCTCAAGTGACGAGATCCAAGGGATCGAGGTTCCCCCTCGGTTTCCCACAAACTCGAATCTAGGATGTCTAACTAGATTAAATTGGATCACTCTGCTACTACAGTCCATTATCGCTTTCTGTTTAACTAATCAGTCATACCAACAATCACATTGAAGTCATACATAGCTAAAATCGCCAAATCTATCCTTTCTTCCCTATTACCAATCACTATCTTACAATCAGGGCATCCAAACGCAATCAACACTTTATCACTCAACGGAGTAGTCACACACAGCATAACTTCAAGCAGTTTCGGCTCAATTCCAGACAATTTAACGAACTGCTCAGATATAAACGAATGCGACGCCCCCGGATCAAATAAAGCATATGCAGCATGATCACAGAGAGAAACCGTACCTGTGACCACGCCGGGCGCGTCCTTAGCTTCCCTCCTCGCCATTACATATACTCGTCCTTAGGCCGGCGGCCTATTCTGATTGGCCGGTTGGATAGCTCCGAACTAATTTCCATTTCGGGGGGGGCGGTGGCAGTAGTGCAAGTGACCTAGCCTGCCTGTTGTTGGGACAGTCCCTCATCTTATGGCCCCTTTCGCCACATTTAAAACACGCTCCGTCCCTATTTGGGCAAGGCCCATTTCCATGTTTCTCTCCACATAATCGACACGGGGCGTTCTGAAAGCGATTCGGCTTCCCGATACTTCTTTGAACAGGAGGGACAAAACAATTATTTCCCGTCATAGGTCTCTTCCCAAAACGACGGTTGTCCCAAGCCGGGACTTGCCGCGATCTAGAGGTGGCAGCCCGATCCATCAAATCACGCTCAATTGCCTGAGCTCGGTCATAAATCTCATGATATCCTCTCAAGTTCAGTAAGATCATCTGACTGCGGAGGTCCGGCTTCAGTCCCTCTCGGAAGCTCCTGACTTTGTCCACTGGGTCCTCTACCATTCTTGGGGCAAACTTGGACAGCCTTGCGAACTCGGCCTCATACTGATCCACCGACATCTGATCCTGGCAAAGTCTCATGAATTCAGCCAACTTCTGTTCTCGGGCACTTTCCGAGAAATACTTGCCATCAAAGGTTTAGGTAAAAACAGTTCAAGTCGAGGCAGTACCAGCGGGAAACACTTGACCTCTTGTGGCTCTCCACCAATCGCTTGCATTTTCTTGAAGCTGGTAGGCTGCCAGGGTTACTTTCTTCTCTTCAGTGCATCCCAGTACGTCGAAAGTTTTTTCTAACTCTTCCACCCATTGAGGTGTAGCCTCAGTATTACCTCTACCATCAAACCTCGGAGGTTTCAGCTTCAAAAACTGCTCAACCAGCTTAGACATCGGCCTGTTTGCCTGTACTTGGCCCTGAGCGGGGTGCCCACCATTCCTGTGGTTCCCATTGTTTCCATTATTCCTATTGGCTCTGTTGGCAGCGGCAACAGCGGCCTCAATAGCAGCATCGACAGTAGCATTCCGCTCTTCAGTCTGTCTACCCATTAAAATCTCGACTTCTTGTAGTGCCCTCAAAATTCCATCAACCCGGGGATCCTCCACAACTCCAGCTTACGGGGCCACGCGACCTTGACCTCGACCTCGACCTCTTCCTCGGCTACTCATTCTCATAGGATCTCACGCTCTCCTACCTACTATAATTCCATTCAGGAATTAGAGACCTAGGCCAACTATACCAATCTAAAGCCCTAGGCAGTGAATTACAACAACAATTCACTAAGCAGGCAGCCAATCACATACGGCACTCAATCGCAACCAACAAGGTTCGTGTACTTACCTCAAGTCCTGACTCATCTGCACTCCACACATTATTGCATAGCATCACTCAGCAATCACAATCACACAGTCTGGGGTACGCATGGCACACGAGTCTCCCTAACTGGCTACCCCAAAGTCATCGCTCTTTATCACTCCAGGCTTCGACCAACTTGGATCGAGCTGACCTTACTCTGATACCAAATCAACTGGGGATGTCACGCCCCGAACCCCAACGGACTCGTGACACCCCTCGAAGGTTGTATTGAACGTGACATCCCAGGACGGGTCGCCAACCCAAACGAAACACGTAAAGACAAACGCAAGAGGAAAAGGAAATCAAACAACCCAGACAATAAACAATAAACTCATAGCATTAGCTTCTAATGGACAAATCAATAAACTCATATCATTAGCTTGAGACCATAAAATTCATACATTAGGCTCCTAGGGTTAGCATCCACCGTCATCATTAAAAAGGGACAGGTGGCGGGGTAGGCTAGCTAGCTGCACAAAAAGGGCTCTACCAAAAAGCTTCTAAGCCCGGCACCCAAACGCTCCTACGGTGCCCAATCGAAATCAGACCTCGTAGACTCTAACTCCGTATCAGCTTCGATCTCGATCGGCTCTTCTTCAGGCTCCAACTCCATGGGCTCTCCTTCGGGCTCGGACTCAGAGGGTTCAACTACAGGTTCCGGCTACGAGTCAGACTTTATCGGCTCCGGTTCCGGGTCAGGGTTTTCAGGGACGAACTCCGGATTGATGATTTCACCGTCGAGAGGGACAACTTCCATTGGGTCCCAGTCCCCAAGTCCTGCCACTAAACCTCCTTGGGGAATGTCAAATCCTTGTATCGGGCCCACCAATTCTCCGTTATTCTCTCGATACAGCCAAGCTAAAAACACAATGGGTTTCCAGTTCACGGAGCCCGCGTCTACATACACCACACTAGCATGCCTATAGTACACCATGTTCTCCCCCACCGGATACTCCGTCACCATGTGACCGATATGCAAGGGTAGCCCAAAAAGTCGAGACGGCATGATCAAGGTCTGGGCCGGGGGTCTGAAATGGTTTATAATTCAACTATGAGAATAAATCTCAACAAGCAGACAACCTAAGCCCCACCTAGGCCAAAGCGTACCCAGACGAGTCTAACATGCGATCTAACAGCCAACACAATCGAATCCACACAAACATACTTACCTCGCCTTAAAACAAGTGCCAACTCTGCATATTAGTTAAATCACCATAATGCAATAATAACTCAAGAACATAACATAAACACTCGAGCGCCATATACATGCACATTCACCCAATTCAACCAAGCACATTTCGCATGCGTGTCCAGCCACTTTCCACGACCCGCGTCAACACGCCTCAGGTCCATTCTCACAGCCCGAGTCAACAAGTCTCAGGTTCAGCCCTCTGATCAATCCGGGCTCAGTCCTGCGTAACCACGCCTCAGGACATTTCTCTCGACCCGCGTAACCACGCCTCAGGTCATTTCTTGCCTTTCTAGCCACACACGCGTAACCACGCCTCAGGTTGGTAGCTCTCCGATCAATTCGGGCTCGGTCCCGCGTAACCACGCCTCAGGACATTTCTCTCAACCCGCGTAACCACGTCTCAAGTCATTTCTTGCCTTTCTAGCCACACCCGCGTAACCACGCCTCAAGTTGGCAACCCTCCGATCAATCCGGGCTTAGTCTCGCGTAACCACGCATCAGGACATTTCTCATGCACATACACCTTAACACAATTCGCCATTCTAACACGTCATAATTTCCAAACTCAATTCATGCTCCCCACATTAGCCCACCAACCCGACATTCAAGTCGGCACATTCAAAGATCAATTTCACCCACAAATGCCACGACAGCCCAATCATCAAACCCATCTCAATCAGTCAATAATTTAGTCACAACTCACCACAATTAATCCACCAACTAGCCACTAAACCGATACTAATCAAACCCTAAACAAGTCTAATAATACGCATTATACTAAGTAAGGTTTAGGAAGTCACTTACCTAAGTTTGGCCTGGGGAAAAACCGGCTAGGGGCCAAAATGGCCCGGTGGAACAGTCACGGGCTCGGCGCGGCATGGGCGCAACGGGCACGGTGACCGGCCACAGCTCGGCACAGCCTTCGGCCACGCCCGGGGCTCTCGGCCACGGCTGGGACGGCGGCCAGGCGCTTAAGCAACGGGCTCGGCCACGGCCGGGGCAATCCGACCACAATAGGGATGGCCAGGCATGCTCGGCCACGGCCCGGGCAGGCAGCCGGCAAGCTGGGCAAGCGGCCGGGCTACCTGGTGCGCGAGTCGGTCGGCTAGCTGGGCGGCACGGCAGTGGCGGCGACGATGGCGGCAACGGGCTCGGCCAGGCGAGCATGAGAGTGGCCGGCGAGCTGGGCTGCACGGTGACGACGGCGACGGGACGAGCGGCTGCTGGGCAGCGATGACAACAGGCTCAGCCAGAATAGGGGGCGAAGCAGAGGGAGCCGCGTCGTCGTCGGAGCAGCAGAGGCGACGGCGGCCTAGGGGGGAAAGCTGGGGCGGTAGTGGCGAGCCGGCGGTGGTCGGGGGAGGTACGGCGGCGTTACAGGTGGCTGGACGAGGCCGGACGGGTGGCAGCTGGCGGCTTGGCAACGCCGGACCACGGTGGATGCGGCAGCGAGCTGGTCGCCCCCGCGCGAAGGGAAGGGAATGAATGGGAAACGCAATCAGGTCGGGGGAGACGGCTTGACGAACGGCGCGGCGGCTCGTCGAGCGGCTGCGCCAGGCGGATGGTCGGCGACGGTCGGGCGCGGCGAGCGGCTATAAACAAAGGGGGGGGGCAGGAGCAGCGGCAAGGGAAGGAAAAGAAGAGAGGAAAAAGAAGAAGAAGGAAAGAAAAGAAGAAAAGGAGGAGGGAGAGAGAGGGAAGTCTGCATGGGGAAGAGGGGGGGGACGTGCGCAGGAAGGATGTGACCGGGGGGAGAGAGAGAGAGAAAGAGAGAGAGAGAGAGAGAGAGAGAGAGAGAGAGAGAAAAAAGTCAAACACTCGAGTGCAATCCAACGACCCACGTTCAAACCCGAAATCGATCCGACAGTCCACGAAAAACCCTAATTATAAATTAGGAAAAAGGCCAAAAGACACTAAATAAAAACACACAACGAGGGAGGTCTACTAGTTCAAATCTGCACCCGGTCCAAATTTCACTTTTCACTAATCCCGGGCAATATCGATGCTGGCCACAATAATATCGACACCGTCCAATTAAATTCGTCACGAAACTCTGAGAAATTCGACGCCAAAGTTCGGGCTCAAAATAACGACCAAATTCGATCGAGTACGATTTTAGCGAAATCTCAAATTTAAAATAACCCGAGAGTGATCAGTTCTGGGTGAGATTTAACTATAAGCGCACTGACGAAATACACGTTTTATAAATCCAAAAAATGGGTCGAAATTCGGAATGTCACATATACTTTAATTTTTTTTACTAAAATGCCCCTTCTCCGATGGTCGGAATAGTCATCGGCTGGCCAAAGTCATTATTTGAGATGATTTGGCCACTTCAGACCCTTATTTGAAATAATGGCCACTTTAGACCCTTATTTGAGAAAATAAAGGGCACTTCAAGCCCTTATTTGGAATTTTCCCTTGGAAGATTCATGTTGTTGATAATTCTTTTTGGGGCTTAACTATTCTACCCAGCATTATTAACATCAATAAATTGTGAGGGACTAACAATACACCATGTTAAAATGGATTGACTTTGGAATAGTGGTGGTGGATGGGATGATCCGACCTCGACAGAGCATCATTCGAAGCATTAATGATAAGTGGCTTGATCACATCCGACATGTGACTCAGAATATAACTTAGCCATATCATTTTGCTGTTGTTCGAGCAATTTTCTCATGTTAGAGAGCATGTTCGAATTTAGAGCAACATCCCTTAATTGCTCTCCAGTAATATGCCTGGGAAGATCATCCTCTTCGCGTTAATTTTCTTCTATCGCCCTTCTAGCGACTAAGGACTTTAAATCTATAGCAACATCATTTTCAGATTGTGATACTAGATTATTGTTGCCACCAACATTATTGGACTATTGTTGATTTATGGAGTTTGCCATCATAGTCTCCTTAAATTATTTTGACTTACTCAAACTACGTAGAACAAATGAACTTTCGATATTTGAATAGTCATCACATCACACACCATCACATTAAAATTACTCAATCTTACGATTATGAGAATGCTTTCAATTGATTTGACGGATAGTCCACTTTTTCATAAAGGGACATATTCACGTTTTTAGTAACCAAAATCCAAAAAAAAAAATCATAAAGAGAAATTAACATTAATTTAAATCCCTTAAATGAAAATCTGGCAACCAAAAAATAAAGGGTTAATACCATGAAATACCCCAAACTGGTACACCTATGACAAATTTACCCAAAACTATTTTTTTTTACCACAAAAAACCCAAACTGGTACACCTGTGACAATTTTATCCCAAACTAATTTTTTTACTACAAAAAACCCAAAACTAGTACACTTTTGAGAATTTTACCCCAAACTAATTTTTTGATCATAAAAAATCCCAAACTGGTACACCTGTGACAAATTTACCCTCCATTAGTTTCTGTTAAATTTTACTGTCAAATTGCTAAGTTTGATGACACGTAGTAGTTAACGAGTATACCGGCTTGGGGTTTTACCTCTCTGTTTATCACAAGTTTACCAATTTGTGATTTTTCGTTATGATAATCCAATTTAACGGATACTGACGGAGGGTAAATTTATCACAAATGTACCAGTTTGGGGTTTTTGATGGTCAAAATATTAGTTTGGGGTAAAATTGTTATAGGTGTACCAGTTTGGGATTTTTTGTTGTTAAAAAAATAGTTTAGGATAAATTTGTCACATGTATACCGGTTTGGGATTTTTTGTGGTTAAAAAAATAGTTCGGGGTAAATTTGTTACATGTGTACCAGTTTGGGATTTTTTGTAGTTAAAAAAATAGTTCGGGGTAAATTTGTCACATGTGTACCAGTTTGGGATTTTTAGTGATCAAAAAATTAATTCGGGATAAAATTGTAGCAAGTGTACCAGTTTAGCGTTTTTCGTGGTATTAACCCAAAAATAAAACCTTCCTTCTGAAGAGTCTATCCATTTTTCTATCTATGCATAGAAATAAGGACAGTTGTATTTCCAATTCTTCAACAATTATTACAAAGTTTTTCAATTCAACTCAAACACATGAATTTAGTCAAATTTTCAAGTAACTCAATAAATAATTGGCTTTTATAGAAATAGTGTACATATATATGAATTTGGAAATTGTGTTTCTAAGAAGGAAGTAACCATTCTTATCCAATTTTCAATGACAAGCCCATGTAACCTACAATATGAAGAATTAGAAAAATATTAACAATCAAAATTGAGTTCGAATATTTATATGTCCATTGTACTATCAAACAAGCAGCTGTAGGAATACTTTTTTTTCTCTTGTCTAGAAATTACGAATGTACTATGAAAAAAAACGAAATGATAAAGTATTTCCACTCTAAGTATAAACCATAAAATATTAGTAATTGTCATTTGCTTGATAATACACAAATATAGATTAATTGAAATTCGAAATGCCCGTGAAAGTTCACCTATTAGTTTGCAATTTATGTTTACATACATATGCAATGCATTCTATCCATTCAATAAATATTTTACACAATACTTTTCGACAGATTAAAATATTTTCTTAAGTAATTCAATGTTATTTTTTTATTATCTCATTATTTTTTAGATAACTTCCGTTTTAAGATTATTCACATTGAAACAACTGAATTTAACGGTAAAAACCGTTAACTAATCATTTTTCGGAGGAACTACCCATGTGTAGAAAGTTATGAATTAATACACAATGTTTCCTTTAAGAAGACATACTTCCATACACTGACATATAAATATGCGTCCCGCGATCATCGTTAAAATTTTAATTCTTTTAACTTACTCCAACTGAGTAGGACAGGCAGACTTTCGATATTCGAACAGTCATCACACCACACACCACTAACATCATAACCAACTTTCTCGATTATAGTAAGAACCATTTTGAGTTGATTCGACCAACAGTTTACTTTTGCATAACAGGCATATTTTACGAATTCAGCAACCAAAATCCTCATTTTTCAATGACAAACCCATATAATCTACACGATAAAGAATTTGAAGAATATTGACAACCAAAATTGAGAACAGATATTTCTATTTCTATTATAGTATTGAACAAGCATTTATATAAAGAATTTTTTTTCTCTTGTCTAGAAATTAACAATTACTATGAAAGAAAGAAAGAATAAAATATTTCTACTCAAAGTATAAAACACAGAATTAGTAATTGTCATTTGTTTGATAATTCACAAATATAGATTAATTTAAATTTGAAATGCATGTGTAAGTTCACCTCTTATTTTTTTTCATTTATATCTATGTACATATGCAATGCAATCTATCCGTTCAATAAATATTTTACACAATATTTTCGGACAAATTATAAATTTTCTTAAGTAATTCAATATTATTTTTTTAGTGTCTCCTTTCTTTTGAGATAAGTTCTGTTTTCAACTTATTCACTTCGAAATAAATGATTTTAACAGTAAAACTGTTAACTTATTATTTTTTAGAAGAATTATCCATGTGTAGTAAGTTATGAATTAACATATAATTTTTCCTTCGACAAAAAAAACATCCGTACGCCGATAGATAAGCATACCACGATCACCATTAAATTTTAATAGTTGTAGCTTACTCAAACTACGTAGAACAGGCGGACTTTCATTATTTGAACAGTTATCACACCACTACACCAAAATTACTCAATCTTACGATTATGGTAACGCTTTCAATTGATTTGATGAATAGTCCACTTTTGCCTAAAGGGACATATTCACAAATTAAGTAACCAAAATCTAAACAAAAATTCATAAAGAGAATTTATTAAATTAAATCCCTTAAATGAAAATCTAGCAACCCAAAAATGAAAACCCTCCTTTTGAAAAGTCTATCGATGTTTCTATGCATAGAAATAAAGACAGTTGTATTTCCAATTCTTCAACAATTATTGTAAAGTTCTTCAATTCAACTCCAACATACAATTTTAGTCAAATTTTCAAGTAACTCAATAAATAATTGGCTTTTGCAAAAATGGTATATATGTTTATGAATTTGGAAATTGTGATTCTAAGATGAAGTAATCATTCTTATCCAATTTCTAATGACAAATCCATATAATCTACGAGATAAAGAATTTGAAGAATATTGACAATCAAAGTTGAAGACAAATATTTCTATGTTTATTATACAATTGAACATTCAAATGTTAGAAGAATCTTCTTGTCTTGTTTAGGAATTACCAATCTACTATGAAAAGAAAAAGAAAAAGAATAGAGTATTCTACCCCAAGTATAAACCACAGAATATTAGTAATTGTTATTTGCTTGATAATTCGCAAATATAGATTAATTGAAATTCGAAATGCCCATGCAAGTTCACGTCTTTGTTTTTCATTTATATTCATATACATACACAATGCAATCTATCCGTTCAATAGATATTTCACACAATTTTTTTTGGACAAACTATAATATTTTCTTAAGTAATTTAATGTTATTTTTTTTTATTGTCCTATTATTTTTCAGATAAGTTCTGTTTTAAACTTTTTCACTTTGAAATGACTGAATCTAATGATAAAGACTGTTAACCAATCATTTTGCGGAGTAATTACCCATGTGTAGTAAGTCATGAATTAACACCTAATGTTTCCTTTGGAAAGACTTACGTCCATATGCCGAAATGTAAATAAGCGTCCCACGGTCACCATTAAAATTTTAATTTTCTTAACTTATTCGACCTACACAAAATAGGTGGACTTTCGATATTTGAACAATCATCATACCATGCACCGCCATATTAGAACTACCCAATCTCCCGAATATGGTAAGAACTAAGGGTGTTAATGGGTTGGGTCGGGTCGGGCTTTCTTGATACCCGACCCGACCCGAAACCTACAGGGTCATACTTGACCCGCCCAGACCCACCCAGGACCGTGTTCACCGTACACCCCAAGGCCCGGGGCCGAGCCGGGTCGGGTCGGGCCGGGCTTTGGGTTTTTTTTTTGCGACTGTGAATCGCAATTCGCAATGCGATTCCCAGCACCAGAACACCCGTTGACTCTTATACTGCTGAACTCAGGAACTGACATCCCGAATTTCGGCCCATTTTTGGGATTTATAAAACGCGTAATTTGTCAGTGTGCTTATAGTAAAATCTCGCCCGGGAACTGATCACTCCCGGTTATCATTTTAAATTAGAGATTTCGCTAGAATCGCACTCGATCAAATTTGGCCGTTATTTGGACCCCGAACTTGGCAGTCGATTTCCGGGAGTTTCGGGACAAAATAAATTGGACGGTGTCAATATTATGGTAGCCAACGTTGAGATTGTCAGGAATGATGGAAAAATGGGAGTTTTTGACCACGTGCGAATTTGGACTAGTAGGCCTCCCTCGTTATAATTTGGTCTAATTAATTTGGCCTTTGTCCCTTTTTATGTGCGAGGCTTATTTTGGATCGGTAGACCATTTTCGATTTTTAATTTGGGCCATCAGATCGCATTTAATATTTGAATGAAGTTTATTTTCTTTTATTTCTCTCCCTCTCTCTCTCCTCCGCGCACACGCTCCCTCCCCCTTCTGACCGCGCACGTTCCCTCTCACTCTTTCTCTCTCTCTCTCTCTCTCTCTCTCTCTCTCTCTCTCTCTTCTCTCCTCTCTGCCGCACGCAACCCCCCTGCAGAAGTCCACTCACGCCCATTCTCCCCCCTCCTCTGACACCCTCTCTCCTCTCTCTCTTCTTCTTCTTCCTTCTTCTTCTCTTTCTTCTTCCTTTCTTATTTTCTCGCTTCGGTCTTCTTCCTCCCCGACGAGTCGCGTGTGGACTCCGCTCCGCCCGACGCCGTCCCGCTCGTCGCCACCGCGCTCGCCGCCACCGCGCGTCGCCCGACCGTTGCGGCACCACTGTCGCCGCCACCATAGAAGCCCCCACTCTCTCTCCTCCTCCCGCCGACCGGGTCTCGCTTCACCTTTGCCCGGCTCGCCGACCTGGGCACGCCGGACCGCCGCGTGCCTCGCCGTCGCCGGCCAGCTCGACCGCTACGCCGCGCCCGCGCCCGCCGCCCGATCGTCGCCTTCTCTCTCCTCGCTCGCGCGCAGCAGCCGAGCTCGCCTCGCGCCTTTCGCGCCCGACCGCGCCGCTTTTCCGGCTCGCCGCCGGCCCCGCCGTCGCCGCGCTCCGTCTTCGCCGCCGCCGCGTGTTCCACCACAAACAACCGGCAAGCCCCTTCCCTCCCCTTTCTCTCTCTCTCTCGGTTTGGCCGTGAGAGGCCTTGAGCCGGAGGAGCTCCGCCGCCGCCGCCACCGTTCCGGCGCGGATCCGTCGCCTCGCCCGTGGCTGTCCGCCGTTCCATTTCTCTCTCTATCTCTCGACCGCGCCCTCTCTCTCCCTCTCTAGGCCGTGGATTAGCTTAGACCGTCGCCGTCGCTCGCGTTGTTCGCCGGAGCCGCCGCCGCCGTTACTGTTCCGGCGAGGGACCGCCGCTATCCAGCCGCCATTACCACGTGTTCAGCTCGGTTTGAAGCTTAGGACATCCGGTGAGTTTGACCCTAAGCCCTAATTAGGACAATTTGCATTTCTAGATGGGTTTTAGGGGTTAATTAGGGTATTTTAGGGGTTAAATTGTGGAGGTTGTTAGAGGCTGATATGGTGGCTGATTTCGAGGCTTAGTGTGATGATTTAATTGAGATTTAGAGGCCCGTATTGTGCTGTGAGTCGGCTGGGCATAGGCGCCTTAATTTGGGCGAAAATGTGAATTTGGCGGGTGCAAATTGAGGACCGAGTGGAGGCCGCTATGGGCTGATTTTTGTGGCCCGTTTGGTGACCGAGAATGATGATTTAATTGAGGTTTAGTGGACTATAGTGTGCTGTGATGTGGCGAGGCATAGGTGCCGTGATTTGGACGGAATTGTGGATTTAGCGGGTGAAATTGGGAGACCGAATGGTGGCTGTCTTGGTGGCTATTTTACGGGCTTAGTGCGACAATTTAGTTGAGATTTAGTGACCCGCGAGGTGCCGTGAGATGGCTGGACAGATTGGTTCGGAGTGGTCCAAGTTTGGAGTAAGTTCGGGCTTTAAATATGGATTTTAGTGCGCGCCTCATTTGATCTTTGTGGTGGCTGATTAGAATGATGGTTTGGGGAGTTTAATGGGGCATTTTGAAGATATTTATTGGCCTAGACATTGCGGTATAGTGGCTGGCCACGACAGGATTTGATTTAGGCGAGGCGTGATCAATTTGAAGTTTAATTGTGCAATTACCGGGAATGATCGCATTGATCAATTGACTAGCTAAATGAGCCTTGTTGTGATTGATTTTAGGATGCCATGTTGCTTGTTTAGTGGGACTAAGAATGGAATAGCTTGGCGGGCCTCGAATGCGAGGGTTCTTGTATCCCGGTTGTGTGGATTGTGCATGGATTGTGTGTCAAGTTGATGCCATGACTGATTTGAATTGATTGTCTGATTGGGCATGTTGATTTATGAAATTGAATATGCGTGGTGCAAATGCGCATGATTGCATCATGATTTGAGTAAGTGGTGCGGTGCAAGTGAATGCCCGAGTGTGAAGTTTATGGCCATGAGTTTGCATCACGAGCATTGGCACGTCATGTGCATTTACAAGTGTGCTCGAGTGACATGTGCATTGTGATCACCTAAAATGCCCTGATACGTTTAACGCGGGGTTCAGATGAAAATTGGTGCTTGTGAATGTGTGATCACAATAAACCCTGATGCGTTTTACGCGGGGTAGTGAACCCGTCCTGAGGCGTTTAACGCGGGACGATGCCCGGATTGCCGGAAGACGGCCAACCTGATGCGTTTACGCGGGTTCGGTCCGTATATGGAGATCGGTGTTGCGCCTGATGCGTTTACGCGGGCTAGAGACACTGGGCCTGATGCGTTTACGCGGGCCAGGAAGTGTTGGATAGTGATAGACCTGATGCGTTTTACGCGGGTCGGACCTGATGCGTTTAACGCGGGTCGGAGGAGAAATTGATAAATGGCAAGTATGCTAGAGTGCAAGCGTGCAAAAATGCATTGATGAGGCGTGAGCACGCGTATGAGCACGAGCATAAGCATGACATGCGTTGTGACCAAATGATGTGTACATGTGCTGCGACTGGGTCCTATGTTTTATGCTTGAACTGTAAGTGCCTAACATTCAGGGCAAGGTGAGTGTTGGATTTGGGCCCGAGGGCCTAAGTCAATTATGATTTGCTTGGGGTGTTGATTTAGTACTCGTCAGGAGGTGCACTTTAGCCTAATTTAGGTTTAGGGAATTACTCGCTGAGATTTATTCTCACTGTTGTTGAAACCCAATTTTTCAGACCCCTAGCCTTGAGGATGGCAGGCGTATTGAAACGTTTTGGGAGGAGCCCCGGCTAGATATAGTGTTTGATCGCCTAGCCACGTACCCGCTTTTGATTTTTGAGTGTGGGCTGTATATGAATATTGTATATGTTTCCCAATGTCAAAACAAGTGTATATTTATCCGTCTTGGTTGTTGTATGGCTATCCTTGGTTAGGTGTATTTTAATGTACGGGTGGTTTTAATTACTTCCGCATGTGCTTTAAATCTCTGTGTTGGGTGTTGGGTCGGCGACGCGTCCTGGGACGTCGCACACGAATCGACCTTTGCGAGGGATGTGGCGCGCCGAGCAGTGCGGGGCGTGACATCCCCGTTTGATTTGGTATCAGAGCAAGGTCAGCTCGGTCCAATTAGGTCGAAGCTTGGAGTGATAAGGAGCGGTGACCTTGGGTAGCCAGTAGGGTGACCTCGTGTGCTGTGTACCTCCTGACTGCTTGTGTTTGATTGAGTGCTTGTTTTAGTTGATCGTAAAGTGCAGGTGCGGCAGGACCCGAGGTAAGTACGCGAATCTCCTTGGTTGAGATGTCGTGCTATTGTGTAAGATCGCATGCTGGTTGCTTGACTGCTGTTGTGTATACCTGCCTAGGACCTTAGACCGGTTTAGCTTGGTTTAGGTCTCTAATTCCTGAATGGGATTATAGCAGGTAAGTGAGTGGTGTGACCTTGTGAGTTTGAGTAGTTGAAGTTGAGGTCGAGGTAAAGGTCAAGGTCGAGGTCGAGGTCGCATAGGTCTGCAAGCTGGAGTTGCAGAGGATCCCAGAGTGGATGGAATTCTGAAGGCACATGAGGAGGTTGGAATTTTAATGGGAATGATGGGAACCAAGGTTGAGAGTAAGTTAATGCAGTTAGATAGACGCAATAGCTAGTTGAGCAATTTTCGAAATTGAAACCTCCGCAGTTTGATGGGAAAAGTGACTCCGAGGCTACATCACTTTGGATCTAAGGGTTGGAAAAAGGCTTTGCAGTGTTGGGGGATGCTTTGGTAGGGGACTTCAATGGGAAGTAATTTTCGGAGAGTGCACAAGAACAGAAAAAGACAGAGTTCCTCCTAGATGTCAGTCGATCAGTACGAGGTCAAGTTTGTAAGGCTATCTAAGTATGCACCAAGGATGGTCAAGGACCATGTGGATAGGACAAAGAGGTTCGGGGATGGATTGAAATCGGAACTTTGCAATCAATTAGTACTCTTGAGTTTTAAGGGATTTCAATGAGCTGTGTGAGACGGCTCAATGGGTAAAATGGATATGAGTGAAATGGCTGCTGCTTTGGGACCGCGGTACGCGCCGGTTAGGGACAATAGGAACTTGGGAAAAAGGTCTATGATAGAGAATATGAGACTTGTCCGTCCGGTAAGAAAGAACTGTGGAGAGCCGAACTACTACTCCGACGCCGTATGTAGGTCTTGTGGAAAAAGGCATAGAAATAGTCATTGTCAAGGTATAAGTGAAGCATGTTGTGGATGTGGACAGCAAGGTCATCGAGTGAGAAATTGCTGAACCGATAGATTAGACCACTGATGCAATCACAGTGATCGCAGGTAGGACATTAAGCGAGAGCTGCCCTGAAGATCAATCAGAATCGGCTAAGGATCTAAGGAAAAGTATATGTTTTGGCTGAGAAGGAAGCGAAGGATGTGCCGTGAAAGTCGGTATGCGTTACGAGGTGATATTGGGTGCAATAGGAGATGAATTTGAAGTTATCGCTTGAGTGGTCACGAGAGACTTATAATTAATTTTATGGTGAATAGGCGCAATCGGTCTAAGGATATATGGATTACTGCTGATATTCTTGGACGAGTTTGGAAAGATGAGTATTGCTTAGAAATTTCAGATTTTGTAAAGGATCGATGTGATTCGTTTTTGGGAGACTGTTGGATTGGAATTGGATGGATTGAGCTTGGCCTTGAAGTATAGAAAGATAATGATTTGGTGGCTAACTAGTCGGTTGAGGAACCAAGGCTAAAGGACATAAACGAGATGTGTAATCTTCCCGATGTCTTTCCTCAGGGATTGCTGGGATTGCCACCTGAAAGGGAAGTGGAGTTTGTGGTTGAATTAACCCTAGGGACTGAGCCAATCTCGAAGCCGCTCTATAGGATGTCGCTGTCAGAGTTGAAAGAACTTAAGGTTCAGATGCAAGAATTGCTAGACAAAGGTTTTATCCGACCGAGAGCGTCTCCATGGGGAGCGCCAGTCCTGTTCGTCAGGAAGAAGGACGGGTCGTTGAGGCTGTGTATCGATTACCGTCAGCTGAGTCAAGTGACAGTCAAGAATAAGTATCCCTCCCAAGGATTGACAACCTGTTCGACCAATTGCAGGGAGCCTCGGTATTTTCTAAGATCGACCTAAGGACAGGGCATCATCAGTTAAGGATCCAAAAGGAGGTTATCCCAAAGACGGCATTCAGGACGAAGTATGGATATTATGAGTTCACGGTAATGCCGTTTGGACTAACTAATGCCCTGCTGCTTTCATGGACTTAATGAACTGAGTATCCAAGGAATTCTTAGACCAGTTCGTCATTGTCTTCATCGATGATATCCTAGTGTATTCAAAGAGTCCCGAGGAACATGAGGCACATTTGGAAAAGGTTTTAAGGATGCTAAGAGAGCATGCACTGTATGTTAAGTTTAGCAAGTGCGAATTTTGACTGAATCGGGTAGCGTTTGTCGGACATATAATTTCCGGAGAAGGAATCTCCGTGGATCCGGCAAAGATTGAAGCAGTGATGGATTGGCCGAGACCGACAATAGTTACTGAGGTGCGGAGCTTCCTAGGACTGACAGGGTATTATCGACGATTTGTGGAAGGATTCTCAGCGATAGCCACTTCATTGATGATGTTGCTTAAGAAGGAAAACGAAATTCCGATGGACGGAAAAGCGCAAAGAGAGTTTTCAGGAATTGAATATGAGCCCAAGGCGTTGGATGGAGTTGCTAAAGGACTATGATTGTGATATATTATATTATCCCGGAAAGGCCAATCGGGTAGCGGATGCCTTGAGTCGGAAATCGAGCATCGCGCAATTGTTGGTCAAAGAGTGGATTTTATTGGAGAGATCGCGGCATTCAGAATTTAAGTTCGAGGTAGGACACCTCTCTAGTCTGATGGCGACATTAAGGATTGAACCGGAAGTGCAAGCCAAGATTAAGGCGTTGCAGTCTACAGACCCTGAGATTCAGAAGATTTTGGAGATGGATGGCACTAAGAGGAAACCGGACTTCCAAGTGTCCGAGGACGGAATTCTTAAGTTTCGAGGACGTTATGTGTGCCCGATGATTGGGGACTTAAGGAAGAGATTTTGTCGGAGGCTCACGGGAGCAATTATAGCATTCACCCGGCAAGACTAAGATGTACCGTAATCTCCGACAAGCCTACGGTGGAATGGAATGAAAGTGGACGTGGCCAAGCATGTGGCCAAGTGTTTGACGTGCCAACAAGTGAAGGCACAGCATTGTAAACCTGGCGGAATGTTGCAGCCGTTGGGAATCCCATAATGGAAATGGAAGTACATTACAATGGATTTTGTAACGGGACTGCCAAGAAGCCAGAGGGGACACGACTCTATATGGGTGATAGTGGATAGGTTGACCAAGTCAGCGCACTTCCTGGCGGTGCGAAAGGACTTCGAGTTAGAAAGGCTGGCAGAGCTATATGTACGACAAGTTGTTCGTCTTCATGGGGTACCGGTGTCAATCACTTCAGACCGTGATCCCCGATTTACTGCGAATTTTTGGAAAAGTATGCAATCGACCATGGGGACTAAGTTGCAATTCAGTACGGCCTATCATCCGCAGACGGATGGCCAGTTTGAGAGGACTATTCAGACTTTGGAGGACATGCTGAGAGCATGTGAGTTAGATTTTTCAAGACAAGTGGGAAGAACAGTTACATTTGGTGGAATTTGCCTACAATAACAGTTTTCAGCAGAGTGTCGGGATGGCACCGTTTGAGGCACTATATGGCAGGGTGTGCAGAACACCATTGTGTTGGGATGAAGTGGGGGAAAGAAGTATAATGAGTTTATTCGGCAATCGGTGGAAACAGTAAAGGTTATCCGGGAAAGGTTGAGAACTGCTCAGAGCCGTCAAAAGAACTATGTGGACCGGAGACGTAGGCCTTTGGAGTTTCAAGTAGGGGATCACGTTTCTCTCGAGGTATCGCCGATGAGAGGACTGTCTCGGTTTGACAAGAAAGGGAAACTAAGTCCAAGATATGTAGACCCATATGAGATTTTGGAAAGGATTGGATCGTTAGCATACTGCCTAGCCTTACCACCGAAATTGTCACAAATTCATATCATCTTCCACGTGTCGATGTTAAGGAAGTATGAACCAGACCCGACCCATGAGCTGAATCATGAAGTAATGGACGTGGACGACAGGGTGTCGTACGTGGAAAAGGCAGTTAGGATCGAAGATAGAATAGAGAGAGTGTTGTGAAACAAGAAATTTCCATAGCCAAGGTAATTTGGAAACACCATGGGATTGAAAATGCGACGTGGGAAAGTGAGGAGCTGATGCGACACCAGTACCCCCATTTGTTTGGATAACTGGGTTGGATTGTAAATTTCGAGGACGAAATTTTTGTAAGGGGGGAAGAGTTGTGACATCCCGAATTTCGGCCCATTTTTGGGATTTATAAAACGCGTAATTTGTCAGTGTGCTTATAGTAAAATCTCGCCCGGGAACTGATCACTCCCGGTTATCATTTTAAATTAGAGATTTCGCTAGAATCGCACTCGATCAAATTTGGCCGTTATTTGGACCCCGAACTTGGCAGTCGATTTCCGGGAGTTTCGGGACAAAATAAATTGGACGGTGTCAATATTATGGTAGCCAACGTTGAGATTGTCAGGAATGATGGAAAAATGGGAGTTTTTGACCACGTGCGAATTTGGACTAGTAGGCCTCCCTCGTTATAATTTGGTCTAATTAATTTGGCCTTTGTCCCTTTTTATGTGCGAGGCTTATTTTGGATCGGTAGACCATTTTCGGTTTTTAATTTGGGCCATCAGATCGCATTTAATATTTGAATGAAGTTTATTTTCTTTTATTTCTCTCCCTCTCTCTCTCCTCCGCGCACACGCTCCCCCCCCTTCTGACCGCGCACGTTCCCTCTCACTCTTTCTCTCTCTCTCTCTCTCTCTCTCTCTCTCTCTCTCTCTCCTCTCCCGCACGCAACCCCCCGCGTAAGTCCACTCACGCCCATTCTCCCCTCCTCCTACACCCTCTCTCCTCTCTCTCTCTCTTCTTCCTTCTTCTCTCTTTCTTCTTCCTTTCTTATTTTCTCGCCTCGGTCTTCTTCCTCCCCGACGAGTCGCGTCCTGGACTCCGCTCCGCCCGACGCCGTCCCGTTCGTCGCCAGCCACCGCTCGTCGCCACCGCGCGCCGCCCGACCGTTGCCGGCACCTGTCCGCCGCCGCCACCATAGAAGCCCCCACTCTCTCCCTCCTCCCGGCCGACTGGGTCTCGCTTCACCTTTGCCCACTCGCCGACCGCCCGGGCACGCCGGACCGCCGCGTGCCTCGCCGTCGCCGGCCAGCTCGACCGCCACGCCGCGCCGTCCGCCCGGCCGCCGCCCGATCGTCGCCTTCTCCTCCTCTCGCGCGCGCAGCTGGCAGAGCTCGCCTCTGTTGCCTTTCGCGCCCGACCGCCGCTGTTTTCCGGCTCGCCGCCGGCCCGCGTCGCCGCGCCGCCTCCGCTGCTTGCCGATCGCCGCCGTGTTCCACCACAAACAACCGGCAAGCCCCCTTCCCTCCCCTTTCTCTCTCTCTCTCTCGGTTTGGCCGTGAGAGGCCTTGAGCCGGAGGAGCTCCGCCGCCGCCGTCACTGTTCCGGCGCGGATCCGTCGCCTCGCCCGGCTGTCCAGCCGTTCCATTTCTCTCTCTATCTCTGACCGCGCCCCTCTCTCTCCCTCTCTAGGCCGTGGATTAGCTTAGACCGTCGCCGTCGCTCGCGTTGTTCGCCGGAGCCGCCGCCGCCGTTACTGTTCCGGCGAGGGACCGCCGCTGTCCAGCCGCCATTACCACGTGTTCAGCTCGGTTTGAAGCTTAGGACATCCGGTGAGTTTGACCCTAAGCCCTAATTAGGACAATTTGCATTTCTAGATGGGTTTTAGGGGTTAATTAGGGTATTTTAGGGGTTAAATTGTGGAGGTTGTTAGAGGCTGATATGGTGGCTGATTTCGAGGCTTAGTGTGATGATTTAATTGAGATTTAGAGGCCCGTATTGTGCTGTGAGTCGGCTGGGCATAGGCGCCTTAATTTGGGCGAAAATGTGAATTTGGCGGGTGCAAATTGAGGACCGAGTGGAGGCCGCTATGGGCTGATTTTTGTGGCCCGTTTGGTGACCGAGAATGATGATTTAATTGAGGTTTAGTGGACTATAGTGTGCTGTGATGTGGCGAGGCATAGGTGCCGTGATTTGGACGGAATTGTGGATTTAGCGGGTGAAATTGGGAGACCGAATGGTGGCTGTCTTGGTGGCTATTTTACGGGCTTAGTGCGACAATTTAGTTGAGATTTAGTGACCCGCGAGGTGCCGTGAGATGGCTGGACAGATTGGTTCGGAGTGGTCCAAGTTTGGAGTAAGTTCGGGCTTTAAATATGGATTTTAGTGCGCGCCTCATTTGATCTTTGTGGTGGCTGATTAGAATGATGGTTTGGGGAGTTTAATGGGGCATTTTGAAGATATTTATTGGCCTAGACATTGCGGTATAGTGGCTGGCCACGACAGGATTTGATTTAGGCGAGGCGTGATCAATTTGAAGTTTAATTGTGCAATTACCGGGAATGATCGCATTGATCAATTGACTAGCTAAATGAGCCTTGTTGTGATTGATTTTAGGATGCCATGTTGCTTGTTTAGCGGGACTAAGAATGGAATAGCTTGGCGGGCCTCGAATGCGAGGGTTCTTGTTATCCCGGTTGTGTGGATTGTGCATGGATTGTGTGTCAAGTTGATGCCATGACTGATTTGAATTGATTGTCTGATTGGGCATGTTGATTTATGAAATTGAATATGCGTGGTGCAAATGCGCATGATTGCATCATGATTTGAGTAAGTGGTGCGGTGCAAGTGAATGCCCGAGTGTGAAGTTTATGGCCATGAGTTTGCATCACGAGCATTGGCACGTCATGTGCATTTACAAGTGTGCTCGAGTGACATGTGCATTGTGATCACCTAAAATGCCCTGATGCGTTTAACGCGGGGTTCAGATGAAAATTGGTGCTTGTGAATGTGTGATCACAATAAACCCTGATGCGTTTTACGCGGGGTAGTGAACCCGTCCTGAGGCGTTTAACGCGGGACGATGCCCGGATTGCCGAAGACGGCCAACCCGATGCGTTTACGCGGTTCGGTCCGTATATGGAGATCGGTGTTGCGCCCGATGCGTTTACGCGGGCTAGAGACTTGGGCACGATGCGTTTACGCGGGCCGAGGAAGTGTTGGATAGTGATAGACCTGATGCGTTTTACGCGGGTCGGACCTGATGCGTTTAACGCGGGTCGGAGGAGAAATTGATAAATGGCAAGTATGCTAGAGTGCAAGCGTGCGAAAATGCATTGATGAGGCGTGAGCACGCGTATGAGCACGAGCATAAGCATGACATGCGTTGTGACCAAATGATGTGTACATGTCTTTGCGACCGGGTCCTATGTTTTATGCTTGAACTGTAAGTGCCTAACCCGGGGCAAGGTGAGTGTTGGATTTGGGCCCGAGGGCCTAAGTCAATTATGATTTGCTTGGGGTGTTGATTTAGTACTCGTCAGGAGGTGCACTTTAGCCTAATTTAGGTTTAGGGAATTACTCGCTGAGATTTATTCTCACTGTTGTTGAAACCCAATTTTTCAGACCCCCAGCCTTGAGGATGGCAGGCGTATTGAAACGTTTTGGGAGGAGCCCCGGCTAGATATAGTGTTTGATCGCCGAGCCACGTACCCGCTTTTGATTTTTGAGTGTGGGCTGTATATGAATATTATATATGTTTCCCAATGTCAAAACAAGTGTATATTTATCCGTGCTGGTTGTTGTATGGCTATCCTTGGTTAGGTGTATTTTAATGTACGGGTGGTTTTAATTACTTCCGCATGTGCTTTAAATCTCTGTGTTGGGTGTTGGGTCGGCGACGCGTCCTGGGACGTCGCACACGAATCGACCTTTGCGAGGGATGTGGCGCGCCGAGCAGTGCGGGGCGTGACAGGAACAACATCATCATCCTCATCATCATCCTCACGAAATCAATACAAAAGAAAGGCAACATCTTGGAATCCCAGAAGCAAAATCCCTGTTCATTGTGTCTGCATCAAACCGCAGTTCCAACTCCATCTCAATTTATTAGGCACAAGTCAGGAACGAAAACTTCATCAAGCTCAAAACCTAACAAGAACCTCACCCCTCAACACCAGCCAACGACAGCCAAGTTCAAAGCCCCAAAAAGAAAAGAAAAAAAATGGAAACTTGAAAGCATCTACAGGACTTTGAGCATATCCTTGGCACCACTGAAGGTGAAGGCCCCGCCTTCCTCCAGGTTGAGCACCTTCACGAAGCCGTCCTTTGCGAGCAGCGCGTACCGCCGCGACCGCACCCCGAGCCCCACCAGCTGGTCGTTCAGGTCGAGCTCGCACCCGATTGCCCTCGTGAAGTCCCCGTTCCCGTCCGACAGCAGCATGACATCGTCGCCGATGCCCAGGTTCTCCTTCCACGCCCGCATCACGAAAGCATCGTTCACGGAGATGCAGGCGATGTTGCCCACGCCCTTGGCCTTCGGCTCCCGGGCGCACGCACGAACCCCGGCAGTGCTTCACGCGAGCGGTCGGGGTGAAGGCCCGGGACGGCGAAGAGGATCGACTTCTTCCGGCGGTGAGGCGGAGAGACGGTGGTGGTCCGGGCTCGCCGGCGGGGTCGAAGTAGGTGAGGGTGGCGTCGGGGAGCCTGTCGCCCACGGAGATGGCGGCGCGGGTGGCGGCGGTGGAGAGGCGGAGGGGCTTGCCGGGGGACCGGCGGCAGGGGACGGCGAGGGGGGAGGAGCGGCGGCGTAGCGCCAGAGAGGGGAGAGAGAAGGGAAGAGAGACTGAGAGAGGGAGATGGGTCGGCCCAGAGTGTCAATGGGCCGACCCCCCAACCCTAATGAAACCCCAAATTTTAGGGCCATATTTGAATAAAATTAAGGCCCGACCCCAAAATACCCCAAATTTTAGGGTTGGACCGGGCCGGCGCGGGTCGAGCCGGGCCGGCGCGAGTTTGATTGACACCCCTAGTAAGAACCCTTTTGAGTCGATTCGACGAACGGTCCACTCTTTGCATAAACGGGCATATTATGTGAATCCAGCAACCAAAATCTATTTTTCAATGACAAACCCATATAATGTACACGATAAAGGATTAGAAGAATATTGACAACAAAAGTTGAGGACAAATATTTCTATTTCTATTATACTATTGAACGAGCATTTATATAAAGAATATTTTTTATCTTGTCTAGAAATTAACAACTACTATGAAAAAAAAGAAAAAGAATAAGGTATTTCTACTCAAAGTATAAACCACAGAATTAGTAATTGTTATTTGTTTGATAATTAACGAATGTAGATTAATTGAAATTTGAAATGCCCGTGTAAGTTCACCTCTTATATTTTTCATTTATATTTATGTACATATGCAATGCCATCTATCCGTTCAATAAATATTTTACACAATATTTTTGGAAAATATATTTTCTTAATTAATTCAATATTATTATTTATTGTCTCATTAATTTTAAAATAAGTTCCGTTTTAAACTTATTCACTTCAAAATAACTGATTTTAATGGTTTTTTGTTTAGGACTGTAGTAAGTTATGAATTAACATATAACATTTCTTTTAGGAAAAAAACGTCTGTGCGCCGACAAATAAGCATACTACGATCACCGTTAAATTTTTATTTTTTTTAAAAACTCAAATTACGTAGAACAGGCGAATTTTCGATATTTGAACAGTCATCACACCACTATATCACAACTACTCAATCTTACGATTATGGTAACGCTTTCAATTGATTTGACGAATAGTCCACTTTTTTGCCAAAAGGGACATATTCACAAATTAAGTAACCAAAATCCAATTTTTTTTTCATAAAGAGACTTTATTAATTTAAATCCCTTAAATGAAAATATGGCAACCCAAAAATAAAAACCCACCTTTTGAAAAGTCTATCCATATTTCTATGCATAGAAATAAAGACAGTTGTATTTCCAATTCTTCAACAATTATTGCAAAGTTCTTCAATTCAACTCAAGCATACGATTTTAGTCACATTTTCAAGTAACTCAATAAATAATTGGCTTTTGCGGAAAATGGTATATATGTTCATGAATTTGGAAATTGTGTTTCTAAGAAAGAAGTAATGATTCTTATTCAATTTCTAATGGCAAATCCATATAATCTACGCGATGAAGAATTTGAAGAATATTGATAATCAAAGTTTAGGACGAATATTTCTATGTCTAATGAACTATTGAACAATCAATTGTAAGAAGATTTTTTTTTCTCTTGTTTGGAAATTACCAATGTACTATGAAAAAATAGAAAGGATAGAGTATTTCTACTCCAAGTATAAACCATAGAATATTAGTAGTTATCATTTGCTTGATAATTCGCAAATGTAGATTAATTGAAATTCAAAATGCCCGTGCAAGTTCACGTCTTTGTTTTTCATTTATATTCATATACATATGCAATGCAATCTATTCGTTCAAGAGATACTTCACACAACTTTTTTGGACACACCAGAATATTTTCTTAAGTAATTCAATGTTATTTTTTTTTATTGTCTCATTATTTTTTAGATGAGTTCCGTTTTAAACTTACTCACTTTGAAATATCTAAAAATTTAACGGTAAAAACCGTTAACTAATCATTAGTCGGAGGAACTATCGATGTGTAGTAAGTTATAAATTAACACACGATGTTTCCTTCGGGAAGACATACGTCCATATGCCAACACATAAATAAGTGTCCCGTGCTCATCATTAAAATTTTTAATTCTTTTAAGTTACTCGAATGGTGTAAAACAGGCGGACTTTCGATATTCAAATAGTCATCACACCACACATCGTCAACATCAAAACCAACTCAATTTCCCGATTATGGTAAGAACCCTTTTGAGTTGATTCGACGAAGTCCACTTTTGCATAAACGGGCATATTTTGCGAATTAAGCAACCGAAATCCCTATTTTTCAATGACAAACCCATATAATGTACATGATAAAGGATTAGAAGAATATTGACAATCAAAGTTGAGGAAAATATTTCTATTTCTATTGTAGTATTGAACAAGCATTTATATAAAGAATTTTTTTCTCTTGTCTAAAAATTAACAATTACTATGAAAATAAGAAAGAATAAAGTATTTCTACTCAAAATATAAATCGCATTTGCTTGATAATTCACAAATATAGCTTAATTTAAATTTGAAATGTTCGTGTAAGTTCACCTCTTATTTTTTTCATTTATATCTACGTACATATGCAATGCAATCTATCCGATCAATAAATATTTTACATAATATTTTCGGACATATTACAATATTTTCTTAAGTAATTCAATATTATTTTTTTATTGTCTTATTTCTTTAAGATAAGTTCCGTTTTAAACTTATTCACTTCGAAATAAATGATTTTAACGGTAAAGCTATTTTTTTTTTGGGTCAGTAACGGTAAAATTGTTAACTTATCATTTTTTTGGAGAAACTATCCATGTGTAGTAAGTTATGAATTAACATATAATGTTTCCTTTGGGAAGAAAAACATCCGTACGCCGACAAATAAGGGTACCACGATCACCATTAAATTTTAATTTTTTTTAAGTTACTCAAACTACATAGAGTAGACGGACTTTCAATATTTGAACAATCATTACACCACATACCACCACATCAAAACTATTCAATCTTAATGGTAACGCTTTCAATTGATTTGACAAATAGTCCACTTTTGCCTAAAGGGACATATTCACAAATTAAGTAACCAAAATCCAAAAAAAAATTCGTAAAGAGAATTTATTAAATTAAATCCTTTAAATGAAAATCTAGCAACCCAAAAATGAAAACCCTTCTTTTGAAAAGTCCATCGATATTTCTATGCATAGAAATAAAGACAACCGTATTTCCAATTTTTTTAACAATTATTGTAAAGTTCTTCAATTCAACTCCAGCATACCCATCTTAGTGAAATTTTCAAGTAACTCAATAAATAATTGGCTTTTGCGAAAAATGGTATATATGTTTATGAATTTGGAAATTGGGTTTCTAAGAAGGAAGTAATCATTCTTACCCAATTTCTAATGACAAATCCATATAATCTACGTGATGAAGAATTTGAAGAATATTGACAATCAAAGTTGAAGACGAATATTTCTATGTGTATTGTACTATTGAACAATCAATTGTAAGAAGATTATTGAATTAACAATGTACTATGAAAAAAAGAAGAAGAAAGAATACAACATTTCTACTCCAAGTATAAACCACAAAATATTAGTAATTGTCATTTGCTTGATAATTCGCAAATATAGATTAATTGAAATTTAAAATGCCCGTGCAAGTTCACGTCTTTGTTTTTCATTTATATTCATATATACATGCAATGCGATGTATCCGTTCAATGGATATTTCACACAATTTTTTTTGAACAAGCCGTTATATTTTCTCATGTAATTCAATGCTATTTTTTTATGGTCCCATTTTTTTTTTCAGATAAGTTCCGTTTTAAACTTATTTACTTTGAAACAACCGAATTTAACGGTAAAAACCGTTAACCAATCATTTTCCGGAGGAACTTACCCATGTCCAGTAAATCATGAATTAACGCACAACATTTCCTTTGGGGAAGACATACGTTCCGTACGCCGACAAGTAAATAAGCGTCCCGCGATCACCGTTAAAAATTATAATTTTCTTAACTTAACAGCCGGACTTTCAATATTCGAACAGTCACCGCACCACATTAGAACTACCCAATCCCCCGAATATGGTAACAGCTCCTTTCAACTCGATCCGGCGAACGGTTCACTCTGTGCAAAAATGGGCATGTCCGACGAATTCAGCAACCAAAATCCCCCACCTGCTCTTTTTCGAAAGGGGAAACCCGCATTAAATTCCAACCCATGAAATGGAAGAACCCCCCCGGGGCAATATAGAAAGGGCAAAATCCGGGGCAGGGAAAAACAGCTGGGCATCGATCCGACGGCCAGGAACCCCCCCACCCGGGTCGATCCAACGGCGGACGCGAGCCCCCCGATTCAACTCCAGTTCATAGAGCCCGGCGGAATCCGTCGCCTGGCCTCGGTGGATTCACCTATAAAAGCCCACCCAAACAGTGCCTCCAAACACTCACATTAAAAAAATCCCTCCCCCCCAAAAAAAAAAAACAAGGGCAAAAAAAAAAGAAAAGAATCCTGCTGAATTTCGCTCGCCGAAAAAGAGAGGAGGAGAAAAAAAAAATCGAAAAAGAAAAAACCCTAAAACTCCCCCCTGCAACTCGACAGCTCTCTCTCTCTCTCTCTACCCCCTGCTCGTGGTGCGAAAATCTGGTTCTTGCTCCTTCGTCTTCGTCGTCGTCGTCTTCACTCGATTTCCGATTCGCTTGCCCTCTGCTGTGCGCGCGCGTGTTCTCTAGGGTTCCGGCGGCGGGTGCGGGCGGCGGCGGCGGCGGCGGCTCGCGAGGTCGATGTGAAGATCGGCCCTTCGGGAAGGGAGCGGGTGTCGGAGTTCGCGTGTGGGAGGGAGGGCACGGGGTGTCGTCATGTCGTCGTCGTCGTCCGATAAGGAGCTGGAGGAGCAGCTCGCGGAGGCCGGGAGGAAGCTGCTGCTGGAGCCGCAGGCCCCCGTCGACGAGCTCCTCCCCCTTCTCGACGTAAGCTCTCCTTCCCTTTTCGTCCCCCGTTCTGATTGTTGTCCCGCTCCCCCCTTCTTTCTCGTTTTGTTGTTCGGTGGAACGGGTAATTGGTTGGTTCCGCGGCGAATGTCGCGCGTGGTTTGATCTGCGGGCGGCGTGGCGGCTGCTGTGGGCGGTGCTAGGGCTTTTCCCTGGGGGATACGGTTCGTCTTCGTTTGGCTCGGTTAGGTTTTTTTCCCGGTCGTGCATGGTGCGGTCGGCGTGCATTGGGTCGAGAGTGCGTTGATTCGGAGCCGTTCGGGGGGCGGTGATTGCGCGGCGGGGGGGTGGGGGGGGAGGACTTCAATTGTATGGGGATTGTGGGTTATCGATCATGTTCCTGCCGTTCGTGTGTGAAAATATCTTTCTTGCTTCTTGGAACCTTGGGTGAATGTGGGTTCTCGCTCGTTGCGCAATCTGGTTGCTTTTTTGCGAGAGCTGCATGGTGTTGCTGAGATGGATCTGTCGATAATTGCTGTTTGTTAGGGGCGACACGTGTTCGTAGTTGCATGGATGTGTTGTTGCAGTAAGTGAAGGTTGAATCGAGAGGCAATACATGTTGGTAGTTGCACGGATGTTTTGTTATGGTAAGAGAAGGTTGAATTGAGAGGCAATACGTGTTCGTAGTTGCATGGATGTGTCGTTACAGTAAGAGAAGGTAGAATTGAGTAACCCCTCGTTCTTTTGGTAGGGTAGCCGTTATGACCGTTGATATCGTTGAAGAGGTGTCTGTTGTGAATTCTACTTGTATTTATCGCTGTCAGTTGATTATTTCCTTTTGTATCGATATTTACATTAGGATAAGGTCGAAATTGCTAATCCTTGCGTTGTTGTCGCGTGGCCACTATGACCGTTAAGGCCGTTGGAGAGGTGTCTATTGTGGATTTGTTTCTGTCAATTGATTGTTTCCCGTTATATTTCAATTTATTTCATTAAGAGAGAAGGTTGAATAGAGTAATCCTTGTTTTTTTAGGTAGGAGGCCGTTATGACGTTAGTATCTTTTGTGATTTCAATTTGAGCTTTCCGTAATACGTTGAATAGGTGCCCTTTTGAACTCACTTGAATTTATTGCTGCCAGTTGATATTTTCCTTCGACTTGAGTATTTATGACGAGTTTTTAAGGAAGAATTTTAAGGAATATGTCGATTCAGTAAATGTACGCTTGACTACGGTCCAAAGTACGGACAGCTTACCCAGTTGTTTGATCTTTTCCTTATTCGGAAATTTGCATGTTGATTTTGGTAACCACAAACACGTAAGAATTGGTATTTTGCGTATCTTTGCGTCAATTGATTGCTGATTTTTTCCGCATTGCTTTGGTATTTCGGCAACTTTGAATTTATGATTGGCTATTTGCATGTTTCTTGGAAATTCTAACCGATCTTCTCATTCTGTTTTTGCTTGGCCGTGAAGTTATTTCTTTCCTATTCGTACATCCTCCAATAAGGTGATCGAGTGTTTGATTGTTGTCTTAGGAAACTTATATTCTCTATTTAGCGTTGCCCTTATGTTTGCGTCCATGTCCTTTGTTTTTGAACTTTCTGCGTGCTTCTACGAAGGATAGAAAAGAGTTTATACGGTAGATGGTGCTTTACATATTTTCATGTTGTTCATATTGCGCATGACTATTAGAGTGGATGGTACTATTAACTACTAATTCACCTTTATTTTGCTTTTGCCTGGCAAATGAAGCGAGTTGAAACTTGTCTCTCAAGAGTAGAACAATCCCCAAGCAAATCAATGCAAAAGGCGCTTTCTCCGTCGCAAAAGGCATTAGTGGCTAATAGACTTTTCAGGCACTCAGATGTTGATGTTAAAGTTGCTGTTGCCTCATGCATTAGCGAGATAACAAGGATTAGTGCACCGGAGGCTCCTTATGATGATGACCAAATGAAGGTAATGACCGATCTTATATTAATGATGTTCCTGGATCATTGTGGCCAAATGTTTGGTGACCTAACCTTTAAGCTGTTTTAATTTGAATCTGGCAACAGGAAGTTTTTCAGTTGATCGTGTCATCCTTTCAAAATCTATCTGATAAGTCGAGCCGATCATATGTGAAAAGGGCCTCAATTTTGGAAACTGTCGCAAAGGTCAGGTCCTGCGTTGTAATGCTGGACCTCGAGTGCGATACTCTGATACTTGAAATGTTCGAGCATTTCTTAAAGGAAATAAGGTACGTCAATGCCTGATCCAGGCTTCATGGATAGTTGGGCATAGCTGGTCCTCCACTGTCTTCCTTTTTCTTTTATGGATTTGAATGATCATTTTCCAAGGTGGCATCTGTATAATCTCGCATAATGAATTCTTACTTGTGCCGACTTTGAATCATATTTGCTTAGGAGTTTGTGTCCTTTAGCAATTAAAGTTAGTTCATTTTGGTTGTGAAGGTACCACAAAAGTTTGATTGCAGTTGTGTGTATTGACAACTTGATGTGTCTTATCGGCTTTTTGTCTTTTCTTCTCGTTTCAGTCCTTTGGTTTTCAGTTGTCTCACTTTCCGTTCTATGATGTCTGTTTGGCATATTTATTGTTCAGTATCTGTGTCGGATGCCATTTGTGTGCTTGGAGGAAGTTTTGGATCTATTTGTTATTGAATTAATTGAGTGCATTGGGTGTCCCTATATCCCGATGGGGATTCCAGAATTAGCCTTTTTGGTTTGTATCTTGCAGATTATAAAATTATTGGCGTTCCTTTGGTGGTTTTAATTTCACCTAATATAACAGCATCTATACTTATGTGTTTAACTAATGTTCAACGAACAACGTTCAGGGAGTACCATCCAGAAAATGTCTTTGCATCAATGGAGACAATTATGACACTGGTTATAGAAGAAAGTGAAGATATTTCACCAGAGCTTCTCTCCCCGGTCTTGGCCAGTGTAAAAAAGGACAATGAGGTAAACGTCTTTTCAAGCCAGCTAGATCTCTTGCTTTATTGATGATTCTCCATAACATTATAAATCACACTATTTTTCAGGATGTGCTTCCTATTGCAAAGAAGCTCGGGGAGAAAGTGCTTGAGAAGTGTGCCGTGAAACTGAGACCTTACCTGGCCCAAGCATTGAAATCGTCTGGTGTTGTTTTAGATGATTATAGTAAAGTAATTGCTTCCATATGTCAAGACACAAATGGTGGAGTTGAGCAAACTGATATCCAGGATGTAAGTGAATATAAGTTCCACCTTTAATTTTGGCTGTGTTTGGTTTGTAAGATGTTCTCAGTTTTCATTTTCACGTTAAATGAGAATTTAAATGGTTCTCCATTTTGATTTTCATGAACCCACGAGATGATCTACTCTCCATCTTCAACAAGATATTCCGATATCTATATTTAGTTGCATCTCTTTGTTTTCTTTCTTTCTGTTCTGGCTTGGTGACATTATTCGCATAAATTCTTTTAACGTCCGATTTATGCTTGTTTAGATGGAAAAAGAGAGGTTAGCTGAAGAGCCTTCAACTCAAGATGTTCCTGCACCCGGCGAATCTTCAAAGACAGTTGTGAACAACGGATCTACCCAGCTGGGCAAAGATGATTCTATGGTGGATCCCGTGTCATTGAAGAAGGAAGAAGACGGTAAGGAGAGTGCATCCAAAACTGCTGATGCATCTAGCAATGGTGACCTTGATAAATTGGACAATGAGAAGGCACAGAAAGAAGAATCCAAGCCAGAACAAGCTACCAAGAGAAGAGGTAGGAGAACCAATATTTCATCTAAATCTGTGAAGTCCTCCAACATTTCTCGGGTTGATGATAAGGATGCTGAAAATGTCAAAGACGCTGAGAAAGAACCTGGCAATGATGCTCCAAGTCTGCCACTCGAAGACCTGAAATGTGAGGCAAAATTGCCATCACAAAGTGAAAAGGAGGGTGCCTCTGAGCCATCTACGGATAAAGTGGCTGATGATGAATCCAAAGATGATGTGCCCAAAGATGATGAATCCAAAGATGATGTGCCCAAAGATGATGAATCCAATGTCTCTGCTTTGCCTACCTTAACTAAGGAGATACCTGATGACAGTCAGCCCCAGGAGGCTGGATCACCGAAGGATAAAGAGGATTCGGCTGAAGAGGTGAAACCATCCTCTGTTGACATTTCCAAAAAGGAATCTGCAGAAACAGCTGGTCTTCTAGTAGAAACAGATACGAAAGGAGTGGATGATAGCGCTGATGATATGTCCAGCAAGGAGAGAACCATAACAATAGAGGAAACATCCAAGGAAACATCCAAAGAAGATGATGCGACCAGTGGATCGGATGTAAAAATGTTGAAGCAGTCAGAGAAGAAAGTGAATGCAAGCACCAGCGGTGGGGAAGGTACCTCTAGAAAGAAGCCAGAGGACAGAAGGAAGCTCGCCAAAAGTAGATTGGCTTCTGAGAAGAATGTCAAGAAATCTGCTGGGAAATATGATAAAAAGGTACTTCCACATTGAAATTTGTCTATAATATAAATATTCCTTCACTTGTTTAGTGATGAATATTTTTGCCTATCAGGGAACTCCTTCCTCCCCTAAGGTGGTGAAAAGACCAGTTAAAGATGAGAAGTACCTGGGTGAGACCTCTAAGGACAATTTCAAGAGGAAGCGTAGTTCAGGCAAAGAGGAGGTATGATATGCACTCTGTCCAACTATCTATTTTACATTTTCAACCTTTTCTTGTTTTGCATTTGCAAGTCTTAGAATTGAAGGGCTTGATTAGAGAAGAACTTAAGGAGGAAGTTAGAATCTTAAGCGATAAGAACCATCTATTTGATGGTTCTGATCTTTGTCCTTTCTCCCACCATCTCTGCAAGCTTGTGTTGTACTTAAAGTGGATAGTAGAAGTGCGTATTACTCATTCCTCCCCCAGCTCTACACCACTCCCGGCACTAAAAAGAAAATAGAAAGACTATTCCATAGGATGAAAATCCAGGGTTCTTAGTGACATGATTACTGATTGGTTGGTCATTGGTGTCCCAGGATTCTGAAGCTAAGACTAATGGAGAGGATCTGGTGGGTTCGAAGATTAAAGTTTGGTGGCCTCTTGATAAACAGTACGTATAGATTTTCTGTAGTCTTTCCCTGTGTGCCTGTTCTATTTTGCTAAGTCAAATATTTTAAGTGCTGGCTCTACATCTAACCAAACCGAAAGCCGGTTCTTGTGGTCTCAGTTTTGCTTCTGACTATTTCATAACCTTTCAGGTACTATGAAGGTGTCATTGAGGCTTTTGATAATGTGCAAAAGAAGCATAAGGTGAGATGGCAGTTATGGTTATTACATGCTCTTTTCCTCTAGTATTAGAAGTTGGGGCATTATGTCCAGAAAATTACACCTGCATGCTTTTACAGGTTCTTTATGAGGACGGTGATGTTGAGATATTAAATCTTGAGGCAGAGAAATGGAAGTTAGTTGAAGGCGATTCTGGAGATAAGGTGGGTGCTACTGGATTCAATAACATTAACCTTGTAACCTCAATGTTGTTATTTCTTATGGATAACTGAGTGATGGTTTCTCTCCACAGGGCCAAGCTGCTGATCGTGATAGTTCGGATGCTTCGCCAGAAATGTATGTCTCTTTATTTTTTCCCGACTTCTTGTTTGAGGAAATGATACATTTGACATCATGGAAATTTTTATTTGGTGGAAAATTCTTAATTTAGAGTTTATTTTGGGAAGGCTGCTTCAATATTTTTGAAATCGATACATCTGTAGGATACACGGAACATCCGACTTTCTAGTCTGAATTCGGGGCAGATTTTCTTGTAGTTCATGAATATATTATTCTCCCTTTAAAGCTTTTGGGGCATTCCTTTTTTAAGTGAAGATTTTAGGGAGTTGTCTCTTGTTTTTGGAGATGGATGCCATTGTCTGTTTTAATGCTCTTCTGAAGGACTTTATTAAGATATCTTTTCAGCATGGATAGGTTGTGGCACTTAGATCTCTATATTTGCTTCCCCTGATGTGTGATTGCTGTATCTCATACACATTGTACCGTGTTTTTATTCTTCACTTGATTCCATTCTCCTTTGTACATTCTATAATAGTAGATAGTGTTGTACTGATATCATCTGGTTGCTTCATTCAGGCCTCTTAAGAAAAAGGCGAAAGTGAAGCCTGGGCTGGCTTCAGCAAAGAAAGTGAAGATCGATATGTCGCCCAAGAAGTAAGTTAAATTTTAGATAGACTATTATTGTCCTTGGTTCGTTACATGACTGTTTGACTTTTAATTGCTAGGAGTGGAGGTGCTTCTTCTGGCAAGTCCAAAGCTTCTGCTGCTACAACATCTGGTCACAAGTCTAGGGATGGCAGGAAAACAGATGGCAATGTTGAGAAAGACCGAACCCCTAAAAGTTCTGGTAAGGCAACTTTGAAAACGTCTGGGAAATCCAAGGATACTGAACTCATGACTCTCAAAACCGGCAAATCGAAAGCCAATGATGCCAGTGCAAGAAGTGTTTCGACTAAGTCTGACCGAGAAATCCAGAAAAGTGACAAGTCCATGCGAGCCGATAAGAGTACTTCCAAGGGGAAAGGTCCGAGAAGCCTTGGCAAGGCTAATACCAGTAGTTTCGGAAAGCTCAAACTGGGTTCGGCCAAGCCAAAAGAGGATGAAAGTGAGGATGAAGATTCAGAGGAGACACCTGAAGTCCCTCTAAGTAAGAAAGCAAGGCTGTTGGAGTCTTCAAAGGCGCTGTCAGAGTCTTTGAAATCGCAGGGAGGCAAGTCGAGTACTGGGAAAAAGCGTCGAAAAGGAGCTTAAAATCTGAAAGGGGGGCCTTTGCTGTCTGAATAGAAGGTGTTTTCTCCTTGAGGCACCGGTCCATCTCTCTGGAACTCGTAGGATTTTGCATGTTTGTGGATCTTCCCGAGCTGTGCAGTATTTAAGCAAACAATTCTCTTGGTGGTAGTTAATATTATGGCCAGCATTATATTCAGATAATCTAGATCATTAGCGGTTGTAGAGGGTTAGCTTAGTTTTCCTTTTGCTGTTAGAGAGGAATGCTGTTGTTGGAACTTGACTGCAGAGCGCATTGCTTAGCTTTGTTTCCTTTTGGAAAAAAATGGGGTTATTTACAGATGGCATTAGCTTCATGTTGGTCGACTTAAAGAGGCTTTTCTTTGACAGTAATGTATTGTTAGCGTGCCTCATGATTGATGAGATTTTCGGCCGAATTATTCATCCAGGTCCTAGCACTTGCCCGTTCGATTTGCAAGGTGGGACTGCGGTGGGTATGTGGATGTTAAAGAGTTTCGCGGGTTTCTATAGCGCTTTTGTTCCTGAGTTCTACTTTGACGTGCTTGTAAAATCGATGCCACAAAGATAGCCCACTCTAGTGGCACCAGATTTGCCGAGGTGTCAAAAGAGCAGCTGTGAGAAACGACGGTTGTTCGTTAAGGTTGACGCATAAAGACCCCTTGGGACCTCTTCTCATTACATCTACTACGAGTTAATTGAATGTTTTGCTTCAAATTTCTAGCTCGGCAACAGAACAGCAAGTGGTATTTCGAGGCATGTTTCTGGGACCGGAAAAGATTGTTTAGACCGAGTCATCGGCACTCGACCCGACCTAAGAGTATGGTACTTCGGTCTCGATCGCAGCCTTCTTACTAGCATTTGTAGTGTCAAGTAGGCAGCTGTCCAAGAATTACTTGTCTAGGAGCAAGCTCACGAGAGAGCTGGAGAGCAAATTGATATTGAATTCACGCGATCTCGTGGGTTTTCTGGATTGGAGTTGGGCTCTCTGTTCATCGTCTACGAAGTTGAATTAGCCCCTGGAGCTTCCTTCATGCCTCACGTCCATGTCCAAAATACCGAGAACGTGTGGCCATGTTCTCGTGGCATAACCGTTGGCAAAACATCGGATTCGACATCACCGGAATCCTTGGATAACACTATCGTAGAGGCTCCTCGGTCCGTCTTGGTTTGAAGATTGATATCCCGGGGTTTTCCTAGTGCACAGCCGTTGGTGCTTAAAGATTGAAGCCGATGGCTGCTCGCTTAATTATCTTCTGAACTTTCGGCAATTGAAATGCCATTTGCATCAAACCAATTCACGCATCATCTCTCCTTGCATCGGCTTCTGTTTCTTATTTCAAGACGCGACATCTCCTCCAAGTGGAGTGGTGGAATCTGTTCGACGGGACGAAAATCGGCATGTTAGACCTTGTACTGATGGCGGGCTGACTACCACTGGTCTCCAACTTCTGTGGAGACCCGAGATACTCCTCTCATCTGATTCACTCTTGAGTATCGCCAAACCAATCGCATCTCCTAGATACTCTTAAATTTCATTGACAATTGCACCGCGGCGAACAATAATTACACCGCTAATTGCGAAATCAGGCACGGTGCATCACGCGAATGAAATGAGTCTTAAGAAGACAATTCATCATACGACGCAATACATGAAGTTGGAATATGCTCATGTAATTAATGATACCATCGTTCGTTCGTTTTCCGGATCGGAAGATTTCAGATCAATGGGTACACTTCATCCATCGGTACGAGCACGACACAGGTTATATATATTTAATTAAACCTGGGGTTCTTATCGGGGTCGACGAGTGGCCTTTCTTGATAAATTGAATATTTTCTCAGGGTGGTCCAGTCCTAGTAGCCCCAATTGTGGTCCTTCCAACTACACTAATGTAAGGGTATTCCCGAAGCCTCCTTTATTTTTTGTTTATCTTTTTATTCTTTTTTGGATGATTTTAATTCATCCTTCCCAAACTTTTGCTGGTTGGGGCTTGTTGTCAGGGTCAAAGAAAACCCTAAGGAGGACAATACACATCAGGAAAAGAAACTTGGGTTGATTTCTCTCGATTTGCCTTGCCCCTTATTGGACAATTGAGGGAGGTAGGTGTAGGCAACAAATACAGAATTATGAAATTAGCGGGTATTTCGTGATACTGCGAACTTATCTGAAGTGAGCTTCCTCCTTGTAAAAGAATAATATATAAGATTAGGGTTTTTAAGAGAAGATATTCGAAATGTAATTTATTTACAGGTGGTTTCCTTGAAGCGCGATTGAACCATAGACGGATTTGTCCAAACATCGAAACGAGTGAGCTCTTACATGTTATGCTAACCAAGTTAACGTTAACCGATGCAGAGAATCCGAGACCTCACGCTTCTTGCATCTCTAATTGTGTCATCGTATCGTCCCCATCAAACCCTTAGATATTATTGCATTTCTAATTGTGCCATCTTATCGCCCCCATCGAAACGAGTGAGCTCTACATGTTATGCTAACCAAGTAAACGTTAACCAATGCAGGGAATCCGAGACCTCATGCTTCTTGCATTTCTAATTATGTTATCTCATCACCCCCCATCAAACCCTTCGATATTATTGCATGAAAACTTTCACGAGCGCAGCAGTTGGAAACAAAGCTTTGGCGCATTAAATCTGGATTAACGACAGTACAGTCTTAGAAAGACCGTTGGGAATTATTTGATTATACGGTGTCTAGTGGGTGGAACACGACCATAGGCCTTTGGACAAAGAGATCATGCACCAGCAGCACTTAACATCGGGAGAAACTTTCCAAATGTTGCCAGAATTAGAATCGTGGGTACACCCTATTTACCCTAAACGGAAAAAAAGAGAGGCAAAAGCAGGAGAGCGGCTCGATGCTCATCAGAACCATAGCGTTTTTCCCTTTGTAGCCCATTTACCTATCATCTTTTGTCGGTTCCTTATCCAGATGTGCGTGACAATTACCGCATTTCATGGCCAAAAGACAAATTCTTGTGAAGTGAAAAATGAAACTTTAATTGGGTGGTCCATGGCTCATGCGTGCGGTCCTTACCTATGCCCTAATACTGACAAGTTTGATGTCCTCCATTCAATAAATTTGAGCTTTGATATGTGACAATTACATTACAAAATGGGAAAATTACCAAAAAAGTCCTAAACCTTTTGCAATTGTGCAAATTCAGTCTATCCGGTCACTTTTGACCGGCCGACGCTGACGTGGACGCCGGCCGGACCGGCTAGGGGGAGGCTTGCAGGCGAGGCCGACCTCGCCCAGCGACGGCGAGGCCTCGCCCAGATCTGGCGAGACCTCGCTATTGCTGGGCGAGCTCGACCTCGCTGTTGTTGGGCGAGCTCAACCTCGCCCATGGCCGGCGAGCTCGACCTCGCCCAGCGACGGCGAGGCCTCGCCCAAATCTGGCGAGCCCTCGTCGGCCATGGGCGAAGTCGAGTTTGCCGTTGCCGGGCGAGGTCGAGCTCACCCAGCGACGGTGAAGTCTCGCCAGATCTGGGCGAGGCCTTGCCGTCGCTGGGCGAGCTCGACCTCGCCCATGGCCGGCGAGGTCGACCTTGCCCAGCGACGGCGAGGTCACCTCGTCGGCAAGCCTCCCCCTGGCCGGTCCGGCCAGGGGAAAGAAGGAAATAAAAAAAGAGAAAGGAAAAAAAAAAGTAATGCCACGTCAGCCGACCGGCGTCCACGTCAGCGCTGGCCAGCCAAAAGTGGCCGGATGGACTGAATTGGCATAATTGCAAAAGGTTTAAGACTGAAATGGCTAAAAAAAAGATTTAGGACTGAATTAGCACAATTGCAAAAGGTTTATGACTTTTTTGGTAATTTTCCCATTACAAAATCTTAACCCCATATCTCTCTCTCTCTAATGTGAAAGATGGAATGGGCATTTGTCTTAATCATCTGTACCTTGTGGACTTAAGTACCTCTCTTCAAACGGACAATACAAATCATGTGTTGCACATTGCTTTCCATTCAAATGCTTTTCATTTTGCTGCTGCCAGCAATTTACTTCTTACGAGTGGATTAGCGTCGGTTTTATCCCATTCTATTCCAATCCGTGCTTGGTGCAACAATTTGGAGCTATGTTATCTTCATCTTGCTTGCTTGCTTGCGTGTGCTTGAGAATCGAGCCACGTTAATTTCGAGTTTCTTTTAATGGATAATTACAAATGAAAATTCTCCTATTAAGTTAATAATAATTCATAACTAGAAAATATCAATCTCTTACTTTTTTCTTTTTTCGTTTCTTCTCTTCTATTTTCATCCCAATTCAATCCCAACCAACCATGTCTGATTCACGGGGCCAAACCCTCAAAGAAAGTGCTCCCAATAGTTACTATTCGAGGTGAGTTGCACTTATGAATCAAGCCACAAGTCTCCTAATCAATACAGGATATAGATGGAAAAAATTCTCTCATTCAAATTAGGGATCCACATTAGGCGGGTAGAATCCTAGTGAGGGCGGGCCTTGCAAGTTTGCAGCCGTTTGTATCAAACGATCTAAGAGATGACTCTCACAATATAACACTCACTTTCCCCTGCCGTCCGACATTGCTTTGGGCTATTTTTAACTACCTGCTTGATCTATTTCGGTCAAATTTCCAAAAGAAGTGCTCCAAGTGATGACATGAAATTCGCAAGTTTTTATGAGTCAAATGACAAAAAATTTCAATCTGGAATCGGGGGGCGGCACATTGGATCGTGCCGTCTATGCCTCCCCCAAGTGAATCTCTCTGACTAATCAAATAAATCTTTTACGAATGCTGCAAATTATGTGCGAGTTGGTCATCGTGGCTACATCTTGGGAAGGCCCGGCTCGAGTCGTCTAGGCCCGCCCAGTGAGAGTATCAACAAAAGAAAAAATTTCTAAAAGATTTTATCTAAATGATGTAGAAATGCAGCAAGTGGGGATCTAAAGGGCTACTATAAACATAAGCCCCAAAGATAAGGGTGTTAACCTCACTCTGATTCATTCGTAAAGATGTTGTACATCGGATTAATGAGTGTTTTCAAATTACTTGTTGAGCATATCTAATTTAGGATGATTGGGTTTCCAAGACATTTAGAATATTAATAAATTCATAATCGGTCAAAGATTAACCAGATTTCATTGCGTCTTCAATTGCTAAATTTTCTTAACTAATTACTCAAGAAGTATCTTGAGAATAACAAAATTCTTAACATCGAAAGGATTTTATTAACGAGTGCTTTCAAGACGCTTGTTAAACGTGTTTGATGAGATTTTGAAATACTGATTTTTAAAATGTCCATATCACATCATGAGTATTGTCACTAAACCGACAACTGTATACTTCCTTATCTGGTTTAGCAAAATACATGATGATAATTTAATCTGTACTTTTATAAAAACTTATCCGCGAGTTAGTCGCAGGTAGGACCTATCTCCCGGGTTGACGCAGTCCCATTCTGAAGTGCCAGATTGCCAAGACGACCACACCACTCGAAAGTAAGTTTACATGCACGAGGAATTGACGACACCAATCGAATCGACGGCTAGAAATCAATCCACCAGCGTCTGTTCTTCCCAAGAAATACATCCTGGGGAAGAGGAGAGGAAAGAAAAAAGAAGCTTTTTAGAAAGCGTTTGGACAATTTCTTCAATGATCAAATAAAAAAAAGATAGTGTCGTTTGTTCCCGCGACTTCTCGTAATTCATCTTGTCATACTCAATATTTTTTTCTTATGTCTGACAAGTATTTGTACGCTGACAATTAGGATGGAAGATTTGTGCGAAAAAAAATGACACTTATCAAGCTAACTCGGTATGAAATAGTCTAAAGTAGAGCCTGACTTGGATCCTTAGTGGTGATTACCAAGGGTTCCTCACCAAAGCAGGTGAAGCCGAAACTTTCGACTAGGGCTGCTCCGCCTGTCTAGGTATATGTACCTAAAAGGCTGATAGGATTGTGTTTCTTATTTTAACGTACCGGTTCTTGCACGCCCAACCTCCTAATTAAGAAGAAAGTTATTCTTCCCTCTCCCTAAGGAATACTCCCCGGTTTAATGTCCCAAAGTTCAGACAAAACAGTTTAAGGTCAACGGTATGAAATAACCCAATTTTCAAAATATAAATTTTCTTTAATGGTGTTATTTAACAGGTGTCCAGAGGTTATTAAAATCTTTTTCTTTTGCCTGTTTTGGGTAATTGGCAATAGAAGTGAACCTTCAATCGCTCCGGTTTCCTCATTTAACCAAAAGGGCAAAGACGAGCACGCTCTCTCTCTCCACAGTCCACACACACATTTTCTCTTTCCTTTTTTGCAGTGGTTTTGCCATTTTCGGTCCATGGCCGTCGTTCACTGTACGATTCATTCTGCAACATCTGGTACGCTATCCCCGAAACCTGTAGACACCTTGCATGTGTGTTTGTGTGCCTGTGTCTCTGGAGACAGAGAGAGAGAAAGAGAGTGGGGTTTGGTTTTGTTGCTCTTGTTTTGGGTGTTCTTGACGGGGGGGAAAACCCTAGCTGTCACCGACACGCGATGATGAATCTCTTTGATGTTTAGAGACTCCTAAAGTAACTCTCCTCAAATGGGTATCTCCACCATCTCCACAGATCTGATTTCTCCTCCTCCTCTTCTTCTTCTTCTTCTTCTTCTGAATTCTGCTCCATTGTCTTGCTGTTCTCTTGCATCATCTCTTTGTTAGGGTTGATATGGGGCATAACAAGAACTTGACAGAAGAGAGTGAGCACACAGAGGTAATTGTATAGAGGCTATACCTTTGCTTTTGTGTGCTCATTTCTCTTTTCGTCAAGCTTCCCGTTGCCCGACTCTCTCTCTCTCTCTCTCTCTCTCTCTCTCTCTCTCTCTCTCTGTGGCTTTCTATGTGGGACTGGCAATGAGCCAAAGCAAAAGAAAACTGAGAACGCGCGACTGGTTCACATGGGTTCTGTGAGTCTGGGTTTGATTAAGCTGTGAAAGCTTTTTCCTTTGTTTCCTTTTGGATTTTTTAAGCTTGATGATCAGCAACAGTTAGCAGCTTCAGAGAGCGTGACTTTCGATGGGGTAATTAATGCCCTTTACTGTGCGGATTTAACGGAAAATTGCATATTTTATGCGAGACCGTTCAGGTAATTAATAATCTTCATTGTTATTTATTTATTGCATTATTTTGGTCTTAGACTCAGAGAGGAATACCCTGTCCTTCGACTCTTCTACAGTTTGATTTTCTTGCATGCAATATGGAACAGGGAAAGCATGACATAGTTAATGTCCATAAGAATGCTTATTTTCATGTCTTATAATCTGTTCTAGTTCTTGGTCTCTAGCCAGATTAAGTGGCTTTTTACTGTATTTTTCAAATTAACATGCTAGAAAACCTTCTTAGCTAGTTCATACTCCCTCTTCCATTCTCAATAAATATAGGATTTGGAGAAGGACAACAGTTCTAGAGCCATCAAACTGTGGGATGAGAGACACTTCGAGTAAACAAGATGTAGTCTGATGATCAAGCCACTACTGGAATATGTCTTGGCGAGTTTGTGGATTATATTCATCGTTTATCTCTCATCTTCTCTGGGTTCTTGCAGATAAGAAATGCTCCTTTGGAGTCCCGTTGAAAATAATCGGGTGAAAGAATTGATGGCACCGAGAGAGCAACTGTTTACTGTCGGTTTAATTTTCCCTCATTTGTTTGCACGGCTAATTTTGTTTGTGTTAATAAGGAGAGGCGATTTTTATCTTTTTGATGGATTATAGCTTGATAGGAACCTAGCTATAGGAGTCCCGTGAGGAAACTCACTTAGTATTTTCGTTCTTTTAAGTCATTTCTTTCCTTCTTTTGATGGTTCAAGGATGATAAGGATGATGAATAATTGAGTTCTCTCTCTCTCTCTCTCTCTCTCTCTCTCTCTCTCTCTCTCTATCATGCGCACGCTAGCGCAAAATATGATAGCCTTGGTGAGGTACCACATTGATATCAAAGCATCGGGCTTAAGCCCTCCACCAAGAGCCAAGGGTAAATCCCTTTCACAAAGAAGGTAGGCCCAACTGGGCGGTGGGGGTATTAGTTCCATGATTTGGGAATCTTCTTGAATCTTGGCACAAGCAGTTATACAAGGCTGATTTGGAGTCAAGTCTCTTACATATTTAGATGGCGTTCTGCTAAAGTATGATTACTGTAGAAATGGTACTTCTCAAGCTATGAAATATAGTTTATGTGAAGTATTGACCTTCTTCCATGTCTCTTGGGGATCAGAATTTGAGATATATAGTTTTCATGGACAAAAGTAGAAGAATACTGGGGCGAATATTTTCTTCTTTGATCGATCTAGCTTTGTTCCACTAAATCCTTTGTTTGTTTGCTGCAAGAGTTTGTAGATTCTTGGCTACTACTTAGCAACCCCTAGTCTGTCCTTATACTTGCTCCTTAACATACATCAACTGAGATGTCCCACCAACTAAAATAGTTGTTTCTTCCAAGAAACATGCTTGACATATACTGTTTTTATCAGAGAAGCAGTCTAGAGAGCAATTCCACACATTTTTATTGTCCTTTTTGTGATTTTCTTGCATATAACTTGTGTTTATTCTCTCATTCTCTTGAGGATGAAAATATGTCCTAGTAGTACAAGCAAGTCGTGGCTTACACACAAGGTAGAGTTTCCTGAGAAGCAAGGCAAAGAAATGAAAGATAAGGGTAGTGGCACAACAGAGGTATGTATGAGGTTGCTCTTCTATTTCCGAACATTATATCATGGTGGCCGCTGGGTTTTACAATTGGGAGTCGAACAGGCTGTAGGTACTTAATGAACAAACCTTGTGGTGAAAGGGTTCGATAGTGCTTAATTTTTCATGATTTGTGTCATAGTGAGTTGTTGGCTTTACTAAATTTGCACGCTGTGATATATGAATATATGAATAGAACAGTTGCTTCATCATTTTGTGAAGGTGTGTAATATTCCATGATTTATGACATCATACATATATATGTAGTTTAACATTTGGATGATCACTTTGTATGGTAGAGATAGTTTTTTAGGTGGCACTTTTACGGAAAAAAGAAGAAATGCTTTGTTGCTTATCCTATCTTCTGTTCTCACACATCACATGTTTCCTGTACATTTAGTGTTTCCCTTGTAGCTTGTCTAACATATCACATGTTTCCTGTTCCATTAGCGTCTCTTTTGTGGTACTTATAGAGCATTATTATGGTGCATAATTTGCTGATGCATATGTTGACCGAAGAGACTTTGAGAGAAATTTTGTGGTTTACCTGCTTGTAGAGTTTGTCGATGTCATCTACATTTGGCCAACTATATTAATCAACATAAAATTGATCCTTTGAAGGACTTTGTGCTTATTCCTTTTCATCTTGCACTAATCAATTGCTTTTACGATGTGGAGATACTTTTTATGGAACTTATCTATCCATCTTTCCTTTTCACCATATGTTTGTAATTGGGTTTTCATCCTACTTTGCTAGTTGGCAAATTCTCATTTTGATGATCTAATCCATGATATGATAGTCGAAGTGGTTTCTTTAGTTTTCATTTGCTTGTCCAATTATTGAAATTTGGAGCTAGAACATTTGGCAAAATGCTCGATGATAACGAGTGTGAATCCCAGAGAACTGCTTCTCGAACCTAAACCGGTGGTGGTATTAATACGGCACATGTAAGTTGTGATGCATTATTCAGGTGAAGATATGGTACTTCTTCAATGTATTCAATTATATTTTTCCATTGTTGGGTGCTTCTGTCTTATTTCTTTCTGGTGTACTTGTTGGGAAGGTTTTGTATTGATTGTTATTTTCTCCATCCTGCTATTTCTGACTGAGAGTCACGGGATGCTTCAGTGTTGATTGGGATTACAGTTCATAAGAATTACATTATACGGGCTTTTATTGGAACATTATCGTAAATTACTTCATGAAATGGAACAGTATTGGTCTTATTTAAGGTGAAGAACTAGTTTTTTTCCTTTTTACCTTTTTGCCATGAAGAGGTAGATAGGCTTTGACATGATATGAAACCTTGTCTTCTTACTTTTGGTATTGCTGCTTAAGGTTCTTCTTTTACTTTCTTTGCCTTAACAGCTTATTATGAATTTTTAGTTATAGATGGGGGACTTCTCTAATTGCATATCCCCTTCTACATTTCAGATTTAGTTCTTTAGGTCTCAAATAAAAGTGGTGATCCCATAAGAAATTCTAGTACTTAATCACACATTTGACATGCTTGTACTGGACTTGCACAAGGATATGAGTGCATTTGGGCTCAAGTCTCATGTCTTACCTGTTCATTTTGAAAGTGAACGAACAGGTGAAGAACGCGGGCCTTTGCGTCCATTTTCTGGGGAAATGGACGAGAAGGGGATGAGCAAGGGGGAGAGAGAGAGGGGCGACGGCTGGTGGCTGGAGGGTGGGTGACTCAAGGTGGTGTTGTGCGTGCGGCGGTGGTGATTGGGACTCCAGTAGTTTGGTAGCTTGGTCACAGTACATGTTACGAGGTGTAGGAGCAACACCTCACATTACAAAATTTGCATTTGAGTAGTTGGAAATTATGTTCTTCTTATTGTTTTTATTTGCCAATGAAACTTTTAGTAATTGGAAGAATACCATGTGCACCAGAGGCTTAGAAAATTAATCACACAAGACCTTGTTGCATCCTTCATTAACTTAGCTTATCTTAGATTAGATGTTCTATCATCATGTGTAACATTGCATAACAAAAGTATAGGGTGATGAGAGTCACAACTATCAATCTGCATACGTATTCTACATATTGTAAATGCTAGGTCTACCAGAAGTTGGTATTACTCTCGTGGTTGCGTCGCATGGCACGCCCAGGTGTGAACTTTATTCATTAAGTTCTCTATCCTAATCAACTTTAACCTATTGTCGAATTTGGCAACTTGTACATCATATGTATCAATCTTTGCAAACGATTGTAATCATTTGATGGGAGACCGACTGTGTTTAATAATATTAATCAGTCTACCATGGAATTCAATATAAACAAGAAGAATTTTAGTGAAATTAGGAAAGTTGCTGCAAATCATTTATATGTTAGAATTCATGCATGCCCAAGTTGTGGAGAAGTCTAATACAATGGAAAATGGGATGGATAGCAATGAAAATATTGTATGGTATGGTAAGCAAGTTTTGCTTTTTGAAAATTTAACTTTATGTAATTGTTAGTGTGCATCATAACTTTACCATACTTAATAAGAGGTACTCGAAAGAAAGAAAAGAAAGAAAAATTTACCTATGAAGTGCGCTTCTTATTTTATATTTAGTATATTTATCAGTATTGTAACTAGATAAAACCGGTGTGACCAATGAAAAAGGTTATAATGTTATTTTAATATCTTGATGCTATGTCTGGGACACCATCATGAAGAAAATTATGAGAGTAAACACTACAAATTTGAAATTTTCCTCCTCTCTCCTCTCACAATATTTTCAAATTTTTAATTATTTTGCGCCCAAATTTTGATTCCATTCACTTTCTCTCCTTTTCCAAACAGACTCGAAAAGTAAAGAAATAAAACAACAAATACTTTTTTGAAAGTCCCATGAGATATTCTACTGATCGAATGAAAATGTTGTCCGTCATATTCGTTGAGCTGTATCTATGTTGCTAGTATAGGTTGAGATATATAGTATTCGAGATATATATATATATATATATATATATATATATATATTGTTTACATATATATATTATTTATCTGATGTGTAACTTTACAAATCTAAGGTTGTGTCCCGTTTGTGCGATTTCAGGGTTTGCACTGTCTCGGACGACGCACCGAAGGAGAATATCAATCTTTTGAGTGGTTCTAGGGATTGATGTATCGCTAGTTTTATGCTGGATATATGTATGCTCTAGGCAATTGCGCTACATTAATTAAGGTCAAAATTGTAAGTATGTTTCCCGGATATATTATTTTTTGATTGGTCTCTCTTCCAAATTAATGAGGAATAAACTGATATGTCAATGTACTCTTTTAACTAGTCAGAGACCGAAAAAGGTCCAAGGGCTATTGCAATTGAAAAATGGATTATGGAAATTTTGCTATGTGATGGCCAAGAGAGCTGCTGATTATAGTGACACATGAAAGAGTTAGGGTCGAAGATCACTTCCGGCTTGGTTGCTCAGAAGATCGCTTCTTTCCTGATTTCTAAAGTAGAATGAGTTTGAATGTTGATTAGAGCCTTTCACATACCCTATCCAAGGAAAGCAACCCCGCCGCCGCCCCCCAATCTATTCAAGTGTGTAGTGGGAGAGGAGAGAGGGGTCGAGGGCTCCCTTCGCATTTTTTGAAGGTTTACAAATAGGGTGAAGCTGAAAATAGGGGTGAGCATCGGTCCAGGGAGCATTGGTTCAGGGTTCGACCGTTTCTGGTCTGGTTCCCAGAGAGAGTGGGCCAGTACCTAGTCTTGGGACCCTTGGAACCGACATTGTGTGGGCTGATCCTTTGTACTTGGGCTTTGGGGTTGGTCTAACCCGAATCAACTTTCTATATATATTTTGTCAAAGCCCTAGGCTCCTCCTCTTTTAGGCTGCTGATTTATAGTGGTGACGAAGGTGGTGACTTTGTACGGAAGAATCGGTGGGACTTAATGGCACGAGTTTTCCACAATGGACATCGTCATTGTGCTTTTCTTTCTTGGGGCTTAGGGTAAGAATAAAGATGATGGAGGAGTTTACTGGGGGGGTTTCGCTAAGCACGAGATTGTCCTTCGATTGGATGGATGCAAATAATAAATGATGAAAATAACAGCATATTTGCGCCGTTTAAAATAAAAAAAAAAACCCATTGTCTCTCTTCGCTCGCTTTTCTTCGCTGGATCTCTTGACTCTGATTGCTCACCTCACCAGCACCAGCTCAGATGGTGACATCGCTCACCTCTCTTGGCCCACCTCACGAACGCAACTCGCTCACCTCTCTTCCCTCGCCCCACGATGCAACTTAGCCGGTGAGTTCCCGATTTGTGCTTGATTTGAGAGCTTAAAGCTCGTGTGAGTTCTCAATTTGAGATGGGTATTTATTTTTCCACTTATGTTTCGTGGTTTGTGCTTGATATGAGAGCTTCAAGTCATTAGAAAATTCTCTTTCTTAGTGATGATAATGCTTCCTTATCTATGGAGTAAAGTCCATTTGGTGATAATTCTCGTGAGAAATCTTGCTTTTTGTGTTTTTTGAACCTCGAATAGTCGTATGATGATCTGCTGCTTGTATGCTTTTCCTTGAAGCAGATGCTCAATTTCTTTCCTTTAATATTTGCATGTGATAAATCATGTTTTGACTTTGCTCTACTAGTCATTCATTTGACTGTATAATTGTGGTTTTGATTGTTGCACGTGTCTTTAGGTGTCCTAAGTGATAAATGTTGGTTGGATTTTGTACTAGAAAATGATCTTATATTTTGCGGACTTTGATGATAATGATGATATACTGATTTTGCAATTAATAATTACATGTTAGTACCGAAGTATTTACATGAACTAGATGAATCCATATAACTATTGTTAAGTATCAATTATGTTTGTTGTTTGTTTTATTTTCAGGTGTTCAGAATTTGAAATAATCTTTTAAAAATGAACAAGATACGAAGTTGTATAATTCATGGTTTATGTTACGTATGTTGAACTTTTTATTATTTAATTTTATTTCACATGTTCGTCTTCTATGGTTTGTTGCCTTTGGCAAGTGGAGATTTCTCCTGTTGGCTTATCTTAAATTTCTATTTGATTTGTACCGGTGTTCATAGTTTGGTTGCTCAATATATGTAATTTCAAAGAGTATGTTTTCCCTGTCAAGGAATATAAAAAATGAAACAAAGAAAACGAATCAGTTGGTCCTGGGTTGACCTAGAACTAGACCGAACCCACAGGGTTGATCCAATCCTCGGTCCCTGGTCCCAAAAATTGGGGTTCCAACATTGTGCGGGTTGGTCCTTGGGTTAGGTGTTGGATTAGCTCAACCCGGACCATGCTCTCCCCTAGCTGAAATCGAGAGAGAAAGTCACTCACTTCAAAACTACCTAAAAGAATATCTCGGCCTCATAAAAAAGGTGGGCGAAGGATGTTTGTTGTAATCTAGTCCCATCCTTTCTCTTGAAAAAGGCTTCGAAAGATTGCATCAACTACTAAATGATAGGTCGTATTGAACGATGAACTAATTATAGCAAAGCCCGTGTATCTATTGCCGATTAGAATTGGCTTAGGTTACAACTTCTTTGACCTTTCGGCACTGGGTAGGTGTCAATCACATTAATTGTCTTTTGGCTTTCCCTCTTGGATCAAGCATACATATTTCCGGTACAATTGCATTGGCCTATCGCCGAATTTGTGCATCGAGAGAGATTTGCAGCACCTCACACTTGGGTCCGAGTTTGAGTTTGGCTAGAAAAGAAGAGAGATAGGGGGAAAAGATGAATCCTAGTTCTTATTTGGTATATGTTAAAAAATTCTAAGATACTTACATTTGTCAGATACTTTGATGTTTAGGTTCCTACAAGGTCCATTCTCTTAGTATCTTGTTGCGGTTAATCAATAAAGAGTCGTGAGTAATTAAAAAAAGAAAAACATGTAGCATCCTATGACAAGCTCAATTGGTTAATTCGGAAGCCATAAGTTTACTAGGTAAATAAAATTCTCGAACACTCACTCGATACTTTGATGAAATTTGAGGGATACTCTATATTTAGCATTGGGTATGTGCATGTAAAGTCCTAAAAATTATAAAGAAAATATGCTCAAGTCCTTAAATTTTTAGCTAGTGGAATTAGGTATTAAAATTTGTTCAAAAAATGTAATCACATGATTTCATTAATTCTATTAATTTCGAGTGACAGAAAATATGAGATGACTTTCTAAAATTGGTTGAGGAATAATTGGCGATGATGTGGTGCCACATAAGAGAATAACACAAAAAGAGAAGAGATGGGGGCAAGCTCTCGCACGACGGAGGCACCATTGCTGGCCATCACTGCGTAATGACCGACCCCAGCCCTCATCAAGTAGGTCGATATTGGCACAATCCTAAAACGAAACTCTAACTCGAGCAAAAGGCCAAGTGACATTTGGAGACATTTCAGGAATGTCAAAGACACCTCCAATCACTTCAAGGCATGACCAATCCATCGTCGTCGTCCTGGACTGTACAAGCTAGGAACAGTTGCTGCACTGTCCATAATTCAGCTAGTTAAGAACCAGGCCCCATGCTTGGTGATCGTGACAATCCACGCCTGAATCAGCCTCATGCGTAGGGAAGGAAAAGGGGTTACATTTGGGATAGCTCTCATTCCAAAGCCCTCTCATCAATTGTAAGAAAATCACCCAATCAATTTAAAACTTGTTGTACGGATATCAATTCAATCCTAAATTTTTAAATTTTGTCAATTTAGTTCTAAACCTTTACGTGGATTCTAATATAGTCATTCCAATCATTTTTCGTTGGAGAATCACTGATGTGAGGATGTGCCACGTAGGATGATCAGCGATGATTGGACCGCCACGTCAACGATTTTTGGCGAAAATTGACCGAAGGGACTACATTATAATTTTATGCAAAGATTTTGAAGTAAATTGACAAAATTCAAAAGTTTAGGTCTGAATTGACATCCGTCTAATGGGTTTGGGACTGATTGGATAATTTCCCCTTAAATTGTTTGATTGATTTCAAATCCATTGTATATTTTGACTATCAAGTCTTAAATCCATCTTAATTAGTGAACCGGCTGCAACCACAACTCATTTATTAGAATCCCATGTACTACAGATTTCAAATTAAAAAAATTTACAGTCAGGAAATATAGATTATGATAATTTAACATCAAATAATAGAAGACAATATGTGATTTAGGAATCCTATATTTGTTTTTTGGCCAAAGAAGACTGTCTATTCATTCAAGTATTTAGTTCTGAAGAACAAGGATAACAAGCTTCAAGACAACGAAGGTCCCAAAAGGGTTGGGGAGCTTAGAAAGCCAATTAAAATGGAGAGTCATTTTTCGGTGGGCTTTCGCAATCCAGTCCGCTGCTTGATTGGCTTTAGAGGGGCAATGGGTCATTGAGAAACCTTTTAAATGGGCCGGCAAGAATTTGCACTCCTCAAATAAGCCCTAGAGAGCCCATGGGCTTTTGTTGTAGAGTTGGTAAAATTAGATAAGTAATTCTAGGTGTTTAAAAAAAATATGGATTATTTGCAATAGTTTCTCAAGTTTGGAATTACTCGGATCCCAGAACCGCTCAAAAATCCTACAAGACTTGTTGGGTTGTCAGAATAAGCTAGATGGAATTAGGGGTTCGATTTATTATTTCAAATTATTAACATATAATTAAATTAGTTAAGTATACTTATCTTATTAAATTTTCATAGTAAATTTACCTAATCCAATCCCAATAATACACACATCGACTCATCTTCTCTTATCAACTCATTCTCATATCTTTCCCATAATTCATGCTTCCCCCACATTGATGAAAAACAAAGTAATTGAACACCGTTTTTGTTCTCATGAAGAGAAATATTTTTTTATTCCTATTCTCTTTTCCATTCCCAATTTTCAAATCAACTCTGTTTTTCTTTTCCAAGTTTCCTCTCTTTTTTTAAAAAGAAATTTGGGGAATTAATGTTATAGGAAATAGTCTTCTCTTGAAGATGACATTTGAATCAGTCGAATGGACTGTTACCTGTCACGACAAGGCATTAGGCCCACTAACGAAGTTCAATCGAAATGGGTACCAAATTGGCCAACAGATTCGGGGCTCCACTTGTTGCAATACCATGGGCCTCGTGGAGCCCGCAGAGTTTCCAAGAAGTTCACAAGCAACATCTATATATGTACACACGTATTGATTTTTATTAATTTTTGGCAATATATCTCCGATTAATAATGTCAATGTGATAAAAAGTAACAAAGAGAGACAATTCAGCAAAGGGTGATTTGGAAAACAAATATATAAATAGTCATAGAGGGTAAAGGCTTATCCCATATCACCTGAGCATGCTCGAGCAATCCCGAGTCTGCACAAGTCGAAGCCGTCTAGACTTTGCTTTAGTGTTTAGTGGTCTTTTCACACTCCATATAGGAGACAAACCCAGTTAATAATATATTTATGATTCCTTCTCCGTCCTTGGATATCTTAACGGTTTGTTGAATTTCATATCAAATTTCAAAAGAAAACCATTTTACTTAACTAACGTTTTTATAGAAATAAATCCTATTCGGTAGGTTCACTCTGCAAAGATCCATCTGTATATATATCATCATTTACATCTAGGGATGAATCGAAAAAGAAGTTCTAATCTCTTGTGATGCGTCGGTTGTGTCGTGCAAACGCCTTTATGTTGGGAATTAAACTTTCGTCTCGTGATTAATGAACAGAAATTTTGTTACACCACGACTCAGACTTTTCAGTCGAGATCAGTTTCCTCCTTACTAGTCATAACTCACATCACATATCCATAACTCCATGCTATGCTCCAAACCCGGAAGTCAACTCAGATCACGTGACATGTCGGAAGCTATACGGTGCCAAACAAGGTGCGCGAAGCACGTCGCCATCCAAGTTCAACGATATGGACAGATATAGCAACTTGTCCATGGCATTATCATCCAGTAAATTATTGCCGTCCTGATGTGACTCGGAGATTTTTCATTTCTACTTAGCTTATTTAAGAAGCAACGCCGGAAATTGTCCGCCACACAACGAGGGAAACAAGTAGGCTCTGGAATTACACAGTATAGCTTCATTAATTTCGGTTTTGACACTATCCTTTTTCGCGGCAAGTTTAATTGCAGTAATGGAATAAGATCATAATATAACGAATTTTACGTTGTAATTTAATAGAGTTGTAATAACTCTTACGTTGTTTGGTTTAAGTAACGTGATATCTGCTTCATTATTTGGTTCCATGCATAACATTTGTTGTAAGAGAGGAATAACATCAGAATTTCCAGTACCCCAAAAATCAGAATTAGACATAACATAACAATCATCACTTTAATAGTCAATTAGGAATTTTCATGAAAATAATTTATCTATGATTATCATTAAAAGTTAAGCACATGCATGGAATGTGATTCTATCAAAATAAACATTAGTATGGTAATAATCACTTTAATAGTCAATCATGAGTGGAACCCTATCCATATTATTTCAATCATACTATTAGTTATGTAATAACTAATTAACTTAATTATAAACACAAATTATAAATTTGAGCATTAACTATTATAATTAGTAATTAATAAAATCAACCATTATTGCGCAAATTATTATATCATGAGTAATTTTTAATGTAATAACTCATTATGCATTATCAAGAAAACATAATTACTAATACATAAATTATTTAATAATCATTTGGTATTTTATTTGATTAATGATATTTTATGTGATTATGTCAAAACAAATATAATTGGCATTACAATTATATCAACAAACTTAATAAGTTATTATTTTCATAAATTTATTTATTAATTAATAATCTAATATTAATAGAGTGAGTGGGAGAGAAAGGGCTGGGTATTTTGAGAATAGTTATTACAGCCTCTGACCGTAAAAACTATTATAGTTTTGGCAATAGTTGAGACTACATTGTAATAACTTTTACCGTAAGCAAACATTATAATAGTCAGTTGGCCTACAATAAATCTGTAATTTAATAGTCATCACTGTAATAAAATATATTGTGAGATTAGTTTGAAAATTGAGGGATTATTTGTATTGACATATTAAAAGTTTAAAGTAACTTTTTATTATCCTACCAAAATATAAATGTTAAACGAGTTTTAAAAAGTCATTAAAAAAATTATATGGAAGTCCATATATAAGCATTGATATATTATGAAATTTCAGGTGCTTAAGAATAAAGAAAAAGGTCAAGGTGTGTGCTTCATAAGATTTAGGGAAAATTCTAAAAAGGGGCCTGAAGTAAAGTCATTTTCTTAAATAAGGGCCTGAAGTGGCCAAATCGTCTCAAATAAGGACCTTTGACCGGCCGGTGACTATTCCGTCGTTGGAGAAGGGGTATTTTAGTCAAAAAAGTTATAAGTATATATTATTTATTTTTTTACTTTCTTTTTCTTGTCCTTTTCTTTTCCTTTTTTGTTTTTCTTTTTCGTTTTTTCTTCTTCCTTCCCAGCAGTTACTGCGTTGGCTGGCGACCTCCGTCGGCCTCCGGCAAGGGCTGCCCTCGCCGGCGTCGGGTGAGGGTCGCCTCGCCTAGGCTAGGTAGGCGGGGGTGACCCTTGCCAAATTTGGTGAGGGTTGCCTTGGCTTGGCCTCGCCAGCCCAGGCGAGGGCGAGGGTTGCCCTCGCCCGTGTTGGGCGAGGGTCGCCTCGCCTGGGTTGGCCTCGCCCTCGCCCGACGCCGGCGAGGGCGACCCTCGCTAGCCCAGGGGAGGGTGGCCCTCGCTCGAGGCCGGTGAGAGAGAAGGGTTGTAAAAGAAAACAGAAATTGAAAATTTTAAAAAAGAAAAAGAAAAACAAATCTAAAAGAGAACCAGAAAGAGAGAGAGAGAGAGAAGGTTTGAAGATTCAAAAAAGGGTTGAAGATTTGAAGATTAAAACTAGGGGTGAGCGGTTCCCGGTCCGGTCCGGTTCCAAGGTGGAACCGGGAACCGGACCGAGAAAACCGGTTCCCAATTTTGGGAACCGCGGACCGGACCGGTTGGTTCTAGGACCGGGAACCGGACCGGACCGTCGGTCCGGTCCGGTTCCGGTCCGGTCCAATGGAACCGGTTACTTAGAGTTTAGGATTTTTTTTTTGTCAAACACTTAAGGTTTGGTTCACATTTTACTAATTTTTATTTTATGTCAATGAAGTTCACTTAGGGTTTAATTCACATTTTACCATTTTTTATCAATGAATTTATGATAATGAAGTTCACCTAGAGTTTAGTTCACATTTTATTAATTTTTTTAAAGAAAAAAATTACAAAAATATATATTAAATAGTCGGTCCGGTCCGGTCGGTCCGGTCCGGTCCGGTTCCCCCTTGGAACCGGGAACCGGACCTCCCGGAAACCGGTTCCGCTTTTAGGAACCGGGAACCGGACCGATAGTCCCGAGAACCGGACCAAACTCGTCGGTCCGGTCCGGTCCGGTCCGGTCCCGGTTTGGGCGGTCCAAGTTGCTCACCCCTAATTAAAACCATCACCCTCCGATTTTCATGGACGAGGGTCATCCACCCTTTGCAGGGGCCAAGTCAAGGGCTGCTGGCCCTCACTTATTTGCTCGATGGTAGCACCACTACTTGCCACCACCGCATGAGGGTGGGCTCACCTCTAAACTTAATTTCTCTAGAAAATTACCCAATCAATTATAAACATATTGTACGAATACCAATTTAATTTCAAACTTTTTAATTTTGCCAATTTAATTATAAACCTTTGTGCGAAATTTCAAGGTTGTCCTTCTGGTAAATTTTCACCGGAAATTGTCAATGTGGTGGTGTAGTCATTGCCAACTATCCCACGTGGCACATAGCCATCAACCAAAAAGACTACATCGGAATTTTACATAAAGATTTAGGTTTAAATTGACAAAATTGAAAAATTTAGGATAGGATTTGCATCCATACAATAGGTTTGGTACTAATTGGACAATTTCCCCTTAATTTCTTGGCCCGCCATTAGGTTCAGGTGAGGCGCCTACAATGATATTAGAGCTAGTTAGGGGATGATGGACACCAAAATATCTCTGATTTCATATCTTCGTGTATGGGTTATTCCACTAGTAAATAAGTTTTGCTCAACTTCATACTAGCATAGCTTGTTCTAAAGTCATGAGGGCACAAGTGAGCTTCGACCCAAACAGAGAATATTACGTTGGCAGCAGACCTGGACAGGCTGCGTACGACAGTATATACGAAACTCAAGTTAGGATGTCAAGCACCAAATAAGTCTCGTGCAACCTCAAACTAATACAATACTTTATAAAGCTTGTGGATGCGGGTGATCCAACCTGCCAAAGCAGATTATATTGTGCAAGCAACTGGTCGGCCTAGGGTTGCGGACAAGCCTCCGACTTCACCCCATTATCATGTCTAATCATATCTTTAGCACACAATCGTGCATCATAAAGATTTGAAATATGGTTGGCCAGCAAATTTATGCTTGTCTCCTTTCTTAAGCATACATAATCAAATGGCGATTGAAACTCCTTTCACTTGGCTTTGAAATGTGGCCGCCTCGCATGGCTCCTCTAAAGCCATTTGTCTATTCAGTTTTCGAAGTCATCACATTATGATGCACAGAGTCAGAACATATATTATGACAATGATTGTGTTATCATGAGCAGATATTATCGTTGCTGCAGAAGCTTCCAAAGTTCATGTCCTTCTGAACTCCCCATGATTGAGAGAATCGCCCTCGGTTTTTGTGGCACAACAAATGCTTGCCCTTGTATTTTCTATAACACGTCTTCTCTTAGGTTAGATAAGGTTATTTATCCAATAATTTGGGTACATCGTTGAAGACACGAAGGAACGTCATTCGGGCAATCATCAATTAAAATGCTTAAATTTATTTTGATTCTTGAGTTAAACAAGGACACAAAAATGGTATTATTAAATTCTTAAATCTGTTTTGTGTAGTTTCCTATTTGTGAAAGACGACTAAGGTTAGTTACAATAGTAACTAACACGAAAAATTTGGACGTTAAAGGGTGCTTAGGCCCTCCAATTTTTATCGGTAGGCCATAAGGCCCTATTAATGTGACTTTGGAAGGGAGTGGCCCTATTTGCCTAGCCTGCAATCTGAACCAAGGACAGGTTTTTGCTTTTGACGAAGTTAGAAATGAAGATACAACTAAATATAATGAGAGAAATTTGGCTTAGGGTGCTACCTGACCCCGATACCAAACGAAAATCACTAAGAGTATGGTCAATCAAATATTGCAAGACTATAAACGATAAGGCGGATAAAATATACATAGAATGAGTTAGCTTGAGCATGTCTTTTTAAGATGGAATCAGTGTGTTCTTCTATTGTTTAACAGGTATACGATCGAATTGAGCTAATACAATGATTCAAGACAATAGTTTCTCCCCACATAATTATTTGACTTGATGTATCTAGTATAGACGGGTTAGAATACTCCAAGGACTAAAATGGACAATTTTCAAAAGGTTTAGGACTCAATTGGCTCATTTGAATAGTTTAGGACTAAATTAGCAAATGTCAAAAGGTTTAGGACTAAATTGGCACAATTAAGATATTTAGGACTGAATTGATCGCCGTACAATAGGTTTATGACTTTTTGGACAATTATCCTCAGCTTTAGAGGCTCTAGATCTTCACTGCCCAACCTCAGATTTTAATTGTTAAATTTCAAAAATTAAAGTAAGAAGTCTCATCTCACACCATGTCAAAATTGAATTGTTAGATGCCACTAGCGATTTATTATTTCATAGTGTCCATTTTGCTGACCTCTCTAATATGCTCGGCCTTGATGCTTTAGAAAGCTGCATTTAATAATACAACGTCATGATGGTTTACTTTGTATTATTACTATCATTATTATTAACAACAAAATACATTCTTTAGAAACCCAACATATAGTTTTCATATTTTCCTCGACAAAAAAGTGCATTATTGCAGATCATATCATTGTTTATTTTTCTCCAGCTACCGAGCGGGCAGGCTGTCCTATGTTGTTTAAGTAAGTGATTGACCGAATGATAAACTTAGGACAAAATTTCGTTCTCAGAGCATTTTAAGCTCTAGAGATTCTGCCAAAGCATTTTGCTAAAACGATATGTTAACTACAACAGAGAATACATCATCGCCTTAATCCTCAATAAAATACCCTACATCTACACGAACTAATAACATAAAATAATCGGATTAACTTAGGAAATTTTTGCCATTTTTCATTCATGCAACTTGACGCACGCTAAAATGGCAATGCCACGATTAATGGACTACTTCTTACTAAGTCGCTAGCTGTGCTTGTAATGTGAATTTATTTATTATGTCTATCTATTATTATAATTGAGGGGCTTAACCATAGAGGCTCGAATTAGAGTCAGTTGTTCGGTATTTGTTCCTTTCTCTAATCAGGTGAATTCTTCGTAAAGTGATTGAGGCATTTCAATTAACTAATATGGCACCTCTCTTTGGTGAATCGATTGGCTTGTCTCTTGATTTTTTTTATTGGATAATTAGATTATTGTCTCAATCTCACTCTTTAACTAATGTTTTTGTACATCTACCATTTCTAACCTAAAGTTTCTACTGATATATATATATATATATATATATATATATATATATATATATATATATTGCGGTAAGAACGTTATACGTCAAGATGAGGCAGGGAGTATCATTCGCATTTGGTTGATGCCGTCTTCTTAGGTGCACGAGTTGGTTCTTTTCTTCTCTTCAATTTGAAGTGGAAAAATATAGAATTATTTTATTTTCTTGAAAAAATTCGAACTGTATCTGGTGGCATGACTTCTTAAAATTATTTTTTAAGATTATTCCTCTTACCTTTTCATCCCAAATTAGAAAGTATGTAATAGGTGATATTATTATTTTTTAATGATTGATAGCCAAAAAAACAATTTCTTAGACCTAACTCAATAATAAAAAAGCCTAACAAATTAGCAAGGGAAAATATGACTGAGATAATTCGAAGCTAAGTTCTTATTATTTTGTTATTTTTCCCCTTCATTTTTGAATAGAAAAAAAAGAAGAAATTTAGCTTTAATCATAACTTCATTTGTTTTGTGTCCTTTTTCAATCATAAATTTTACTGATTTTTTTATTATTTTTATATCTCACCTGACTAAGTTCAACCAATTTTTGATTCATTTCATGACGATAGATTATTTTATGCTAAATATTGCTCCATCAACACATAACATATTTCATGTCTAAAGAAAAATTGGTTAACGATAAGGTCATTTTATACTCTAGCACTATCCATATAAGAGGTTTTGTGAATGATAAGTGTAGTCATTTGTGGCTTAATTTTTGCTGAATCCGTTGTTGTGGAGTTCGGATCAAAGCTCAAGATTGTGTAATATGGGAGAGCGATGATAGTCTAAGAATGCTCTGAATCATGGTTTGGTTTGACAACCCGGCCACACTTAGGTCGAATCGCTGGCCAACGTCCTAGAAAGCGTAAAAGCTTTTTGGGCATTGCTAGGATGTCCAACCCCTATTTGTTAGGGTATCCAGACTGGGGTGGGTACCCAAACTGCTTTTGTCCGGGTACCCGACACGAACGCATTTTTGAAGCAGTTTTTCTTTCTTAAGTAAAATTTCTCTCAAATAGAAAAGAACACTAGCTATTTGAGCCTATTTGAGTTTTCTAGCAAAAACTTGGTGAGAGAAACCTGAGTGTATCTGAGGTTTGTGTATTGGGGCTTGTAGAACACATAGGGGATTAATTGTAACTCGGTAACTTTTCGGCTGATAGTGGATTCTTTGAGTGGCCTCTCATAGTGGAATAAGAACCAACATTCTGGTCGAACCATGTAAATCTCAAATATTCTTTAGCGGTTCTCATTGATTTCTCTAGTAATTCCTTCTTCTCGGATAAGATTTGAATTGCAAGATCCATTAATTTCAATATTATTGTGTGACATCCTCAATCCAACGATGCTTAATTATGTATCTTTGGACCGTTAATCTTCGAACAAGTGGATATAAGCCAAGCATTGAAAGCCCAACGAAGGTCCGCGCCCAAGACAAGCCCAAGGGACTTGTTCGGTCTTATTAGGCGCCATTCAAGAGGGTAAAGCCCATCTTGCCCACATTTGACCCTTTGGTGATTTTTAGTAGATTGTACATTAATGTGCCATGTGCATGATTAGTCTTCTAAGTTTAGTAACCTATGGTTTAGCATTTAATGCACCTTCTAGAAGCTTTGTTTGGGGAAAGACCAAAATTTGGTCTTGTTTAGAAGAGGTTGGGCGCCATTTTAGGAGAGGAGGGGAAGAGATCAACTTAGTTGGTTTTTAGTTTGGTTCCCTTGGTTAGTCCCCAACTAAATGCTTGAGCCTATTTGAGTAGCCATGATAGCCTAAGTGTGAGATTTGTTGAGGAAGCTTTCAAGATGGCCTCTTGACCATGAATTTGCTTGGATGTGAGCAAATTAAAGAGGCCTAGGCTCGGGTAGATAGGAGAGTCGTAAATGCAATTGCATTATTGCTTTCTCTCAAGCTCAAGGAAGTCTTCTCTTTTTCTCTCATTTCTCTCATTTCACTCCCTCTCACTTACTCTCATTTCTCTCTTTCTCTCACTCACCCCTTCTCTCTCACGCCCTCTTCTCGCCACCGCCGCTCGCCACCATGCCGTCCACCGCCACGCCGCGCCATCCGCTTGTCACCATCGTCGTCACGCCATCCACTCGTCGCCACTGTCGTCACGCCATCCTCTTGACCGCTCACCGCCGACCGCACCTCTTTGCCATAGCCGTTCGTTTGTCGTCATCTGTAGTTCAATCGGTGTAGTAAGTAGTTCTTTTAATCCGTGGATAGGTGTTATTCTACGTATTTCGAACCTAGGTTGATTCTTATTTGAGCTTGTTCTACTATGATATTGCTTAGGTCGTAGGTAGATCATCTATACCTTGGATTGGACTTGGTTCTACGTAGTTGGATTAAGTTTCGAGTTTAGGTTCCATGATTGTTAGGGTTGATTATTGCTTGTTCTCGGAAGAGGAAGCCGTATAGCAATTTTGTATGGTTTACTTGTGAAATGTTTTCGCTATTCTTATTCTCGTTATTAATTGCCATGTGAGTTTATATGTTTCCTTGATGCATGTATATGTTATGGTGATCAAAGTGAAGTGTATGCGCTCATGTGACTGTTTAGTGTAATAGAAGTCTCATGTTGTCACATAATTATGGATTTATGAGAAACCGATGTTGTATGTCATCTTGCGTATGTCCATCTTTACAAGAAAGGTTTGTAAGTGAAGTGTGTGCAATTCGCATGTTGAAGGATTGTAGTTGTTCACGTGTGATTATTTTTGTGTATTTTTATGTGTGCGGGATTTTAGATGTTCTAACCGTGTGAGCACTAAACACTTTTGCATTGGCTAAAGTGAAAGATAATAATTGGCTCGAGTACTTGATGTGCTTGCGTGATCACATAAATGGTTCCGTGCCCGTATGATTGCGGGAAACGAAACCCGATGGATTTCGGATGCCGTTTGCGAATAGATTTCGGAACGATGCTCTTAAGTGAATGGCATCTTCGAGTGAGGTCGAGATGTTGCCATGCCCGATGGGGCGAGACGATGCCCGGTTACGCTAGAAGACTACCGACGTGAGTGTCGGTCATGGCCGTAAGCGGTCGTAACAATCGGAACATGTGTGGATGCATTGTGCATGAATATGTGATATGAAGTATTCTTGATTACTATGTGTATTTGCCGCATGCCAATTGGAAGCGAGGCTTCACGTGTGATTACTTGGGTGAATTTTATGTGCCAACGAGAGGTAAGAATTCACGTGTGATTATTTGATGGTATTTTTGGCATACCGAGAAGATGAGGTTATCTTTCATGTATATAAATAAGGCAAAGCAAAGACTTTGCTATTGATTTGCCATCGACTTGTAAGTCCTATGTTTGGTGTGTTTTCGAGGTGAGGTATCCTCTTACACGAGGCTTATAGGATTTACTTATTGAGTTTTACTCATTTATTGTTGTTCACTTCTTTTCAGGCTCGTAGAGATGTATAGCCGCTTCGTCCAATTTGGGTACCCTGTTACTAAGGATGTGGACGTTACTAAGGTTGTGATAGCGAGGAGTGATATTACCAATAATAAGTGTACCACTACGATATGGGTTGATGAGGGCCTAAAGCACTTGGTTGCTCATTGTTTTGTAGCCTGGTTCGTATGGTTCGATGGGGATCTCTTCGGTCCTCTTCGTGGGTTCAACGGACTCCCGGGTAACCTTGGTGGAGCCCCAATGGACCCCATGGTGGGAAATCCTCCTGATGGCGTTGTGAGCGACCCCGAGTCCGACCCGGACTATGATCCCGAGCCCCAAAACATAGAGAATCGGTCTCCCGTGGTGGAACCACTTTTTGGCAGCCGCCCTCATAGATAGAGGAGCTAGGACTGACCCCGACCTCTTTTGATTGAAATCGGAAAAGGCTCGTAGTAGTGGGCTTGTATTTAGCTAACTTCCGATTGTTAATGATGCATACATACATACATATATATATATATATATATATACATATATATATATATATATATATATATAGTGTGTTTTGTCTACGTGTTTTCCTTGTTATCTGTTTGTTGTTGTTGATTAGGCGATGTTCAAGTACGCTTCCACATGTGCTTAATTGAAAGATAAAAGAAATGGGTTGGCGACGCCTCCTGGGATGTTGCAATTCAATAAGCTCGCGAGTGTCGCACGCCTGAGGCTCGGGGAGATCGGATATGGGATGTGACATGTTGAGTCGTCGATCTTAATCTCACTCCCTAGTTTTATCCATTTATCTTTAAAAAGTAGTTAAAAGAAAGCTGGTCACGAGGATGATAACAAGTCTTACATGCTTGAGCATGTAGATATCGATGTAATGTTGATCATCGAGATTTCAATGCCTCATTTATTCGATTTTGAGATTTTTGCTAGTGATGGTTTGCTAAATTTTATAAATATATACTTCTATCCTTTGAATTTATATTAGGTCCACTCTCAGTATAAAATATTGTTTACATATTTACCGTTGAATAGTTGACATGTGAAAGAACTCAATTACAGAACTAACTTTAAACACACTTCTCTCTCGTCAAATGGTTAATGTGTAATCACTTTTTTACATTGGCAGTAAATCCAATAATAATAATAATAATCTTTATATATCTTTTTTATTGTATGATCGAGATAAAGTTGATGTACTATCCAGTTTCATTCGAAACCTGTTAGAGGGTCAGCGTTCATTGTGATGGGATAGCCTAATGCAATACACGAGTCTCTCAACCACCTTGTTGATTTAATTTCCTACTTTACATTCGATATTTGATGCTATCTAAGATTTAGATTATTCAATTGGAGTTATTGTTCTATTTTTTATCTACTTTGCGCGTTGAACTTTTGTTTAGGCTGCCTATAAAATAATGACTACCAAAATTATTTCTTTTTTAAATGATGAAATCGATTTTTATGGGTAACCAATAAAACCTATAAACCTAATTAGTAGAAAGGGTTAAGTGCCTTGAATAACCCTAAAATGATCAAAATGCAGCTCGAAAATTCATTAGGGTCTAAGGTACCATTTGTTTTACCAGTACCGTTTGTTTTGCAAAAAAAAATCAATTTGAAATTTTTTTTTTAAAAATGATTGATTATATTGTTTGGAATAATTAGCCAAGAAAAAATATTTTCATTATCGACGATAATTTATGCGTAAAATGAAAATATTTATTATTAATTCATTTTTGTAACCGATACAAACGATTATATTTAGGAAATTATTTGTCAAATTATTTATTTTCCGCGAAATAAATAAAACCTAGATAAATTAAAATTTTCCTTCCCTAGTATTAATTAGGTCTACCTGGGATTCAACATCCACCCAAACCCAACAACATTTCTTTCTTTTGTTTTCTTTTTTTTTATTGTCCTTTCCATTTTATTCTAATTGGTTTTTGGACCGCGCTTTTTCCACTCCTCCTTTGACTTAAATACTCCCATTTTTTGTGTTTTGACCATACTATCCTTTATAGAGCCCACCATTTCTAGTACAACTCTACAAAAGTGATATTTTTTTATAATTTAGATATCGTTTCTTTTTTTTTCCTTGCGGGACTCACTTTCATTCTTATTCTTTTTTTCATGCCTTTGACGTCTTAATTCTTCACTCTTGCAAATCGCCTTTGGCCTCCATTGTCATCAAAGAAAATAGATTACCTTAATTCTCCTAAGATCAAACAACCAGATTAAACATATCTTATATCAGTATTTCCAACAAGTCAATTAATGAGAAGCAACAACAGCATCAAGAACTTATGGAAACGATAGTAAGAAATTGAACCCAGAGGAAGAAAAAGTTTATAAGATGTAAGTATGTTGTAGACTACAAAGCAATTATGCAATTGATTCACAAACACTGTTTTGATGCACACTATGCTCTAAACGCATAATTAAATCACAAAATCAAGAATTTTCACGACCCCAAAGTCAAATTCACTTTTAAGAAAAAATATCAAGAAATACTCAATAGAGACTAGGATGAGCATGATTTGAGAACAAGAAAAGTAAAAAGAACAAAAAAACAAGCTTTCGCCAAAACCGTACCTCTGATAATGAATGAGGAGTGTGCGGATTGCTAAAGTAAGCAGTTTTTTGGGGATTGTAGATGCAAGATAGATTTACTGAAGAAGAAGGAGAAGGAGTGGGAGGCCTAAGAGAATGGCTTGTCAAAGAGAAAATATAGAGATGATTTGCAGAAACGAAGAACTGAAACGAGGAAAGAAAGAAGAAAAAGGAAAGTGGGACCCGCAAGGAAAAAGAAGAAGGATCGAATAATTAAAAAAATCACTCTTCTAGAGTTGTATCAAAAGTTGTGGGCCCCACAAGGGATGGTATGGTCAAAACACACACACAAAAAAAAGGAGTGTATGAGCCAAAGGAGAAGTGGAAAAAGCGCGCCCCTTTGTTTTTCTAACAACATGTCCCACACCCATCTCTTCGCGATCAGAAGATCTTATGGTGTTTGGGCCACGCATTTTGCCTCGTTATGGGGGGTTGTTGGGTGCTTAGAGAGGTCCCTCCACTCAGACATATTCTATCTCTTCAATAATGAAGATATTCTATTTTATAACGTACCCCAATAATAAAGCATATAATATTTCCGAAAAGGCGGGTGCATTGGACCTTTACTTAAAATTGAAATAGACTAATTTTACGTGCGAAGAAAGATTTTTATTTTTTTATTTTTGTCGTGATTTATAGAATTCTTGGAGCCAGTCCTCTTGGCTTATGCTCCTTGATATTATTGGGGCACGTATTCAAATCGGTCCGACGGTCAGCGACCTACTCTCTTCCAGGTGGAAGGTTTTCGAATGTTGACGAAAATCGAGAGGATTATGGGTGGATAAAGATTTCTTTGTAAAAGGGACCCGTCGTAGAATTGTTTAATTGAGGTATGAATGCTAATTCAATCTTGAACTTTCTAATTTTATCAATTTAGTCCTAAATTTTTGTACAAAATTTCAATGTAGTCATTCCGGGCGATTTTTGCTGGAAATTGATGATCTAGTGATGTGAATGTTAGACGATAAGCATTAACTGAACCACATGTCAGTCATTTTCATCAAAAATTTAAAAGTATTATGAACTAACGACACAAAAAATTCACAACGAGCGGTTAGACATGACATGCGTTGTTCAACGAAAATGGCATTAAAAAAAAAAAATATATATATATATATATATATATATATATATATATATATATAACCAAACATTGATTTCAATTACAAAACCTTACAATAAACTAAAAACATGTTAAAAGATTTTATTGTTAAACAACGATATATGTATGCAAACAAAACCTACATATATGATGGAAAAAAGATTTTTAAAATTGGTCTGTTTTAGAAATTTGAAGAATCGTGATGTGAAGTGTTGGAAATTCAAATTATTTTCGAATCACGATTTCTTTACCACAACAATATACTATGTGCATTTCATGAAATTTATCAAGTAAAACTTTTTGGTCGAAACAATATTTCGGGTTTGCTTCGTCATACATAGAGGCAACCTGAGAAAATTAGCGCATTGGCAATTGCAGACTTTCTTTAATTGAGTTGCTTAACAAGTGTCAGAGCCACGATAAATTCCTTTTAATTGCAATCCGGTTGAAGAATAATCAAGTTAATAATCAAGGTTAAAATCACCCAATAGTGTTGAATTGCTGCCCAAGAAATGCGTTGGCAAGCATTAGGCACTAATTGCGCTGAACATGCCAGGCCGACGATTGATTAAATTCTTTACCAAACTTAATTAAATACTGCTTTTTTGGTTCCAAAAATTGAGTGTGAACGGTTGACTTCTTGTTTTCTTTATTTTCCCTATTCTTACAAAGAAGAAAAATCAAGATAGTCCAGTCCAATTCAAAGAAGGAAGAAAATGCATAAGGAAAGGAAGAAATAAGAACATTTACCATGTAAGATTTTTCACCAGAGATTTATCATAAGTTGGGTTTAATACTGTAAAGACACCACAAATACCATGACCCCTTTTGGGTGTCATAACTTTTCAATCGATTACTTGAGCCTTATAACTTAAAAAAGAAATTCACTACAAGTGTCACGATACGTCGGATTTCCTACATTTACGACGAATAACTTTTTTAAAAGTTATAATATTCAAACGAGCACCGTACGAAAGTTACAACAATCAAGTAATCGATTGAATATAATTAAACTAAGCACCGCATAAAAGTTACGACAGTCGTGCTACTCCTATTGAAGCATTTTAAAGAAAATCAAAATAAATGGTACAAATTCCCTATTGCATGGAATTAAAGTCAACTCTTTCTTTCGACCGTTTGTATTATTCCTATTGACTTTGCTTGCCCTAGACCCCACCAATAACGGGTCATCAAAATGCAACTTTTTATTATTCAAACTAAGCCCAAGTGCGACGTGTCCAAGCGCGAGCTGCTCTATGCAAATGTTTCTTCGTGTCCTATTCCAAGGTGAGCGCACACTCCTTTGTCGGCAACCCATTTGAATATTCTAATGAATTGTAGAAGAAAAAATCTTCACGCACCAACTCACAAGTGCTATTGGAGATGGAGAACAAGACGGGGAACGAAAACTCGCAAATGAAAAGAATAAACGGCGGAATATTACGAAGGTACGATTTGGTCATAAAAGTATAGGTTAATATCATAAAAAACCTTAAATTGATATATATATATATATAACAAATTTACCCAAAATTAATTTTTTGACCACTAAAAACCCTAAATTGGTACACCCATAACATATTTATCTAAAACTAATTTTTTTACAATCGAAAACCTCAAACTGGTATATTTGTAATAAATTTACTCGCATTTAGTTTCTGTTAAATTAGATTAATACCACGAAAAATTACAAACAGGTACACCTGTGACAAACGAGGATAAAACCTCAAGCCGGTACACCTGTCAAACTGCCACGTGTCATCTAACTAAGCAATTTGACGGTAAAATTTAATCAAAACTAATCAAGGGTAAATTTGTCACAGGTGTACCAGTTTGAGGTTTTTGGTGGTCATAAAATTAGTTTAGGGTAAATTTGTTAGAGGTATACTAGTTTAGAGTTTTTCGTAGTATTAACCCTAAAAGTACAACATTTAATTTATTTCCCTTTTAAGCTAAAAAATAATTTTGCATCTATCTTTATTGTCATTCTATATGGCAGAACAAACCTACAATATGATTTAAATTTCTTTAGCGATAGAAATTCCCATAAAAAAGCCCATATGCGCAAGAAGGTGCACACATTTAGGTAAGATTCGATGATGCTCGAAAATGTAATTCAACTATGAATTACATCTCCGACACTTTAAATCACGATTCTTTAAATCTCTAGCACTTTCCACGCATAAACCTAAGTATTTCTTAATTTTGGTAAGTTAAAAATCCTTCTTATTTCACAAAAAATTTAAGTTGATTTCCAAAATTTACCAAATTATCAAACGTTTATTTTTTTTCTCAAAATACTTAGTATTCTATATGGCAAGTCAAGTCCTTATTTCATGAAAAATTTAGTCCGTTTTTTTTTCTCAAATCAACCAAATTCTTTCAAACATCACATTGCAAAAATCTCCTTAATCGACCCTATTTTCAAGTTTGCAAAGGTCCTCCTAAATTGACCAATTTTTAAGTTCTTTTCACATGCAATGCCTGTACTTTTTCGGAGTTTACGATACAATAATGACCTGAAAAAAAATGAAAGAGAAAAGAAGTGTCCCAACTAATAAACACATGTACGCACGTCTTTTAGGAGCCACGAAAACTTGACATTGTGGTGCAATGGCGACCTCAACGAACAACCATGGCCCCATCTCCTCTTCCATGACCTGAGGAAGATAAAACCCTAGCCACTGAAGAAAATAAGAGATGGGTCAATACAGACATGCACAACACCAAACTCTAAAACCAATCACCAAGCTTGTGATTTTTCTTTTTTCTTAAATCGATCTCTTGTCCTTCCCTCTTCTAGATGAACATTTATATCATTAATTATATTCAAAAGATTCCCAGCAAAAAAGGGAAAAAAAAAACAAACTTGTGTATCGAAAGGATCATATATTATGCGATTACAATCGAATTTTACTTCTTTTGCGATTCAAGCTCCTGGGTAGAAGTTGACAGAATCACGAATATTTGACACGGACAAAGTTGCTATCCCATAAACAGTACAATTCCAATACCGGCGAAAGATAGATAAAAGGATTTGATATTACTTCTCAGAAGAATCAACCACATGAGTACACGACCTGACAACCAAACATATAGGTACCTTTTCCAATTCAATTTGGTCTACACAAAAAGAAATAAATCGATCCATTTTGGAAAACCCTTGATTTATTTTTCGTGCCGCTGCCAATAATATCATAGAGAGACCACTAAAAGGCGCTATCATAGCCCTATTATTCTGTGCTTTATAGTCCTAGAAAAGCTTTTAACTTTAGTCATAAATAATCACTAAAGCGTCTCCGTTGTAATCTTCTGATTCAAGAATAAATTACGTGGCCTCGGTTGTCCCACATTTTACACGGACCCCTCCCTTTCCAAGGTGCTGCCGTTGCATATTAAAAACTTCTCTTTCTGAGACTTCCATTCTGTGTGCGCTCTCTATCTCTCAAAAAGACCAAAAGACCACCGGGTGCTCCAATGGTAACAATTGCACTGACGACACAAATCCAACTTCCTCCCGTTTTCCGATCTTTTTCCAAAACCTCTCCTTAATGCCCTTGCAATCAAAGCCCTCCTCCATATAATCCCTTCTCTTTCACTCCCCCTTCCCTTCTCTTTCTACAATGGGATCTCTCCAGATCACCATCTCCTCCCTCCTCTCATGGATTCCATTACTCACTGCTGCTTCAGTCAACCCCTCCTCCCAAAACCCCCCCACACCAATCTTGACCTGTAACTGTTGACAGAACCCAAGAAGAAGGAGGAGGAGGGAAAGACAGAGCCGAAGCAGGGTCCTCCTGCTCCGGAGACCGAGAGATCTGGTTGCCAACATCACATCCAGTCCCTTTTTCTTTCTTGGATCCGAACGGCAATGGAGGAGAGCGACAGGAAGCTGATTTTCCAGAAGTACGAGATGGGGAGGTTCCTGGGGAAGGGAACGTTCGCCAAGGTCTACTACGGCAAGAACCTCCAGACCGGAGAGAGCGTCGCTATTAAGGTCATCAGCAAGGACCACGTCCAGAAGGAAGGCATGATGGAACAGATCAAGCGCGAGATCTCCGTCATGAGGCTCGTCCGCCACCCGAACGTCGTCGAACTGAAGGAGGTCATGGCCACCAGGACCAAGATCTTCGTAGTGATGGAGTATGTTCGCGGCGGCGAGCTCTTCGCCAAGGTGGCGCGGGGGAAGCTGAAGGAGGATCTCGCCCGCAAGTACTTCCAGCAGCTCATCTCCGCCGTCGACTTCTGCCACAGCCGCGGGGTCTCGCACCGCGACCTGAAGCCGGAGAACCTGCTGCTTGACGAGAACGGGGACCTCAAGGTCTCCGACTTCGGCCTCTCGGCCCTGCCGGAGCAGCTCCGCCACGATGGGCTCCTCCACACACGGTGTGGCACGCCAGCCTACGTCGCCCCCGAGGTCCTGCGGAAGAAGGGCTACGATGGGTCGAGGGCGGATATCTGGTCGTGCGGTGTGGTTCTGTACGTCCTCCTCGCAGGGTTCCTGCCATTCCAGGATGAGAACGTGATGAAGATGTACCGAAAGGTGTTCAAGGCCGAGTTTGAGTTCCCGCCATGGTTCTCGACGGACACGAGGCGGCTTGTGTCGAGGCTGCTTGTGTCCGATCCCGAGAAGCGGATCACAATCCCTGCAATAATGCGTAACCCCTGGTTCCGGAAAGGATTCTGCCAGCCATTGGCTTTCTCGATTCCAGACCCGGGATCAGAGAACCCATCGGGCGAGAGAGAAGCAGAGGAGGAAAAGCTAGCGAATTCAGAGTCGATTAAATCCAATAAGGTCCCGTCGTCCCCGAAGTTCTTCAACGCATTCGAGTTCATCTCATCGATGTCTTCGGGCTTCGACCTGTCGAGCCTCTTCGAGACAAAGCAGAAGGCCGGGTCCATGTTCACCTCTAAGTGCTCGGCAACATCGATCATGTCGAAGATCGAGGGGCTTGCGAAGGGGTTAAGCTTCAAGGTCGCGAGCGTGAAGGACTTCAAGATAAGGCTGCAGGGACCAGTTGAGGGGCGGAAGGGGCGGCTGTCGGTGACAGCGGAGGTCTTCGAGGTGGCGCCAGAGGTCGCGGTGGTTGAATTCTGCAAGTCGGCCGGGGACACGTTGGAGTACTTGAAATTCTGCGAAGAAGACGTTAGGCCTGCGCTCAAGGACATAGTTTGGTCGTGGCAAGGGGACAACATTAGCCACTGCAATGGAACCGTCGCCGAAGGTGAAGAACTACAGAGGCAAGCGTTGATTTCCTAATGACAAGTCTTAACATCGTTATTAATTTTGGGGGTTTCACAATTTTACTCACCCTCCTATGCTTTTTTGTGGGCATTGCTTGGTTTGATTTCGATACGCTCTTTCGCACTGGGATATAGAACTTTCCATGTGATATTGCTGTACATAGTTGTGGGTGAAGAACAAGTTGTGGCTTGGAATGATACATGAGTAGCCAGTTGTACTGATTGAAGACAGTTCACAAAGGAGATCTTTGGGTGCATATTTAGTTGTATCTAGCGAAAGGACCGGTAATCTCTAAGATACCTCGGCTCGTCGCTCCTTTTTTAAGTATTTGCGTGTTACAACACTTCATATGAGAAATGTGAAAAATGCATATGCGGTACGAGGATAGATCGGTTTTTCCAAAGACCGAAGAAGCTCCAAGGAAAGAGTCCTGCCGCTTCTGCAAAGCATCTTCCCAGAGAGATGGAATGTGACCCTTGGTTGATGGGAGAAAGCTGGTGTTAGGTTTGGTTCAGAGGATGGTAAGTTAAACAGTCATACCTAGAAATTAATCAAGTTAGTTGGTACGTCAGAGTCAAGATTAGTACTTCATCCTCACAAGGGAGAGCATTAGGTTATATTCTCTCCCACAGGGGCAACAATCAGAGGACTCTTCTGATGCACATACAGACAAGAAAAGCAACCTTAAGGTTTTCCTGTGGAATCTTAAGGTTTTGTTCCAACTGTAAAGTAACCTTTACTTGTGTTCTCCCCTTATTGTAATTTAGGAAAATGATCCTCAGGATCTGAAATAGAGAAAGAGTAGTGCATTTACTGGACATTTAATAAAGAATATACTGATTTCTTAAATATCAATTACGCGCAATACACAAGAAGAGCGGGAAAAGTACCAAAAGTCTTAAACCTATTGTATTGTGCCAATTCAATTTTTAACCTTTCAATTGTATTAATTAACTAATAAACCTTTGAAAATTTGTCAATGTAGTTCTTTCGGTCAATTTTGGCCATAAATTACCAAGAAGGACAACGACCATCCTATGTGGCACGAACAGTACTAATGTGGACTAATAGTATAATTTTTAAATATTTTTCTGAATTTTATTCTTTTTGTTTTTATTCTTTTCTCTTTACTTTTCTTTCTTTTTCTTTTTTACAACTCTGAGTTGGTGAGGGCTAGCGACCCTTGCCTGGTTTGGGTGAGGGCGTCGCGGCCCTCAGCCAGATCCGGCGAGGACCAACACTCTTGCCTGTTGGCCGACGAGGGTCTTCGTACCTTTGCTAAGATCCCAAGCGAGGGTGTCGGGCCCTTGCCCAAATCTAGGTGAGGGCCACAATGCCCTCGCTGGCCACAAACGAGGGGCTTGCAGCCCTTGCCCAAACCAGGTGAGGGCGTCGCGACCCTCACCGACCAACAGGCAAGGGTTGTAGCCCTCTCTTGGATCGGGGTGAGGGCTCGACGCCCTTGCCCATGGCCATTGAGGGGAGGAGGCCCTTGCCCATACCTTGATTGTGGTCGGCAAGGGGTGGAGGCCCATGCCCAGACCTCGCTTGTGGCCGGTGAAGGTCGGCCGGCGACCTCGTTGGCCCCTAGTTGGGAAAAAAAAGGAAAGGAAAGGAAAGAAAAGAAAAAAAAAAAGGAAAAAAAAAAATAAAAACTCAAAAAATTTTGAAAAAATTGTCCACGTCAATACCGGTCGTGCCACGTAAGACGGCCGGTCTCCATGTTAGCAATTTCCGGTGAAAATTGGCTTGATAATTACATTGGCAAATCGTTAAAAAGTTTATGACTTAATTGGCACAATAAAAAGATTTAGGACTGAATTGGTATAAATGCAATATATTTAAATCTTTTTTGGTACTTTTCCCCAAGAAGAGTAGTGCCTGAAATTTGAGAAGTTTGCTTATTTGGTTTCTAGATTAAGTCCCCAGAGAGGAATCATCAACAATCGCCACAACAAATTTATTTTTGAGGCATGTGAATCTCCTCTAATTAAGAAATGTCCCATCATTATATTTCCTTTTCTTGTCGATCTCTCCTTAGATTAGCCGTTTCTCATCTTTTTGTTGCCTTTAATTCGATTTGGATCGCGTTACAATTTTGTTACATCGCAGAGAGGATCAAATATTTGGTATACGCATCTCTCCTCTACTTTATGTTTTTGGCCTCAGGGCAGGCTTTCGGGACGTCGTCTTGTGGAATATTATTGGGAGAAAGTGACTACATTTATTGCATGATACCATCGTAAGGTCCACACAAAGTAACAGGTTCTGTCAACTGACTAGCAATTGTAAATCGAAAACGACGATTCTGCTCCATCCATCCCTCTGATCGAGGAGAAACATTTCATGCATATCCAATCGACGGTGGATGGATTTAATCTGAACCGTTATATTTGACATACCCCACCTGATCTAATAGCTAACGGAAGTCCCGTTCGAATGAACGAATTTTCCGGTTCGACTAATCCACTACTTCTAACCTTAGTGACCACATGTACCTTTGGACTGGTAGCTACAAATATGCAACACAGCTTAAGAACCCAACCGAAGGCCAGGCTCGAGCGAACCCCTCTCTACAGAACTTCCGACAAATGATGCTGTCACATCCTTCAAAAGCGTGAGCCACCAAGGAAAAGAAGCTCTCCATCTCCTAAGTAGATATTGAATGTAGAAAGAGTGGAAGTTGCTCTGCTTTCGCTTTCACGGCTTCTTCTCCATTCCTTCCCCCACAACACGCGTCCACGGAACGGGCTTTGAAAGCTCTTCGAAATGGGAACAAAATGCCAAGCGACCATTCTTTTCTTTTCTTGTTTTTTCTACTTTTTTTCTCTTTTATTAATCTGTTCTTGTGACCCGCTTGGAGGGAAAAGAAAAGAGAGGGATTCGTACGATCTTTTTGTTTAGTCTATGATTGCATGGGGGTGTGTAATGTTGATCAATGATTGGGGTTTGCTGTGTTCAACAACACCTTTGATGTGGGGTTCATCTTTTCTTTAATGAACTCTATCTAGGGTTTTGTCTTTTTTGTCTCAATAACGTTTGATATATTTCTCAAATCCGTCCAAACCCTATAATATGTTGTAAATAAAATCTAGAAGCCGTCCAAACCCTGAAATTAACGGAGCACTAATTAGGTTTCCAACGGACGCTCAATAGTCAATACTGCCTATATAAGTTAATGGGGGCACTCGTTAGGTTTCCGATGGACTCTGGGTATTACCTTTATTATTTCCTCTTACATTTAGATTATCTAACCTCAAAAAGGAAGTGATATACCATCTCGATTACATATCCATAATCATGAAAGTCAAAATCATACGAGCACCTCAATCGGAAACTCTTCTATCAAATCTAACAATCACAAAAGATTAGAACTCAGATGAGGCAACGGACCAATTGTCTAAAGAAAATTGTCCAAAAAATTCTAAACCTATTATATAGAGGTCAATTAAGTCTTAAACCTTTCAATAGAGCGAATTTAGTCCCAAAGCTTTTAATGATTTGCCAATTATTTCTAAACCTTTTGATGATTTGCCAGTATACTTCTACTGGCCAAATATCCAAATAATAGGTTTAGGACGAAATTAGCAAATTTTCAACTAAATTGACACAAAGAAATGTTTCAAACTAAATTGGCAAATCGTCAAAAGGTTTAGAACTAAATTGGCACAATTGAAATGTTGAAGACTGAATTGACTGTCATACAAAAGGCCTATGGCTTTTTGGACAATTATCCCGATTATTTATGTACTTGATCAGTAAGAATTCACACAAAAAGTAATTGTTATTTGTATATATATGATGAGAATTATTCATCAAACATTTATGCGCATATGTGGGCGCACTTCCCTCATTTTTGTTTGACAAAGAACGCTTTATCCCAGGATGACTTGGAATAGTATTTCAATGAAATGGGAAATTTGGAAAGTCTTCGATAAATAAATGACAAAAAACCCCACTACTTCAATCTTTTAGCTTATATACAATGAACTTCAACACTAACTCAGGAGACCCCCAATCTTTATTTTTTTTATTATCAATTTTATATGGGCTATGTACTTCAAAGTTTATGGCTAGTTTTAAAGTTAAGTTTTAATTAGAACCTTTAGAGTACGATATTAATCATTGTAATGGAACTACAAGTTTTGATTAGTTGTTTAGTTGTCTTCATCCATATGTTTGGATATAAGATCCAATGTTCCCTCCATTGAGATGAGAGGCAGGACTTCCTTCTCAATGCGAAGTTGGATTAGTTCAAATCCATCCATTGGCGCTCCTATAACCCTATCGCTCTGACGTTCTCAGAACATGATCCTGACTTCATCGACCAACAACCAATCTAAAGAAGGGACCTGTGCTTGCCGCCAATCCCTTGATCACATATGATCTTAATAAAGAAATGTCTTGTCAATGAAAAGTTGACATAACTCAAGAATAACGGTGCATCGAAAATTTGCAAACATTATCCATTATATACTTAGCAAAAGCCCCAAGGGCACCTAGTAACAAAATCACGGCAGCATCAATTTGAAAGTCATATTTTCCAACCCAAGGAAGCAACCTCGACCCATACTCCGGTTTGTCTTTCCCTATCATGAACATTTCATCATAGTTTCTAGGTCAGTTCCACAAACATTTTCCAAAAATAAAAAATATTCCTTCAATTATATATTTAGTTTTGTACGTCCTGACCTTATCGTTGTTCGAAAAGTCAAATGACTGATCTAGCTAACAATTCAGGTGGTCCAAGCGTAAAAGATAAGCGGAGATTTAAGAACTGCTCTGCGTGATTCTTGGTACCTCGTGATCTATGAACAGATTGTCAGAGCTAGCAGCTGAATCTAAGGGATCGGCACGAGATACCGTGTTAACGAAAAAGGCAGTACATATCACCTTATCCGTTGAATAAATGCACTTAAAACAGTCCGCACGATAGTACTTTTTGAGGTAAACGCAATTGACTCGGAGATGGAGTTAAACGCAATTGACTCGGAGATGTAAAGAGGAGGGAAACTGATGTGGCCAAAAAGACTTTGTATTAAAAAGCATTAATATTACAAAAAATTTCAAACTGATGCATATAAAATAAATTTATTTTAAATTAATTTTTTAATTATTAAAAATCTTAAATTGGTATATTTGTTATAAATTTACTCCAAACTAATTTTTCAATCACAAAAAACTCAAAACTAGTACACGTGTGACAAATTTACCTTCCGTTAGTTTTCGTTAAATTGGATTAATACAAAAAAAATCACAAACTGGTATACCTGTAACAAATGGAGGGAAAAACACAAAACTGATACATCCGTCAACTGCCGCGTGTCATTTAACAAAGTAATTTAGTAGTAAAATTTAACAGAAACTAACGGAGGATGAATTTATCACAAGTGTACCAATTTTGAGGTTTTTTGTGGTAAAAAATTAGTTTGAGGTAAATTTATCATCGGTGTACCAGTTTGTGGTTTTTCGTTATATTAAATCTATTCAAAACTTATGACTTCGAGGTAATGGACTATGAAAGTGGACTGAGATAGCCAGGTGGAAATTGACCTCGTTGCTAAGTGATGTTCGAACTTGTTACAAAGCGAAGTGGTATTCGATCTCGTAATAAAAGTTGGTAACGAAGTGACAAGAGATGTAGAGAAGTAGAGCGGCTAGAGACAATACCAAGTGATACGTGAGAGCGAAAATTGACTAGTCACTCGACATATATGTTTGCATCATCCCCGAAAAATTCCATATTTACCACAATTTACCTCTTTGACTAAGGAATTTTCGTTTGACATACTTAATAAACTTTTTTTCACAAATGCGAAAGGTATATGGTAAGATTTTTGGGACAACTGCCAGCTGTTCTAAAAGTTTAAGCTATTAGATGAATGCGTGGTTTAATTTTCAATTACTTTAACACTCCCCTTCACCCTTAGGCCAAACTTTGGCCTAAACTTAAGCATGGAAATATATAAATGGGGAGGCACAAATAGGGACTTGTAAAGATTTGAACTTAGGACCTTCCGCTCTAATACCATGTGATATTATACAACATACTGCTTAACAGAAAAGGGAAAGAAAATATCTACCAAATATCTATGTAAGAAGAATAATGATGTATATTTTATTGATCAGAAAATACGGTATATATACACATCAAAATCCCAAAGACCATTATACCCTTTAACACTCCCCCTCAAGCTGGAGCATGGATATCAAGCATGCCCAGCTTGTTACAAATATACTCAATCCTACTTCCCCCTAGAGATTTGGTAAAAATATCAGCTAGTTGTTCACCGGTCCTAACATGACTAGTAGAAATAACTCTAGCTTGAAGTTTCTCACGGACAAAGTGGCAATCAACTTCGATATGCTTGGTACGCTCATGGAAAACTGGATTTGAGGCAATATGGACAGCTGCTCGATTATCACACCACAACTCCATTGGCGCAGGGTCTTCAAATCCAAGTTCAACTAATAATTGACGCATCCAAACTAGCTCACAGGTAGCTTGAGCCATAGCTTTGTATTCTGATTCTGCACTTGATCTAGCCACAACACTTTGCTTCTTACTCTTCCAAGATACTAGGTTTCCTCCTACAAAGGTACAATACCCTGATGTAGACCTCCTATCTATAGGAGATCCTGCCCAATCAGCATCTGAGAAGGCTTCCACCCTTCTGTGACCATGATCCTGATAAATGAGACCACGACCGGGAGCTTTCTTCAAGTATCTCAAAATTTTGATTACAGCAGCCCAATGTGAGGTACGGGGAGAAGACATAAACTGACTCACAACACTCACCGGAAAAGAAATATCAGGTCGAGTGATAGTCAGATAATTTAGCTTTCCAACAAGTCTTCGATACCTCTGCGGATCATCCAACAGCTCACCATCTTCTGCTGTCAATTTAGAGCCCACTTCCATTGGTGTATCCGGTGGTTTAACACCTAGCACACCTGTCTCTGTAAGCAAATCCAGAACATATTTTCGTTGTGAGATATAAATACCTTTCTTCGCCCGTGCTACTTCGATACCCAGAAAATATCTAAGAAGACCCAAATCCTTTGTATGAAACTGCTGTTGCAAATACCTTTTCAACTCTTTAATCCCTGTAGAATCATCTCCAGTTATGACAATATCATCCACATAAACTACAAGGAATATCCGACCAGCTCCAGAAACTCGATAAAACATAGAATAATCTCCAGTACATCTACACAACCCAAACTGGAGTACCGCCTCAGTAAACTTCGCAAACCAGGCTCTAGGAGACTGTTTCAAGCCATATAAAGATTTTTTTAAGCGACAAACATGAGCAGACTCCCCCTGAGCAACAAACCCTGGTGGTTGCTCTATATACACCTCTTCCTGTAAATCTCCATGAAGAAAGGCATTCTTTACATCGAGCTGAAATAGAGGCCAACAAGCAGAAGCGGTCAAAGAAAACAAAAGACGAACGGAGGTCATCTTAGCCACCGGAGAAAAAGTATCACCATAATCAACCCCATAAGCCTGTGCATACCCTTTAGCAACCAGTCTAGCTTTGAGACGAGCAAAAGAACCATCAGGGTTAACTTTAACAGTATATACCCACTTACATCCAATGGCTGTTTTCCCTGCAGGCAAAGGAACAAGATCCCAAGTCTGATTTTGGTCCAGTGCCTGTAATTCTTCTTCCATAGCTGCCCTCCAGCTTGGACTAGATAATGCTTTAGCAACAGTTTTAGGAATAGGATGATTATCAATGGTCATTAGACTAGCTCGACAAGAAGCGAGATAAACCGAATATGAGACAAAGCTGGGCAATAGGGTGTTTGGTACAACTACGAACTCCTTTGCGATGAGCAATAGGAATATCGAGATCGAGTATGTGACCGACTTACCTCAGGTTGAGAAGACGAAGTAGATGAGATAGGCTGAGGTACATCTGCAGGGGGCTCCACATGCTGACGAGGACGTCTACTATAAACATACTGGACAGGTGGAGGAATAACTGAAGAGTCCGTAGTGGGTGTTGATTCCATAATAACATATGTTAAGGAATCATCATCCACTGTAGGAGTCTTCATCGAATTATCAAAATAGACAGTAGACTCAAAAAAGGAAACATCTGCAGTGGTGAAGTACTTATGCAAAGAAGGACAATAACAACGGTAACCTTTCTGTGTACGAGAATACCCAACAAAAATGCATTTAAGGGATCGAGGATCAAGTTTGGAAAGTCCTGGACGATGGTCACGAATATAACAAACACAACCAAATATACGAGGTGGCAAATGAAACAAAGGGTCAGAAGGAAAAAGAAGAGAGTGAGGAATGACACCCTTAAGAATAGAGGACGGCATGCGATTGATAAGATAACATGCTGTCATAACAGCATCAGCCCAAAAGGATTTATCTACCTTTATTTCAAACATCAAACAACGAGTAATTTCTAATAAGTAACGGTTCTTCCTCTAGGCTACACCGTTTTGTTGTGGTGTATCCGAACAAGAAGATTGATGAAGAATGCCCCGTTGGGACATGAATTCAGAGAATGTTCTAGAAAAATACTCCTTGGCATTATCACTTCTAAGAATGCAAACAGAAGCAGAAAATTGAGTATGTACTTCATTAACAAACGCACAAAAAATAGAGAATAATTCAGAACGACTTTTCATTAGATATAGCCAAGCGGCTCTTGAATAGTCATCTACAAAAGTCACGAAGTACTTGAAACCCAACTTTGAAGCAGTAGGACATGGACCCCAAACATCATAATGAACTAAAGAAAACGGCCGAGAAGCCCTGTTTATTGACTCTTGGACTATAACTAATACGATGCAATTTTCCAAACTGACACGACTCACACTCAAAACTAGATAAAGAATGAAACCGAGAATCAATTTTCTTCAAACTTGCTAAAGAGGGATGTCCCAAGCGACAGTGAACTTGATGTGGAGAAACTGCTGAACAAGCTACACTGGTAGCATTATCAAACACATATAGTCCCCCTGACATATGTCCTTTACCAATCGTCTTCTTCGTCTTCAAATCCTAAAAAACACAGGAATCAGGATAGAAGGTTATAGAACAGTTATATTCTTTGGTAAGATGACCAACAGACATAAGGTTAAATGGAAAATTTGGGAGGTACATGACAGAGGATAAAGATATGGAGGATGTCAGTGGTACTGTGCCTATCCCTTTTACTGTGGACAGAGAGCCATCAGCTAATGTAACACTAGACGAAGACTCGTGAAAGACAGAAAAGATACCTGAAGATCCAGTCATATGATCGGTAGTACCTGAATCAATGACCCAGGGGCGAGAGGTAGAGGAAAGACATGCTGTTGCATTACCTGTCTAAGCAAAAGTAGCTGTGGAAGAGGAAATTGGCTGAGAAATCTGGAACTGATTGTACCTAGCAAGTTCCTCTTCTGACATTCTAATCAGTGTTCCTCCTTCAGAAGACTGCGAAGAAACACCCAACTCTACTGCATTGGCTACATTAGCGACAGCCGAATGAGGGGGCTTTCCATGAAGCTTATAGCAAAAATGCTGAATATGTCCAGGCATACCACAATAATGACATGTTCGTGCAGGTCCGGTATTACTCCCTTTGTCACTAGGGATGCTACCGTATGACTGTGATTGGCCTCTATTGAATTCACGGCCACTACCACCACTATTAAAGCCACGGCCACTACGACCACCACCACGACCGTGACCACCACCTCGATTTCCTTGGATTGCCAAGGCAGAACTATCACCTATGGGGGATATATCCTTAGATGACTCACGTGAAACCCTTAAGGCCCGAGAAAAGGTCTCCGTTAGTGAAGGCACGGTATTTCCTCCAAGAATTTGTGAACGAACTGCATCGAACTCTGGTCCAAGTGCTCCCAAAAATCCCATAACAGCCAATTGTTCTCGTTGCTCCTGCATCGTCTTAACATCAGAGGTAATTGGCAAAAGATGATTAAACTCCTCATACATTTGTTTAAAATCAGCAAAAAATTGAGTAAGAGACCGATTCTTTCTGTCAGCTCTAAAGAAATCTTGGGAGATTTCATAGATCCTTGAGAGATTATTTTCCCCAGAATAAAGGACATTCAAGTAATCCCACAAATCCTTAACAGTAGTGGCATGTGTAACTAAGGCAGCCACGTGAGATTCCATAGAATTCCACATTTGCCCAAGAATTCTGGCATCCATGGTATCCCATTTAGTATCAGCAGCAGTTCGTGCACCTGTCAAATGGTGATTTTGCTCTCTTCCGGTCAATACTATCACCACAATTCTCTTCCAATGCTGAAAGTTGGTGATCCCAGCTAATTTTTCCTCAGTCAAACGATTAGAAGATGTAGATACGACTTCAGTCAATACTCCTTTGTTCTTATCTGCCAGAATCACTCACACTAAACCAGAAACAAAACTCCACAACCTATCACAACAACTTCAAAATGATCGACCAAATCCGAACCAATCAACACATCAGTTCAGTACATCAGTAATTATACGCAACAGTACTCAGCCCCCCTCTCTCAATCTACATGTATAGCACTACACGTAATCAGCCAATTAGCCAAACCAACATCACATCCAATCATCCAAACCAACATACACAGCAATAATCTCCCTTCCCTCAAGCATATCAGCAACCAAGTCAAACTTTAGAACACATTCACCTCCTCCTCCTTCTTCTTCTTCTTCTTCTTTTTCGATTCCACTTCAATCAGCAGCCATCAGAAGGGGTCGCTCCTCACTTAGTGACGTCAGAAGACATCGACGTGGGTCGCCTGGCCTGGAAACCTTCGATCGACGCCTGGAGGACTTAAATCGGCACCGGAAATGGGGTCGCCGAGCCTGGACGACCTCAAATCTAGCTTGCCGGTGCTTCGCCGGGCCTGGACGACCTCAGGTCTGGCTCGCCGGTGCTTCGCCGGGCCTGGACGACCTCAGGTCTGGCTCGCCGGTGCTTCGCCGGGCCTGGACGACCTCACGTCTGGCTCGCCGGTGCTTCGCCGGGCCTGGACGACCTCAGGTCTGGCTCGCCGGTGCTTCGCCGGGCCTGGACGACCTCAGGTCTGGCTCGCCAGCGCTTCGCCGGGCCTGGGCGACCTAAGATCTGGCTCGCCGGCACTTCGCCGGGCCTGGGCGACCTTAGATCTGGTTCACCGGCGCTTCGCCGGGCCTGGACGACCTCAGGTCTGGCTCGCCGGCGCTTCGCCGGGTCGCCGGCGCTTCGCCGGGACACCGGGATGAGGTCGCCGGCCTTGTATGAGGTTGCCGGTCTTGGGTTCTACGGTGGATGAGGTCGCCGACCTTGGGTTCTACGGTGGTTGGTGGTGGACGACGGTAATTTTAGGGTTTAGGCTCTGATACCATGTAAGAAGAATAATGATGTATATTTTATTGATCAGAAAATACGGTATATATACACATCAAAATCCCAAAGACCATTATACCCTTTAACAATCTCTAACTAATTATAAAAAATATACTGAATATTATGCTAACTAAAAATAAAAGTAAATCCTAACTAATAATACGAGATATGCTAAATATTAGAAACCAGAATGTTAGTCTTTAGTAAATCTTCCGTAATACTCCTCCTCAAGCTAGCGCATGGAGGTCACGGATGCCCAACTTGCTAACGAGAAATGCAAATCGATCTCAACCCACTACTTTAGTAAAAATGTCTTCCAGTTGAAGTCCAGCAACTATGTGCTCAATTCTAATGGCACTCGACTGTACATGTTCGCGAATAAAGTGGAAGCTAATCTTGATGTGCTTTGTTCGTTCATGAAATACCAGGTTTGCTGCGATGTGTAAGGTAGCTTGGTTGTCTCAATAAAGGCCCATCGGTTTGTCATACAATATCTCGAAGGAGGCAAGTGAAGTGCACAACCAAATCAGTTCACTAGTGGCAGTTGCCATAGCGTGATATTCAACTTCAACACAGGATTGAGCAACTGTGGTATGCTTCTTGGTTCTTCAAGACATGGGACAACCATTGAGTAGGACAAAGTAACCAGTAACTGATTGCCAAGTGATCGGGCAACTTGCCCCAATAGGAGTCACAAAAGGAAGTCAAGTGAAGTGAAGCTTGGACTGATAATAGAATCCATTGTCCTAGGTTTTTCTTGAGTTATCGAAGAACTCATATAGCTACTTACCAATGTTGCTCCTTTGGTTTCTGCATGAACTGGGAAAGTATGTAGATAGAATAACGTAATTTAGGCTAAGCGATAGTGAGATAAAATAGATGTCCCACTAATCGACAATAGCAACTTGGGTCTGTCATCGCAGGTCTAGTTGTCGTAGCTAATCGGTGTTGTTGGTCCATTAGAGAAGTTGTTGGTTTAGCTGCTAGCATGCCGCATTCTAATAGGATGTCTAATACATACTTTTTCTGGCATGAAAATAACCATGAAGTCATCCACATTACTTCAATTCCCAAAAAATATTTTAATTGGCCAAGGTCCTTGATATGAAAACGCTCATCAAGGTACTGTTTGAGTGCTGCGCACTGTTTTAAATTATTGCCTATCAAGATAATATCGTCAACATATACTGACACGGCTAAAAAAGAACTGTCATAAGAATACATGAACAATGCGTAATTTGCTAATGATTGATCAAAAGCATACTCCCTCAATGCATTAGAGAATTTTGAAAATCAGTGTCGAGATGCTTGTCAAAGACCATATAAAGATTTTTATAGTCAGTGTACACGATTTGAGCCCGTCGTTGTGAAACTTGGTGGAAGTTTCATATAAACTTCCTCATCCAAGTCGCTATGTAGAAATGCTTTGTTGACGTCCATCTGATACAACTCTTAATTATGAGCCAATGCAATTGCAAAAAAACTTAGCCACTAGTGCGGAGGTTTCACGGAAGTCCATGCCCTCTATCAAGGTGAATCCCCTTGCGATAAGACAAGCTTATATTGCTCAATACTACCGTAAGCTTGAATCTTGATTTTGTAAACCCACTTGCACCTTATGGGTTTTTTACCCTTCGACAAAGTTGCTAAAGTCCAAGTCTTATTATCTTCTATTGCTTTAATTTATGCCGCCATCGCTTCTCTCCACAAAGGATTTTTGATAGCCTTAGTGTCATTCCGAGGCTAAATATTAGAATTAACAACAACTACAAAGGCGATGTGAGGCTCAATAAATTGTTCATAAAAAATAAACTTCTCAATTAGATAGACTGTACCTAAAGATATCGACGGAGTGGTTTGAGGAGTTGGGGTCTTCGTTTGGATCGTATGGTACACATAATCTCGCAAATAGGTTGGTTGTCCTTTCTGTTGTGCAGGGCAAATTGAGAGTGGAATTTGGTCATCAGGCGGCTTACTGGGTTTCCGTTCAACTTGGACTGTACTATCACAATCTTGCATCATTATTTGCCTATTTTCTTCACAAACTTTGCTTGGAACCTTTACTTCCTCCCCCTGAGGTTGATTCCACCCAAACCCATCTCATGAGCTGGTGTTAAAAGAGGAAGAGAGTCTTGATCTTCATGTGCAAGTTGCTGAGCAAATGGGAAATTCTCTTCATAGAAAATAATATCATGATATACCAATAATTCTTTAGTTTCCAAATCAAAAACCTTCGAACCCTTTGTGCCATATGGATATCCCAAAAATACACATATTCTTGCCTTTTCTTCAAACCTATATTTGCCCTTTGATGGTTTGTGAGCATAGTATAGTGCATCGAAAACTCACAAATGACTATAATCCGGGGGCTTCCCAAACAAAAGCTTGAACGGAGTTTTTCTAGATAATAATGGAGTTGGAGTATAATTAATTAAATAAACAGCCGCTAATACGCAAACACCCAAAAAACGAATTGGTAAATTCGCTTGAAAACAAAGTATCCATGCTACATTGAGGATGTGTCGGTGTTTTCTTTCAACTCGCCCATTCTTCTGTTGCGTGTAAGAACATGATGTTTGATGCATCACTCCACTTTTGGAAGAAAAAAATCGTAGAATTAGAAAGAAATTCATGGCCATTATCACTATGCACCATTTCAACTACTTGACCAACACTATTTCACAATTCCATGTTTGGTGAAGATCTAATGTTTATTCAATACTCGATGCTCATTTAGCCATTGTCAAGTAACATTTCATTCTTCATTTTCACTGCTTAAAATGGAAAGCATTTACAATTTTCAATGCTTAATTCAGTTTTATCAAATAAGGCCCCGGTTATGCATCCGCTATCTGTTATGTATTAGATCTCAAATCTTCCACTCTCTTCTTGCCTCACTGTAACCGCATGGAGTTAACATTTCATTTATAACATGAGTAATATATCGAAAAACAATAGATAGTTTGTGTTTCTTTTTACTTAAATAATGTATCGAACAGGTAGGATTCTTTCACCGTGTCGACGGTTAATGTATCCATAACCATTGATTTGGATAGTACGTCAATTCTTCAATTTATAACTACCTAATTAATGGTGGCAAATGTGAGTCATGGAGAAAATAAATGGTGCACACCATGTGTAGTGTAGTATGTACGATTTTAAAATCTCTTCTTTTCTTATGTATTAGAACTTGTATCTTCATCTTTCTTCTAGCCTCGGATTGTCCATATGGAGTTGCGAAATGTTCAAAGAGCACCACAACACTCATCAATAGAACAACGATGCTGATAACTTGCGACGTATACACGTCTTTGTGTTAGGGGTGATTAGTTTCAGGGTGAGTAAGTTTTAGACCAAGAACAAGAAACCTACCCTGGTTTTCCAATCTAATTTCATGGTTTATTTGAAAATCAATTTTTCTTTCAATCCTCTTTTCGGTTTCATTTTTTACAGCAAAAAAATATGAACAACAAAACGGTTCAAAATGAAAGATGAATGGGGTGACTGAGCAAAGGCGAGTAAAGATCGAATGAGGGCGAGTTGCGAGCGAGCGCTGAATAGGGTGAGTCGCTATCGAGAGAGAGAGACTTGTAAAATGTTTAAGTGAGGTTAGAGAGAACAGAAAGAAAAAAAATAGAGAAAAAGATGCCAAGAGAAAAATTACATTTTTAGGCAAGCACAATGCAGATAAGCATAGTGGACTATTTTCTCCATCGTCCATTTTCACGACACGTCATATTGTATGGACATATGCTAAGACTAAATGCTATGTTTGGGAGAGTCAGGGAAGAAAATTTATGTGGAAATAAGTGTACAAAAGTTCAAATTTATCCTCTGTCTTACTCACAATATATCCACCATTTTCCACCCGAATTTTTCAGCTCCCGAACGTAGAATAAATTCACATGATTTCAACTGACTTTTATAACGATTGCACCAAAAACTACTTTACAAATTTCTTTGGATGACCACTTTAATTAGAACCTTTACAATCGTTATTAATCATTGTAAGTTTTACAATACGATATTAATCATTGTAACGCAACTGCAAGTTTTGATTAGTTGTTTAGTTGTCTTCATCCATAAGTTCGATGTAAAATCGAAAGTTCCCTTTATTGAGATAAGGAGCAGGACTTCCTCTCAATGCGAAGTTGTATGAGTTCAAATCCATTCATTTGCACTCCTATAAACCCTATCGCTAATCTTGACCCCATGATTGACGACAGATCTAAAGAAGGGACTTGCGCTTGAACCGATCCCTTGACTGCATGAATTTAATTAAATTGGTCTTGTCGACAAGTTTTTTTGAATCATGCTTGTTAGACATACTTATTAAGACAATATTCTTAATTCAAAAGCATTGATTACACATAACAATGCATCGGAAAAACTGCAATCTTTAGCGTTACATACCTAAAAAAGCTTAGAGACTTTCATTAACAATATCCTGGATCACGCGGGTGCCAATTTATTGGTCATATTTTTCCAACCCACGAAGCATCCTCCACCTATACTCTGGCAGTCTTTTCCCATCAGGAACAATTTCATCATAATTTCTAGGTCAGTTCCACAAATATTATAACGAGACCTTATCCTGGTTCGAAAAGTCAAAGATCCGATCTACCTAACAATTCAAGTGGTCCAAGAGTCAAAGATAACCAGATATTTGGTTGGGGACTGCTCAGCGTGATTCTTGTTGCCTCGTGAACTATGAACCCATTGTCAGAGTTGTCGATAAGCTGAATTTAAGGCTGCGAATGATAACCATTCTGTTTCTCTATTTCTGTTTCAGAAATAGGTTTGGAACAGAAATCCGTTTGGTAACGCAATTTTAATTTCTATTTCTGGAATAAATTTTTGTTCCAGAAATAGATTTGAAAGAGAAATCAGAAGTTAAAATTTTTAGCTTCTCTATTTCTGGAACAGAAATGAGAAACAAAATTTTTTTGTTCTTCTCATCACTTTCCCTCACTACTAGTCGGTCGCTCACCCGCCGCCCATCGCCGGCCGCCGCCACCCGCCGAACGCCACTACCATTCACTGGCCGCCGCCGCCGGCCGCCGTCTCCTGCCACCGACTACCTCCCACCACTGCCGGCTGCCGACCACCGGCCACCTCCCGCACCATCAGCCGCCAGCCGCCTCCCGCCGGCCAAAAAAAAATTCCAAAAAATCCTTAAAAATTGAAAATTTCCAGAAAAATTCATAAAAATTTCTAGAAAATAAAAAAAAAGTCAGATTTCGGGAAAATAGGAAATTTGTTCATTTTTTCCAAAAAAACAAAAAAATTTCAAAACTTCACAGAATGGCTTAGAATACTTGTGGCCACTCACTTTGAATGAAATTTAAATTTTTTGAAGTGCCCAAAAAAAATAAAAATAAAATCAAAAATTTCAAAACTTTACATAATGGCTTAGAATATATGTGGCCACCCACTTTGTGTGAAATTTAAATTTTTTGAGGTGCCCAAAAAAATCCAAAAATCAAAAATTTCAAAACTTCACAGAATGACCTAGAATATCTGTGGCCACCCACTTTGAGTAAAATTTAAATATTTTGAGGTGTCCAAAAAAATTTAAAAATAAAAAATTTCAAAACTTCACAGAATGGCTTAGAATACCTGTGGCCACCCACTTTGCGTAAAATTTAAATTTTTTGAGGTGCCCAAAAAAAAACCAAAAAATTTAAAACTTCACAGAATGACTTAGAATACTTGTGGCCACCCATTTTAAGTGAAATTTAAATTTTTTAGGTGCCAAAAAAATAAAAAAATAAAAAAAAATTAAATTTCACTCAAAGTGGGTGGCCACAGGTATTCTAAGCCATTCTCGTGAAGTTTAGAAATTTTTGATTTTTTTTGGAAAAAATGAACAAATTTCCTATTTTCCCGAAATATGACTTTTTTTTATTTTCTGGAAAATTTTATGGATTTTCTGAATTTTTTTTAGATTTTTAGGAATTTTCCAGATTTTCTAATTTTTTTATTCTATTTCTAAAAGAAATGAAGCGATTGTCCGCCGCCCGCCGTCCACTCGCCAGCCACATGAGAAGGAGAAATTTTGTGCCGTTATCAAACAAATTTCTATTTCTGAAATAGAAATTTTGTGTCGTTATCAAACATGTTTTTAAGCTTAAAAACTCCTCCAGAAACAGAAATAGAAAAATCAATTTCTGGCCAGAAATTAATTTCTGAAACAGAATGGTTATCATTCGCAGCCTAAGGGACCGGCACGCGGTCCCGTGTTAACGAAAAAGGCGGTGCACATCACCTTATCCATTGAATAAATGCACTTTCTTTTTTTTGCTAAACATTGAATAAATGCACTTGCACAGTTCGCACGACAGTATTTTTTGAGGTAAACGCAATTGACTAGGAGTCGTAAAGAAGAGGGCAAGTGATGTGGCAAAAAACGAATCCGTATTAAAAAGGATAAATATATTAAAAATCTTAAAATTTATTACGAAAGTATAATAGAATCTTATAATTTTTAAAAAATATAATTAAATCTTAAAATTTATCATAAAAGTGCAACCGTGTCTTAAAACTTTAAAAAACAAAGGCTTAATTGGACAAATTTTACAAGTTTTAGAACTTGATTGGATCAATTTTACAAGTTTTAGAACTTAATTGTACTTTTTGAAAATTTTAGGATTTGATTGCACTTTCATGACAAGTTTTAGGATTTGATTTCACTTTTCAAAAAACTATAGATGTCTTTCTTTTACCTTAATAATGTTCAAATAGGTAAGATTCTTTCTCCACGTCGACAGTTAGTATAGAGCGAAATTCTTTCTCTATACAATCCATGTCCATCATTATTGATTTGGATAGTTTGTCAAATTTTCAATTTATAATTACCCAAATCAATGATGACAAATGTGAGTTATGGAGAAAATAAATGGTGAAGAGCGTGTAGCGTATATATATATCATTTTAAAATCTCCTTTTTTCATGTGTATTAGAACTTGTATCTTCAACTCTCTTCTAGCCTTGAAATGTCCATATGGAGTTGCAAAATGTTCAAAGAGCACCACGACACTCATCAAAAGAACAATGATGTAGATAACTAGCGACGTATACACACCTTTGTATTAGGGGTGATCGATTTCAGGATGGGCAGGTTCCAGATCTGCAACTTGAAATCTACCATGTTAAAATCGGTTATTAGTTTTCGGAACCTACCTTGATTGCCCTGAAATCGACCCTGGAACCTATCTTGTTTTTCCGGTCCAATTCCAAGGTCCACCCGAAAAATAGTTTTTCTTTTGTTCCTTTTTTAGGTTTCATTTTTTACAACAAAATAATATGAGTAGCAAACAGTTCAAAGTAAAAGGTGAACGAGGGTGAGAGAGAAAAGGCGAGTCAGGAATGAACGAGGGTTGCGTGGCTCGAACGAGCAAGGGCGAGTTGTGAGGAGGAGGGTGAGTTGCAATCAAGAGAGAGTGAGAGTTGTGAAGTGTCTAAGTAAGGTTGGAGAAAACATAGAAAAAGAGTGAGACAGAGAAAAAGATGTCAAGAGAAAAACTAGAGTTTTTAGGCTTTATGCAGCCGGTTCCAAATTTGGTCAGGTTTCCAGGTGGTTCTTCACTCAAAACTGGAAACCGGACCAGTTTCATGGTAGTCAGATCCGATTTCCGGATAGAACCGGTCCGATTGCACAGCTCTACTTTGCGTATATTCATGAATGTGATTTTCTGATTTTATTTTAATAATGAGGAAGCCTAATATGTAAAAATTAGCCCTCAGTTTCTCGACATCGTAGTCAAGTCTCCTGGCAATGGAGGAGCGATTGCCCCTAGATCTGGAGGTCCCATGGCCATGGAGCCAAAGTTGACAAAGGCGAGGGGCGATGTTGCGGCGGCACAACGGCAAACTCGTGTATGTGGTCAGGCTGAGTGGGTAGGGAGGGAGTGAGAGAGAGAAATAGAAATTGAAAGGTTTTTTTTTTATGAGATTTGATTTGATGTAAGTGAGCACAAATGAAGTATCCATATATCGTAACGTCGTGCATGAAGATAGCATATGGGATGAAACTAGAGTATGAGTAATTAATATGGACATCCCAAATTTCTTTTAGTTAAGTTTGCATGAAGATGAGGTTCAAAATTTAAAAATCACCAATTCGAGACATGATCAGAGGTTCGGAGGTAGTTTCTTCTAACATAAGCGAAGGCAAATATATGCCATTCATTATGAAATGCTGCGTGCCAAAAAGGACACGTAACACGTATCAAAACCAGTAAAAAAAGTCAGAGAAGACAAATTTCTTTTAAAAACCATAATTTCGAATTATTCAATAGGTCGAAGCTCACTTCATATCTCGTTTAAATAGGAATAGAACCCGGCCAGCCTGAATGGAATTCCAAGTTAATACTTCATGCTTATAAATTTTAAGATATGATGTTCTTTGCAACTGGTAACGTAGGATAAAGATAGAGCTGATTACTGTGGGGGAAATAAGTCAATTAGTGTTAAATCTATTGTATTGATGTCAATTTTATCTTAAACTTTCCAATTTCACGAATTTAGTCTTAAACCTTAATATGAAATTTCAATATAATCATTCTGGCCAATTTTCATTTGAAATCGTCGACGTGACGGTGTGCACATAGGACGACCAGCGATGACTGGACCACCATGTCAACGATTATCGATGAATATTGACCGGAATGATTACATTTGAATTTCGAGCATAGTTTTACGATTATATTAGCAAACGTGAAAAGTTTATGATGGAATGCGTCATGATCTCATCGTTCATAGAAACGAATTTTCATAGCAATGGACCCAGTGAAAAGTCAGTCACACTAACATGTATGTTCGTAGAAACAACGTACCGTCGTTTTGGTTATTTCAATTGGGCATTATTTTGACTCAAGAGGCGCCGTTAACTATTTCTTTATGCGGTGAAAACGACTTTGTTTAATCTTGATCCAACATCAGAAGTTATGTGTCCCCATCAGTGCTGTTACGTTGCAAGATGTGGACAAACGAGATGGCCACCTTTGTCAACTCCGTGTCCAAGCGAAAACATCTCACTTAGTTTTTCTCAATATGGTAAGCGCGGTGCAGATAAGCACATTGGACTATTTTCTCCGCTGTCCGTTTTCACGGCACGTCGTTTTGCATTGACATGTGCTCAGACTAAATGCTATGTTTGGGAGGGTCGGGGAAGAAAAAATTATGTGGAAATAAAGTGAACAAAAGTTCAAATTTTTCCTCCATTGTTACTCACAAGATACCCACCATTTTCCACCCAATTTTTTCAGCTCCCGAACGTAGAATAAAGTCACGTGATTTCGACTGACTTTTATAACAATTGCACCAAAAACATACTTTACGAATTTCTTTCTCTGACCGCTTTCATACGTTTATTTTTATGTTTGGACCTTGAGTTTTGACTCTGCATGCCACTTTGCATTCTGACATCAGTTACAATTTACAAAATCACAATTTTCTTTTCGAAAAAAATTCAGTGCGAATCCCTAATTTCCCAACCTACTAAAAACCAATAAGCTCAACTCAAACCTAATTAGCCACCACCAGTTGCGGCCGCCGTGATGACCTCTGCTAGGCTCGCCGCCGGATGTCGAGACCTCACTTGTAGCCCCTTCCAACACTTCCATGCTCTCTCTCTCTCTCTCTCTCTCTCTCTCTCTCTCTCTCTCTCTCTCTCTCTCTCTCTCTCTCTCTCTCTCTCTCTCTCTCTCTCATGACCTCGATAAAGGTTGTGCTAGGAAACATCGACCTTGATTGAGGTCACTGTCATCCTTCAAGCCATGGTGAAGGCATGGACAATGTCCCTCAGCTGCCCGCGAGTCGCGAACAGAAGTCATCCATGCATGGTGTTCCTATGAGAATAAGGGAAGAAGAAGTGAGTTTAGTGAGAGGGGAGCATGGAGAAGGCAGAGATGGGATCAACGACATTGGAGGTTGAGATTGCGTAAGCGGCACAAATGATGGTTGGGGGTGGCGGGCTGACGGTTGGCACGGTGGCGAGCTAACGGTCAATATTGAGGTTAATGTGGCTAGCAAGGATCACCTAGATGGGGGTGAATAGGTGATTTTAACAATTTTTGATAAATTTAAAGCGGAATTCAAAATATCAAGAACAAAGTCTGAACTTAAGTACAATGTTCAGATTTTAAACAATCTTTTGAAGCAATTGTGCAAGTGTGTAATAGAAACTAATAAACAAAATGAGTTTTAAAAGATGAGAAAATCTGCACACAAAACGTATAGCGGTTCGGCTTATATTAAGCATACTTCCACTCTCCCATGCTGATAGCCTACTGGCTAGATTCCACTAGATGATCAATAAAAGATTACAATTTTGAGTGATGATACTCAGTGTATGATAGGTCTCACTATCTCATTCAATCATTCTTTTAGTACTTCTCTCAAGATCACAAATTTTGGCACACAAAAGACAAGTATAGGATGTTTGAAGGATTCTCAGACTTTGGAATTGTAGATTCTAGACTTTGTCTCTTGCTTCTACTCCTCAGCACTTGGCCTCCTTTTATACTGCTTCACTCCCAATCTAGCCATTGGACAGTTTTTCAGAGGATCATCTTCCAATCTCCATGTTGGAAAGATTTGTATGAAAAAGATTGAGTAGCCATTGAGGGACAAAATCCAAATCTCCGCTAAATCTGGTCGCCCATACAATCAAAGTATTGGTTTCAACAAGTAGAGCTTCTTCGTTAGGAAAGTAACTTGTCTTGAGATTGATTTGCTAATCATTTAAGATGTTTTGCATATTAAATCGTTGCAAGACAATCTACCAGATTGAATCAATCAAATCTTTCTAAGTGTGAAATCCAAACAAGATCACTAGCCATTATATACATTCTAATCTTGTGTCATATATAGAACTTACGTTTTGAACATTGTTACGATGGGAATATAAGTAGTCCTCTAAATTTGAAGTTTTTCATATAAGGTCTGAAGTTTTTCATTTGAGTCTAAAGTTTGAACCTTCTTTTTCTTGATGTAAATTCCACAATCTGAACTTGAATTAAGATTGCCATATGTTTCTCTTCCAAAATAATTTTCTGAATCAAAATACTTCAAGGCGTGTATCAGACTTATGAAACACATTGATAGTTTTGTTAATTTAAAAATATATTAGAAAGTTTTATCAACATATGTGGTAGTGGGTTGGGATTGGTGATGAAGGCTAGGGCTTGTGGATGTTTGGTGGTTTGGAGATTTTCAAAGTGAGGGCAATTTGATCTTTTCAATGTGAGATTTTATTCCGAGGTATGAAAGTGCATTTTCAAAATCAAAGATATGTTAGTAGAATATAGGGGAAACTCAGGTATGTTTTCGGTATATTCCTCGTATTATGTCTCATTGACTCTTTCTTTTGATTTTTGAAATCCGAACTCTTTAGTTTCTTCCAATAAAACAATCATATGTCACGGAAAAACATTCTAGTCAGTAGCCACCATCAACTCATAATTTCTGTCTCGCATATCTGGGGAAACTATTGAACTTCATGTGGCTTCTAGTGGTGACTGTTGAATAAAAAATCTAATGAAAGCAACTATTGCAAAGCATATGCAAGGACGAAGAAGACATTGCTTATGAGATAAGAACACTAATATTCGCTAGACATTTCACATTGGTACTCACCCTTTGTCATTGTATAGTTTGATCCGAGTGTCCCCCCTTTGAGACGCATCGGAGCACGCAAGAAGAATTAGATAATTTTGTCATTCGATCGTAGCTTTTACATGCTACATCTTCTATAAAAAATCAAGGTCATGATAACGTTTATCGACGACAAACAATTTTCTCAGCTCTCATCTAAGATTAAGGCTGCATTTGGTTTAACTTTTGGAAAAAACCTCTGTGGAGATGCAAATAGTGTTTAATAAAATGCAATTTAAAAGTACATTGAGAAGCAACTTTGATTAGATACTATTTGGAAAAATCTACACTTCTACAAGACTTTTACTATTTAAAAACAAAAACTTCAAACCTTTCGCCGGATGTTGACAAAGGCTCAAGCCACCGGCAAGCTAGATTTGGCACTAGCGGCCCTCCCCTAAGGTGGCACGAGTTGCCTGGAGTTGCAAGACCTCAGGTGTTTCTTGCCTAAGGCCTCAGGTTGTGCGACCTTAAGCAAGGCTCATTGACAGCAAATCTTTCTTGCCCACATTTAGATCTAGGCTCACCGGCAACATCGCTTGAGGTGAAAATGATGACTATAAACGTGGCATTTCAAAGTTTAGTGAGGGTAAAGTTGGAAGAAAAAGAAAAGAATTGGCATTCTCAAATGCTCAATGCTCAAAACTAGATGGGACTTACATTGGGCTAAGGGCTTTGGAAGATTTTGGAAATGCGATCATATCTCCCCAAAGTTTTCCAAAAAATTACCAAACACCATTTTCATTTGTCCAGTGCCTTTAGAGCCCCAAAGCCCATTTTCAAAGTCCATCCAAACGCAGCCCAAGTATAATTTCTGCCATATCCTTGGTTTAATGTTTATCAACAACGAAGTTAGGATTCAATTTTATCTTTCTCTACATCCACATGTAAATTATAGGTCCTTTTATTAGTTGGAGGCCCATTTTTAAACTAGAGCCCAATGTGTCTTAGGAAGCCCGTCAAAGATTAAATCCACCACAAACAAGTATCACATGCGCTTCGGCTTATCTTCTTATTTCTTAACCTCATTTAAGTGGTGTTCCTCGACTTGTTTTGGGTGTCAAGATTTACTCGAGTTTTGCCTTCCCTTTAGCCTCATGAACCTTTTTCATCATTTGCATTTTTGTTGATTCCTTTGATAACATAAAAATGTTGTCATCACCTTAATATCTAATACCATGAGTGTCAAATTTGGTTGGCTTAGATGGCAAAGGAGTTTGCTCTTTTCCTTGTAATCCTGGGTTCAAGTCTTGTTGGACGCATTCAAGAATAAAATCTTGTATGCACCAAGTCTATATGGGGATTGCACCCTTAAGATCACCCGGCATAGTAGACCGGTCGAGGTGCGCAAAAGTCGGAACGGACACCACCTAACCACTAAACCTTAAAAGATTCAAAAAGGGTTTCCGTTGGTCGAAGTTTATTTCGTTCATTTTTTTAAAGTTTCTCTTTTTCATCTCCGGTTCTCAACTAATCCCTTTCCAGATTATTTGTGCAACATTACTGTTCTTTTCACTCTTCATTGGTCACTTTACACATTTTTAAATTAAGTTTTTTTTCCATCTATATTCTCATAAATTATCTCCGTACCAAGATTCCAACTTAACTTTCAATGCATGATGAATATTATTAGTGATTTTCTAAAAATAATTAACCACTTTTTTAGCAAGTTTCATGTAGGCCTTTCTTTACTTAATTAGAGTTGCACTCACCCTCCTTCGTTTCTCCAAATTTATATGTATAAGTACCCTCGACATCATCCCAAACTTTCTGCTATTTCTATCAAAGTATGTCCATCCCATTATACGAGGTACGTTTTGCAATTTTGCAAACGAATGTAGGAATGTCAAGACATTTGACTAGAGATTACTCATGGAGATTTCCGAAAGTGGATTTTGAATGGGCCTCAGTTCTGAGCAAGGATTCATGGGCCGGAGTGTCGGGTTGACTGTTATAAGGCCGCTATAATTGGATGAGTCCAGGTTCCAGAAAACCTCCTGTTTTTGGTATGTTTTCTGAACAGTTTATACGACTATATTAGACTCAGATAAAAGTACTTTCGTGTTTAACTTGCTTTGATGTGTGTGTGTATACATATTTGAAGTTAGGAGTAATCTAGATGTGATCAACTTGTTCACTCGAACTCTCTTTTCATCAAATCTTTAGAAATTGGGTGTGTCACTCCTTCTAGACATCGCTTCTGAAGACCTAAGATCGAGTTTGTGTTCCTTTTCGGGTTGTAAATTGTCTGACTAATGCACAACGGATTACAATTGTTGCTTTGAGTTCCTTATGATTCAACAATGCTGGGCAATCAAATGGCATGCCTAACGTCAATTCGATTTCCAACTCATCACACATTCACGGTGATTTCTTTCTGTACTCATCAGTTATCAAGGTAAACAACGGTATATACCATGCTATTCTCATATTTTTACCAGCAGAGCTTAACTTATTTAGAAAATAGGATTAACCATGTAAATATATAGATATAAGCATTGCAAAAAACCATACGTCGTTTTCTAACCGTTGCGCTATTGTTACAAAATCAGAGAAAACCTAAACAGTATCACTATTATTTTATTTGGTATTTGACGATGCTCGATATGTACCAAATTGAAAAAAATATTGATCTAAGAGGTGGGATGAACCAGGGAAAAAGAAATTCCAAAATATTCTGCTGCTCAAGCAAGAGCACATCTGTAGAAGAGAGATGAGCTCGGGCAACGTCGACACCAGCGTCGCTCAAGAACAATCATTGTCGAGCGGCCTCATTCAACAGGCAACAACCATGGTGTTGGCGGTCTTCGCAGCTCTCTCTCTCAATCAGGGTTTCACTCTTTCGTTTCATTTTCTATATCTATCTAATCCGATGACAGATAAAACATTAGCCACCAAAAAATACCTACAGGGTCCTCATGAAAACATCCTAGATGCCTTTTTTGGTTTGTGGTGCTCATTGCCATTCAACATCACATTTATCAATCTTGCATCATGATTGACGGACGCTTTATAATGCATATATAATGTAAAGTGGACAAGCTCTCGATCTTGACATTCTATCTATGCATCATTTGAAATTCTCCCCTTCACGCTACGCAATCTCTCTGTAAATAGACGTTTCTCTGGTTCAATTTGAAGACTTTTCAGCTCTTCGCGAACATCATTATGTTATTGTCGTTCCCTTTCTCCTTCACTTTTCTACGTTACAAAAAGAGATGTCCAAGAAGCTAACCAATCCGTTGTTAACAATTTGGTGGAAATGTACTTAGTATTATCTGGACACGACCAAGACTTTGTGGTGGATTCTTCGTTAACCCAAGGATTAAATCAGGGAAATATAGTTTTTAAAATGATGTGAGGATGCTGATGTCAGTGTGGACTACATCATCTGACGTCTGTATCCATTTTTCTATTGGCCAGAAGAGATTGACCACAACCGGTGATAGGGATGTTTAATTGACTGAGGATCCTTCATTTAGGATTTTTTTTTGGCAAACACCGTATATCTAAATTTTTCAGCTTGATTAATCTCTACAAATGCACGAAAAGTGCTCCTTCCTTGTTTATTAGGTAAAGGCTCCGTTCACAAGATGGCAGGTGTGGCCAGAGTGTTAATCTAAGTGGGAAATTTTGTAATTTAAACTCAATCAAGAGTTAAACAACCAAGCTAATCTCTTGGGAGTGCGTTTGGTGACTCGGATAAGGATCCGATAGAATAAAAATTATTTTACTCGGCATTTGGCTACACATTTTGGATGGAATAAACACAGATATGTTTAAATAAAAAGCTGGATAATCTACCTTGCCTCTACGAGTTATCCCACCCCGATTTGATTTAAACATTTTATAAAAATGTAAAAATAAATAAATAATGAGAGCATACATGAATAGTACTAAGTATATGCCTTGAAAACTAGCGGGTCCACAGTGGTGCCGCTTTCAGCCACCACTCACTGGTTGTCATTGGTGGATGCTAAAAGTTTCACTGTCTATCACGAGCACGGTGGCCAGGTTTTCTATAGTTTTGGCCACCGTTGTGGTCGCCTTGCTTCGAGAACCACTAGCAGTAGTTGCACCTCGTGGCTACAACGACCACCACATGTTGTCGCTGCTCACAAGTCCTCTCTTGAGCTAGATCCAATCCCCGTCCATGGTTAGTGACACCGGCATGGGTGTCGCCGTCGGAAACTGCAACCACCACAGGTGGATGCCACTTTGAATGCAAAGTAGGTTAGGTTTTTCTGATTTTCAAGTTATTTATTTATTATTATTTGTTTAGTTACAATTTAGATTATATCCAATCATCTAGCAAACAAGATATAGGATATAACATATCTCTCACCATTTTAATCCTGTCTCAATTTGGTTTTTCTTGATCTAGATGGGATGTGTATTTGATAGTCCAACTAGGGGTGCAGTTGTTTGAATTTGTTTTCCGACTTTCTAGTGTTTGGAAAACGAAAAACTAATCGATTTACAGAAAACGTTTTTCATGAATTGAAAACAAGAAACTTAGATTGGGGAAAATGGCTATTCTTTTTGGCAAGAATGAAATCACTTTTCCTAAATCACCAAATAAGTGAAAATTATTCTTCATGAAAAATATTTTCCTTTAACAAGAAGTTTTCCGTGAAACAAACGCACCCTAGATATAACATGTATAATGAGATTTGGTACTCTTCCTAATATGTTAAGACATATTTCAATGTTCGTGTTTGGCTTGACCCAGACACCTTAAGTTTGGAGGACTAAATATAACTTCGAATAGAATAAATTTTACCATGTCAGGTCGTAGGTGAATTGCTTAGATGGGACATATTTGGACATAGCCCGGATCAAGAATGGTTTGAGGTGCTCGTAGTTCCCAATTGACAATGACCGTGACATGATGTTATCTAGAAGTCGTGAGTTCTTGCTTGGTCTCAAGCAATCAGCACACAATGGTCTTCATCATCCAGCGAAGGTGATGAAGGCCAACTCGATGGCCACAAGGTCTCGAGGTGGCCGCACGTCCCTAACCACTGTCCGATGAACGGTTCTCATACCCTAATGTTTCGTCATCGCTATATTATTTCTGCTTTTTATTGTCTATTCATTGTGGTTTCATTAACAGGAAGCAGGAATACAGGTTGAGAGAGGCAGGATTAAAAAGTCATCCTCGAAACTTCCTCGACATTACTACTCTCACCTGTCATGGTTGGCTTACTATCTAGGAGTGTTCTAAATATAGTAAATACATACATTATTGAATCATTTCTGACGGTCTAAGTTTTACATAGACAAGGGCTCGCCACACTGTATTAAACACGTTACTCGACAAAAGAGGCGGGTGCGGGTTTGTCAGAAACACTCATGACAGCAGAACTAGCAGCCGATCGTAATTGGCATGAGGCTGAGGGTAGGTTAAGCGACAGTCAAACCACTTTCATCTCCATTGCAGTATGTTCACGTTGTTTTCGCCTCATTTTCTCGTCTGTTGCTGTCTCATGGGAACTTGAACTTTTGCATAATTATTATGGGTTCCTTTTTCTTTTTATAACAATTTGGAGAGGTCAAAGTCTGGAAATTATCTCATGGAGTCTGTTTAAACGTGCTGCAAGAGCCAGACCCATGCTTTGCATGATATTAAATACTAATACATAAATTTTAGAGAAAATTGTACAATCCATTCTAAATCATTTCAACGAGATACTGCTTTTTGAACTCTTTCAAAGAGAAATTTATTGCAAATATATTTGTCATGTAGCCTTCGATAGGGTAGAAACATCTATATTGGCTACTTGTAGATTCTTGTTCAAGCCGATCTTGAGTAGTAGTGAAAAAAGTTTTATGGTCATTTTTCATGATGTTATGTAAGGATTTCTTTTTTTTTTTATGGAAAATTCTTCGAAAGCAATTCCATCTTGCACAATAGAATCCGATAAGATTTTCGGTAGGTATTTACATAATTTTTTTCTCTTTGAATAAATAATTCTCGAAATAATGAATCACCATTGATATCGATCCTTTTGAAATCTCCAAATGTTCAACATGTTCTCTATTCAATCAATCTCCTTCATCTTGTTACTACATATATTCTTGGTACACATCTTTTCTTTCATAGTTCAAAAATATCAATGTTCGAATGATTCCATCATTTATGATGGAGTTGGAAAACTTATGGATAACCCATCTATACGCAATAGTAAAGGGGCTAAGGTTGAGCTGAGTCAACATATCTCAAACGATATCACTAGTAGTGAGTCTATTTGCCATATTTTACTTTTTTTCTTAATTTTTTTATTTTCAAATTGATTTATTATTTAAATATTTTCAGTTAAGGCTGAGTTGGATGTCACATGGTCATGTCAATCACTTTACATATCACTTCCTTAGGAAAAATAATCGCGTTTTGATTAAAGTGCATCATTTTCTAAGAAAAAAGATCCTAAAAAAATTAAGGGTTATGTTATCTCTATTCTTGATTTAAGGAAACTTCTTGGACATAGCTCGAAAACAAATGCATTATGTTATTATAATCAAAATTCGGTGAAATGTATTTAAAATGCACAAAAGCCAATGTGTTGGGATCACGTCGATATTAAAAAGTTGCCATGGAGTATTCTTAATCTTTGTTAGAAATTAGAAGGATGGCATCTTAGCAGTACAATGCATCTTCTCAATCTGACAATTCCTGTCGGTGGGATGAGTGGCTTCCTCGTCACATCAACAGAAAAATCATTTCTAAATTGGGAAATGCTTTCACGACTTGACCACGATTGTAAAGTCCGTGCAAAGTCTATAATTTTTCTTGACTAGACCAAGACTTCATTTCCTGTCCATTAACCTAGAAGAAGCAACAAAGCAACTTTTGTATAACATGATATGGACAACATTGCACGCAATAATTGGAGAACGTGGGCACCTCAAATCACGCCTATATATGACGTAGTAAAGTAGCATATCTTCTAACCCCATCATCACGTAAATTAATGGCATTTTCTTGACTTATTAACCGGTTCGAAGCCACCTATATAGGTTGTATTTTTAAGGCCGTTCGATGCATTATTATGCTTAAGGCAAAATATATATGAAGGACACATATGATATGAAATAAAAAATCATTAGAAGAAGACTAGTGAGGACGCTAGTCATCTTTGATTCTTGTCATTAGCCTTCACATGCCGTGATTTACGACGTCAAAGTTATTTTGCATACTAGACGTTGTGATTTCAAAAGGAATCTTTCTAACGTCTCAATTAAGCAATTGATCACTCAACGACTTCTCAAAAGTTAGTATACGAAAACACTAGTTATCTTCCTATGCATGTGATTTTTGATTTTTCGAATTGATAGTCTCAAGAAAGACACTTGCAGCTGCACGTACCGAATTCACAAGGAAATTGTAAAGCAATTGAACTTGACGTGCAACGACAAGAGACATCGCCCAATGAGGTAATTATGCATGCATCATGGGTTCATGCCAGAGGTGTCAGAGATAGCGACGTCATCGGATGCGAATGTTTTGTAATTGAGTTTTGATTACTTTTAAACGCGATCAGCAGCAGATGAAGACGTGGACGGGCAAGTTGGGAAGCGCCCGTCAAAATCAATTCCTTCGTCATCAATTCGTGTCCCGAGCCATGGCAGTGTCTTGTCTTTTGGACTGGTGTCATGTACTTTTCCCCTTTTTATATCGAGGGAAAGTGATTTTCATGGGGCTTTCTGGGACAGGAGCTTTGTCCCATGTCCTAGTATCCACAAATATGTCTAATTTCTAGAAAGAAAAGACTGCTTAAACTTCTCGTGTGGCATGCATTGGGTCTCAAACTTGTGAGTCAAGTCTCGCTTCTTTCTGAACCTTCTGCTCAATATTGTTTTCAAACAAAGATTATGGCAGAAATTTTGGCGTGATCAATTCCGCTTTGTTCTCTCGGAAGCTCGCAATTGAAATTGACCTAATGACTGACATGACTATTTCAATCCGACAGTCGAGATAATGCATGGTGCTAAGAGAAAAATAAGGATAAATATTTGTATCGCTTGATAAGAGAAAACTATTATTTTTACCCATTTACACCTTGTACAACAAAACGTAATACCATGCTTCAAAATTTTGAAAAATTTTGCATTATATCCTAAGTTCCTAACTTACTCGATAGGGAGATCTTTTTTTCAAAATTACTATTGGAACATGATTCCTAATCTTATGAAAAGGATCTAAATTTTGAAAGAAGACAACCTGTACCAAACTTCTCCATTATATTGATTTTTTTACTAAAAGATTATCTACTTTGAGGGTAATAAATCAAAATCTTTTTTGTCATTAAATTGGAGTGCAATGCTCATTAAATCGGAGTGTGAGGCACAAGTTTGGCTCAGGATGCGTTTATTTTACGGAATACTTTATGATAAAGGAACATGTTTTTTTATGGAAACCATTTTTAAAGGAAAGAGTTAGTTTTTATTTATTTGGTGGTTTAAAGAAAAAGATTTCCTTCCTGCGAGAAGGGGAGGTCGCTTTCCTAGTCTAAGCTTATTGTTTTCAGTTCATGGAAAACGTTTTTTTTTTTTATAAATTGATTAGTTTTCCGTCATCCAAACACCAGAAAATCACAAATTTTATCTCGAGCAATTCCGCTTTGTTCTCTCATGAACATGTAGCTCGAAATTGACCTAATGACTGACATGATTATCTCAATCTGACAGTTGAGATAATGCAGGGCGATCTTGCGGTGCCTAGATGCATGATGCTACAAGAAGGTAAACATTTGTGTCGCTTGATAAGAAGAAAGTACTATTTTTACTCCTTTACACCTTGCAACTGATCATCTAGATAAGATAAGATAACTAGTCCTCAAGCAATTGCACGTTTAATCTTTACAATCTCTTATGCTCGGTATTCAAAAAATAATACCATACTTTAAAATTTTATACGAGTTCGCATAATATCCTAACTTACTCATTAGGGACTTTCTAAATTATTGTTGGAACGTAATCTCTAGTCTTAGAAAAAGGATCTAAATTTCGAAAGAAGACGACCTGTACCGAACTTCTTCTTTGCTATATTGATGGTTTTTTTTTTCTGAAATATTATCTACTTTAGGGATAATGAATCAAAACCTTTATGTCATTAAATTGGAGCGCGAGGCCCATTAAATTGGAGCGTGAGGCTAAAGTTTGGCTTAATAATACCATAGATAGATTATGAAAGTATTGCGATCACATCTAACCGATATATGGAGCTCGCATGATATTCTATAAGCACATAGGCAGTTGAAGCTTTGCTTTCATGCCCTTGAATTATCCAAAAAATAAAAGAAAATTTAATTTCAGGTCAAGGACTTCAAGCCAACTTAGAAATAAAAAAAGGAAAATTTTAATAAAAAGGCTTACTTACCAATACATCTGTCAAAATGGGTCATAGATCTATTTATTAAACCATATATGATGGATTGAGTTGTTATATGAGTTAGTTGTATTTTGTTAATAAGTCATAAATGAGTTTAAACATAATATAAGTGTTAATGGGTCATAAATGAGTTTACAACTTACTTGGATCCTGTCCACTTCTGTGACTCTTTTTTCATATTCTCTGTCCTTCATTAGATCTCCCACTCACTCACTCAATTTGAATATGAGTTATCATGGATTGGGTTAAACATGAAATTGTTTTAGCAAAGTGGGTTTGAATGGGTATGGATCAATAGATTTTAATTGCATGGAAATGGGTCAAAACAGGTCAAATGGGTTTATTTGGGTCGGACCATTTCGATCCGACCGTTTGACAGGTCTACTTACCAACTAAGAATTGTATAACTCCATTTGAGAAAATGTGTTTTTGAAAGGAATAGCAGACGCATGAAGTTTTTTTTTTTTGGTTAGATATGCATGAAGTTAGACCTATCGACTTTTCGTGCCATCTTTTTAATAAAATCTGTCAGATAGCGGCCAGATTTTTCACACTGTGGTCAAACTTCAATGTATACATCCATCATTCAACTATTGCCGCCCATTAAATTAAGTTCAATTACGATTTCAAACTTCAACTCGTTCAGCTGATACTTTGTTCGATCCACAAATTTCTCCCACTTTTCCTTGGTTGGCTGCAACCCATTTGAAGATTTCCTATTGTCCCAACGCATAATATACTGAAGATGAATTACCATGTCTATGGAAACAACCGTTTCACACCCTGAGTTTTATTACGAAGATCCATATTGCACGCAAAGTTTATTTATGTTTTAGCACTACTTCAAAATTTCCTTTTTCTAATACTTTCCAATAAAGAAAACCCTAATTTCGAGAAAGAGAGAGAGAGAGAGTTGGTGATGGCTGGATGCGCGGAATGTGATGGTGTGCATGAGGTCTGCCACCACGGAAGAAACAAAAGAAGAAGGGAACTAGAGGAAGTGGAACTTCAACAAAAGAGGAAATGCAAACAAGATACTTTAGGTTTCACCCAAGTACCCATTTACATGTCTCAATATTTTGTATCGCACATATTTGCGCTCTCACTATAGCAAAATGTCTATATACTTATGCCCCGCTTGTTTTGTGGAAAACATTTTTCTCATTGTCTGCCATTTGAATCACTTAGTAAGTGAACGGAAATTTTTTCCTAATAAACGGAAAGTCAATGCTTAAATTTAGGAAAATGAATTCCTTTTTAAAAAAATTGGACATTATTTTCCAAAATATGATTAGATATCAGCACTTAGATCAGAAACTCTGCGCTTAGGCACGAAAACTCTAACGCTCGTTCCTGAGCCTTTGGCAACATGGCTGGAACTGGAGGTCAGGGCCAGGTCTATTAGGATCCACCGAGGGCAAGCCTTGGTCCATCGAGGTAGGGCCCAAGACCCTAGTGTTCGTGCTCGGGACTCGGGCACTCGTGCCCAGTATCCTAGTTGCCATTCCCCGGTCCATCAAAGTTAGGCTCGGAACATTGGTGCTCGTGCCCGAGATGTCAAGCCCAATTACATCGAGGTCAAGCCTGGGTCCTTGGCTCCCAAGCTCAAGTCAATCGAGGCCAAGCTTGAGACACTCGTGGCCGTGCTTGGGTCACTCGAGGCCGTGCTAGGGTCCCTGGCACTTGCGCCATAGTTTATCTATACCAGGCCAGGGTCCACCTATGTCGGGCAAGAGACCCCAGTGCCCGAGCCCGGGTCCTCGGCACATGGGCTCGTGTCCATCGAGGCTAGGCCTCAACACCCAAGCCTTGGTCCCCACCGCCCAGGTCCATCGAGGTTGGGCCCAAGTCCTTGTCTCCTGCACTCGGGTCCATTGAGGCCCAGCCCAATAACCAATACACTCGGGCTCGGGGCCAGGTCCTTAAGGCTTGTGCCCGGAACCACTAAAGTCAAGCTTGGGATCGTAGTACCCATGCCCGTACTAGTTGCCAAGGACCCAACCTCAATGGACCTGGGCGGAGGCGTTGGATTCCTGGGCAAAACCTCGATGGACCCAGGAGCGAGCACTGGGGCCGTAAAAACTATATATCTTTGTGTTTGGAGAGGTTCAGGTATCAGTAGAAACCGCAACCAAACTGACCTATTGACACATCTACATAAAATACCAAGTTTATGAGAGGCTTACTAACATCCTAATAAAATTGGTAAGTTGCCAATTTCTGTCAAAGAGCCATTTTCATTGAACTATGCCATCTGTTAAAACGAGGTATGCTTGTAACCATAATGAATTTACCAATACCCAATATATATGTGTAAATATTCAAACCTTTCTCAAAATTTACAAGGGTAGTTAGTAAGTTACCAGATTCTTTCAAATTTTATCAGTGAGCTTAAGAATTTACTAGCATTTGGATGAATATACCAACCTCCATAAGAAATAGTATGATACAAACCTTTTACAAACTCTACTAAGTTATAGTTTGTCTTGAAACATAAGTTGGAGGTTTTAAGGTTCGAATTTTAGAGTGGCATTGTTGCAAAAGATGAGAAGGATCTTCTTATAATTCCACAAATACAAATGAAATACGTCCTTCCTCCATTACATTTGATGAACACAATGAAGCCCCTCTTGCCCCTAGATATGAAATATCTTGCGGATACAGTCATAAAAAATAAAATTCTCTAAATTTACGAGGTAAAGTGACGCCATTTATAAGTGGAGGATTTATTCTACATACTCACAACATGATTATGACATCATTTTGACGCTCAGCTCGCGTGGCCCCAGTTCGATGAGTCTTATGCCTTTTCTTTGGCCTTTTGGCAAAAATTCTCGAGTCTCTGAATCGAAAAAAACCGCTTTGAAACGACAGTGAAGCTGTCAACATCACTGCCTGGCATGTGTCGCGACCGACCTTCGGTTTTTTTAAACATCAAAAAGGGGTCTCACCTGGTACGTGTTAAGTTTAGGTTCGGGACTTAAGTTGGGCTCTCCCAAGCCCATACCATATCACGACTCAAGGTTTAGATTTTTAACCTGCAAGTGGTTTTTATCTAGGATTCATCACTAATCAGTTTGGGGTGGGTCGATTAGAAACCCAAATAAGGTGATGGGAGAATCATCCTACTTCTACGAACCAGTGATTAAATGAGTTCGGGGACTTTGTTATACTAGTTGAGTAACTAATGCCCTTTCGGTACCTTTTATCCTGTTCACTTTAGAAAAAAATTTTTAGGCAGTTTGGATTGATTTTAGGACCTATCTCCTAACATGTGAGGTGATCAAACGAGTGCATAATTATTAATGATTAGCAGTCAAGGTAGATATCCAGCTTAGGGTTCTAATCCTAACTAAGGCGACAACATTCAAAACATAACAATTCATGCAATTATATTCTAATTAAAAACAAGCATAATAATACAACAGTATGTAAAAAAAACGCACACAAAATCCTACCGTATAACTGTGTAGGCTTATTCGATTTAAACCTAATTATTGATCAAATAATTCACATAATTTGAAAAAATATTCAAACATACTAATTTCTAAACTATTTTCTAATTTTAAGAGAAAATAAAAAAAATCGAAGTTTTTTATATATTTTTTTAATTTTTTTAATAAAATAATAATATAATATTTAAACCGGGTCAGGTCGGTGGATCCGGGTCGGTCAGAACTGATCCAGGTCAATGGACCCACCCCATCGCGTTGACCCGGGTCGAATTTCTGGATACGACCCGGATCAGGGGTCAACCCGGGTCATTGACCTGGGTCTGACCCGGGTCTGGACCGAATTGAGCCCGGTCGGGGCTTGGTCCAGTGGATAAAGACGAAATAGGGCCGGTTCGACCGGGTCGAATTGGCCCTATTTGGCCTGCAGACTGGTCCGGTCCAGGGACGGCTCCTGCGTGTTTGGACACGCGTGAGCCTCGGTCGGCGAGATCCGGTGTCTTGCCAGCCGACCCAGGCCACCTATGGCCTGGGTCTCCATCAAATGAACCCCAACTTACCTTCTCCGATCTCAAGGCCCGATGGTCGACTGCCCGTTCGCCAGTCGATGACCAAAAATAAACCCAGCCTCTTTGAGGCATTTCATCAAATAGATGGTGGGCATAACAAAAATCGAGGGATTTCAACCTTCTCCGGCGACCTGGTCGGCTCCGGTGGCCACGGTTCGCCTCCGACGGCGAGTGGGGGCTGGGACCAAAGACCGTATGGACCGGGATTTGCGCGAAACGGCCAGCGCAAGTCCCGGCCAAACTGTGCTAAAAAACAGGGGGTGTCGAGGCCAGGAAGACTCATTGGCCGGTGCTGACTTATGGAGGGTCTCCGGTCATCCTGATGGCCACGGCGGGGCTATTGCTGCTCCTCGACGATCTGGAGCTCTCAAGTTGCACTCAAATTCTCTCTTCTCCCTTCTTTTCTCTCTCTGTGTTTTGCTCTGTTTTGATGCCTGAGCAAAGACTGCACCTTCTCTCCACTCTCTCTGCCTTTTATAGGCGACGGAAGCCACCTGCTCCGCCCCGAAATTCCTGGCCCTAATGGCCCTTGCGCTGGCCTACTCTGCGCCACGACTTCGATGACCATTCTAGGCCGGTGCAGGGGAGGAAAACGCTCATCTGCTCTTGACTTCCATGGCCGCAAAGGGGAAGAGGAGAGAGAGAGAGAGACCGGGAAAGGGGGAGGGATGGGACTGGCCATCAATGCCCTCCCCTTGCTTCTCTCTTACCTGCTCGGATGGAGACGGGAGGTTGCTCGGCCGTCCGTCGGTCCAACGGCCAGATGCAGGGGAGAGTAGACGAAGAAGATTGGTGTCGGGGGGAGAAAGAAAAGGAAGAGTCGGGCCGGGCCGAGCCGGGCCCAGCTCGCGTGGAGGGTAGAAGAAAAAAAATAAAAGCTGACTGGGCCCGCACGGGGGAAAAAGAAAGGGCCGGGTCGATCCGACCCAGACCCGAATTTTTTAATTAATTTTTTTATAAAATTTTTTAAAGTTAATTAAGAAAATATGCTCTAATAGGCCCTATTAATGCAAATGTGCCTAATATTTATATGCAATGCAATTAGATAAAAATAATATTTTTTTTTGTTTTAAGAATTGATTAAGAAATTAATTCCTAAATTTTACATAATTAATTTTGGGTAAAAAATTAGAAAATAGGTGTCAACAGCATGTCTTCCCATCAAGACATGGAAGCTTTCGGAAGGAAGTCTTCGTTCAGTTGGCATTTTCAGGGCAAGCCGTGATGATCATGAAAACCGTGTTTGCGCCTTTCGAAGTCAATAAACGACCCAGACATCATCTGTCCACATATTCATCTGTTTCTGCGAAGATTCGAGTTGCATCATCATCAGTTTCTAGATTCACCGATGGTAAATCATTGCGATTCGTGTTACTTCACTTGGTGAGAAATTTTTTTTTTGCCTGTACGAGTACATAATATAAATTATGGTTGCCCTCGTTTCTGGGAAAACTTTAGTATAAGAAAAAATGCTTTTCAAAAAATCATTTTTCATGAAATCTTTAATATGCAGATAAAATCCGATTTGTGACCGGATTCACTAATAAATCTTGAATTGCCTAGTAATAACCATGCTGACAATTTGTTATCGACTTTTCTTGAAAAGTATGATGAATTATTTTAGGCAAGATGATGAATATTGTGGGTTTAGTGATTAGAGTGAAATTACAAATCAGATTGAGCAATGAGGGAAGCAAATTTACCTGAAGCCAAATTTCAAGCTCAGCAAAAGGGTGAGTCAATTACTTGCTCAACTTCCCAATGTGAATTGGTAGAAGACGAGATAAACATGGAATTGCGTAACAAAGAATATAAACATATGTCACTCCACATTTTGGAAAAGCCCTCAAGTTGCTGATGGTCTTGTAAGGAAATATCTAGGTTTATACATTTCACACTTTGAGAAATTAGATCAACAATGACCATGGTAGGCCCAAACAAGCCCTCCTGTTCAAACGGACTGGAAAAGACCTGATAATGTCGCTTCTCATCTTTTTATTGGAAAAATTACTCAATCAGTCATAAACATATAATACGGATGCCAATTTAGTCCTAATCTTTTCAATTTTATCAGTTTAGTGCTAAACTTTTGCGCAAAATTCCAATGGAGTCCATCTTGCCAATATTCGTTGGAAATCGCTAAAGTGGCGATCAAGTTATCTCCAGCTGTTCTATATGGCACACCAATGCACTAGCAATTTTTTGCGATAATTAGCCGAAATGACCACATTGGAATTTCGCACAAAGATTTAACACTAAATTAATAAAATTAAAAAAATTATGACTGAATTAACATACGTACAATATGTTTAGGACTGACTAGACAATTTTCCCTATTTTTATTATAAAAAGAAAGAACTGATAAATGAACTGAAGATCATCGCACAATCACCATATTCTAGAATCGGACGAAAATTCTCAGTGCGAAACCTCTCGGCTTCTTACGCGTGTGATTGGGTTACAGCCTTACCCTTAGGGAAAATCCAAGATAGATTGAACATATTATTCGCTTAGTCAAGTGGTCACATATTGCCTAAATTCATTTGAAAAGTATGTACAAATTATTGCTCAAAGTTAACCAAAACCATTGAAAGTCAAGTGAATAAACAATACCAGACCTGAGCAATAATTTGTACTCTTCTCTTAGTTTTCTTCTTCCTCATTATTATTTTTTGGTTTCCTTGAGGTCGACGATTACCAACATAAAATGTGCCGTTCAAGAATACTATAATAAACGATACTTCGCGGCAATTCTCTTAACGTGTACACTTTTCTCTTTTTATTTTTATTTTGCTTTTATTTTCTGTCTTCTTCACTCAACCAATAAGTTCCCTATAAATTGCAACACCATTCTTGTGTCCGTCCCTTCATCTACTGTTTTGGAAGATTTCTGAGTTAAACTTCATCACTTCAGGTTTTCTTTTTTCTGGTTCTTGATGGCGTCGAGCGCAAGTCCGATGGAATCGAATTGGATAGTGGACACTTCCCTAGAGCTTAACACATCCTATACGGTGAGTTGGACCTATGTTTGCAAAGATACGCAGTGATTAATATTATGTTTCTGTTTTTGTATCTGTGTTTGGTGGAAAGAAAAGAAAGATCTTTAGATGTTTAACGTACTGTCTCTCTTCTTCTTCTTCTTCTTCTTCTTCTTCTTCTTCTTCTTCATGGTTCTTCTTGAAACAGAAGAAGGAAATTGTTCCAAGAAATGATAACTCTCAAGGAGGACGACCAGAAGAGCCCGTTGTGAAGCATGAGGTGAGTCCATATATAACAGAAGTTGCGTCAAGAAATAGGAATAATGCTAGAGACATAAAAGGTCAGTTCACGAAATTACGAGACGAAGGTCTTATGGCTAGTAATTGCACGCAGTTATCATCCAGAATGAGAGCTAAGAGTAACAGCAAATTCCACTCCAAATCTCAGGTCAGTCCGCACGACTCGATTGCATTTGTTAGTTAGAATGCCACTGAAATTGGTATCCAGGGCAGCAATTAGAGCAGCCGAGAATGTGTCTGCGAACTGACTTATTCGCCCTCTAAAATGAACACGAGTGTTTCACGCAATGTGCGTGAGCGAAATTTCCAGCTATGTATCCTAAATTTTCAAGTACTTCTAGACAACTCCGATTGAAGTCAAGAGTGCACAATAGGGAAAATGAAATGGTAAAAGGCAAAGTCATATTAAACCTACGCTCCAAGAAAAGGGTAGCTGACCGACCTCATTTAAAATAGAGAAGAATCGATTTCTAAAACAAAGAATCTGAAGAAGCCCTGTGACCGATTCCGAAAACTGGAGTATTTGAATACGAAGATCAAAACCGAAAGATGATCTGCTTTGTTGTGTATAGGCCGGTGCACTGGTCGAGGAGTATCACCGAATTAGCCACGAGAACAGGAAGTTGACCGAAACGCTGACCCTTATGCACGAGAGCTACAATGCGCTGCGTAACCAGTTGATTATCTTGGAGAATAAAACCTCCGAAAGTGAACTCGGTGCGTCAAGAAAGAGGAAGCACGAAGCTAATGTTGCTGCAGACAGTTGCCATTACGACGAAGATCAGATGTTCAAGAAGCCAAAGGACAGCTTCAAACACAAGATCTATAGAATCCATTTCCGAACTGATGCGTGCAACATGAACCTTGTAAGATCTTAGTTTCAACACAGAACATTTTTTTTCGTGTTTCTCTAGCATATAGTTGGCATAAAGAAATTTGTCTTCTCTAAGTACCAAGTGAATTCCACTGTATTGATTCTTTTTTCCATTTATTTTGCTATATGAATTTGCACTTGCTATAGGTAGTGAAGGATGGTTACCAATGGAGGAAATATGGTCAAAAGGTCACAAGAGACAACCCATATCCAAGAGCTTACTACAAATGTTCCTTTGCCCCAACTTGTTCTGTTAAAAAGAAGGTAACTCAGCTTAATTAGACTTCTTATAAATTATTTTATGGAGACCACACTCAATCACAGTCCAACAATAAATCAAGAAATCGCATGTTCGATGAAAAGTAGCAGAACAAATTCAATCTCACTCTCATGCTTTATTTGTATCTTCAGGTACAAAGATGTGTTGATGACCCCTCTGTCCTAGTGGCCACGTATGAAGGAGAACACAACCACCCGAGCCTGTCTGAGCCCGCGATTCCACTAGGTTCTGAAAAACAGGGACTGAATCTGGGCGCCCTTCCAATTCCATCGCCTTGGAAGTCGAGATCTTCTAGTCCTAGGAGTACTCCTGATTTGATGTTCCCGGGTTTCAACACTCTATCTGCAAAAATGGGCCAAGAAACAGAAGCGGCGGCGGCGTTTCAACAGTTTCTGGTGCAGCAGATGGCCTCTTCTTTGAAAAGAGATCCCAATTTCACGGAAGCACTCGCGGCTGCAATATCGGGAAGGATATTCGACCAAGCCCAAATTGAGAAGTGGTGAATGGACAGCGCATTGTCGGAGTTTTGTATTTAGTATGATTTACATATAATTCGAGAACTGAATTCAACGGTCAAGTCATGACGGTGGTCAGTTTTGGAATGAAGACGCGAACATCTCATCTTTTGTTTATTGGCTGAGGAAGCAAGTTGATCTGCTCACGAGCTTATTTTCAGCTCGGGCATATATAGCTATTTGTACTCAACTTGATTGTTTAGAGGTTTAGTCGAATTTGAGTAGCTTGCATACTAAACTTGTCTGGTGATTTGAGGATGGAGTGTTTACCTGCTTATACTATATCTATTTGAGGCGACGTTTACTTCTTACATTTGTCATTATTCACTACAATAATAATAGCACGCATACCAGCATACATGACCAAAACCAATTTAATGGAAACATGACCAAATCAGTAAGGATGTCTGTTGACACCTAAATTTTACCTAGTTATTTATGGTTTAATTACATAGAAAATTAGGGATTAATTTTTAACCCCTAAAAAAAAATTTCATTAAATTGCATAGCATATAGACACTAGGTGCATTTGCATTAGTAGAATTTATTAGAACATATTTTATTTATCTTTCTAAAAAAATTAATTTAAAAACCAAAAGAAAGAAAAGGAGGGTGAATCATGGCAGGGACGGCCCAAGCCCTCTTTTCTTCCTCTCTTCACGCTTGGCCTTCCCCCCAGACAGCTAATTCCTCTTTTTTTCTCTTCTCTGGGCTTGGCCCTTTCTTTCTTTCGCTTCCCTTTATGCCCGGCCCACGTCCAATCTTCAGCCTCCCTCTCTCCCTCACACATGCTCGTACGGGACAGAGACGACAGAGGAAAGGAGAGAAAAAGAAGCAGGGGGGAGACGCTCAAACAGCAGAACAGAACGCTCAGCAGCGGGGGAATGTCGCGCGGCGCCGAGGATGTCAGGCACGTACGGTGGTCCCAAGGTAAAAAAGAGAGAGCGAGGAGGATAAGAAGGAGAAGAGAGCCGGAAAAGGGGAGCGTTTTGGGGGGCTTCCAGTAAACCAACGGGGGGGGTGTGTGTGTTGGGGGTGCTGCTGTTGGGGGGGCTGAGGAAGAGAGAACTAGAGTGAGAGGAGAAACCAAGAGAGATCTTGAGGGGAATCGGAGAAGACGAAGCTTCGCTCGTTCGTCGGAGGACCGCCCCAATCGCCGTCGAGCCCCCTCCGCCGCGTACTAAGAGCCCGTGAACACCCGAGTTAGCCGTTCTCTCATTCTTGGCCGTCGGAGCTCCTCTCGACCGAGCCGAGCTTCGTTGCAAGAAGATTAGCGATCGTCGGGAGCATTTTTACGCGCCGGCGACACTAGCCCGACTGATCTGGAACTCGGCGACCGAACTAGGTACTTACTTGCCCTGTTCTTACCCCTGCATCTCGGTGGTCTCACGTACCAAGTTCACTAGGTGGTGTCGTGACCCAATCGTGTGACACCGAAGTTGGATCGTAGTGTATAATGACGACTTGGGTCTGTAAGTATCATGTTTAGGCCAAGAATCACGTCGAAATCAGATTCCGACCTCGCATCCTTAGTCGCATGCTAACTGTTCGTCGAAATGCTTGAACGAGATATTAGAAGTTTTGAGCACCGAGTTTGGGTCTGAAAGTTTCGAACGTTTTCGTGTAAACTGAGATGAATTTGTCGTCATACACGGTCGTTTAGAGTTGTATACATCGTGTTTAAAGCTAGAAATCGCATTGAATCTCACGCAAGAACGTGTATCTCAGCTTGCATACCGCATGTTCGACGAAATGTCCAAATAGAAGTCAGAATGGTTTTTTTGTGGAATCGGTGCTTGGAACCTCGGTTTTTATGCCATTTTGTTCTTATTCTTGCTGAATCAACACTGACTCTGTGATTTCTTTCGATTTCGTGGCATGAAAATTGTTTTCCCGAGCATCCATGGATGAACGCCCCTTTCATCGGAGATCCATCCCCCTCGCCGGAGTTGCCCGCGGTTAAAGGCCGCTCCAGTCCGTCGCCAGCGCTCGCGGCCCGAGCCGACGGCCGGCGGTAGCGTCCCTGCGCGGCCTCAGTTGGAAGCGTGAAGCCTCGGGCGTGAAGGAGCCTTTGGTGATGGAAGCAAGCTCTCGGTTGAAGTTGGTGTTCTGGGCTTCATGTATTAGTTTCTGGGCAACGGGAAGAGGACGTCCAGAAGAGTAAAAAGAAAAATTAAAAAAAGAAGAAAAAGAAACAAAAAAAAAAACAAAAGAGAAAAAAAGAATAAAGGGGAAAGGGAAATAGAAAAAAAAGAAAAAAAAGAAAAGAAAAGATTAAAAAAATATAGAAAAGAAATAGAAAAAAGGGAGTCCCGGGCGGGTCAGAGAACCGGGTCAGGGGAACAGGTCCGGACTTTTTATTTTATTAAAAAAATATTAAAATATTAAAAATTTCAATAAAATTCTAAAATGTTTAAAAAAACTCAAAAAATATTAAAAAAAATCTGAAAAACATTGAAAAATTAGGAAAATTCAAAAAAGTTAAAAAAAATTCAGAAAAATTCAAAAAAATTCCAGAAAATCGAAGAATGCTCAAAAATCAGTTTTTTTTTTGCTTAATTTCACTAGATTTTAGGTTAAAAACTCGCAAAAAAATGAAAATTGAGAAAACCTTTAAAAAATTCCCAAAAAATCTGGATAAGCCATTATGGCTTTACTTTAGGGCGTCTGATTGCCTTTTCTTTTTTTTTTGAGACGATGTCAGGTCTCTGGTTGTTTATTTTTTTTTAATGATTATCTGGTTACGCACTTTTAATACTTTGGTTGTTATTTTCCATTTTTAGCACGATTATGTGGAATCTTAAGCTTTTTCAATAGGCGACCCGGTACGTTAGTTCGCAAACGTTCAAGTTTAGATACCAAAATTGCACCAGATAGATTGCTAGTATAATTAAATCCCTGATCTTTAGAATCTTTGATTTTCGCGCTTATCAAGATGATACTCTCGCGTCTCAATTAAGGTTTCTAGTCAATCCTTAATCATGGCTAGTGGCAACTCCAATCGAATGCGTAAATTAGACAATTCTCATCATGCAAGGTATGAGGTTTGGGAGTGCCTCGGTCTTTAGATTAATGAACTATTTGATTTGTCTTTCAAACGAATCAATTAATATTCATATCCATCGACAAATACCTTTTGGCCTAACCTGATCTTGGCAGGGGGTAGGTCGCGACAATGTCCACTCAGTCTCAAACTGTTAGTTTCGTTAACATAATCCTAAACCATTTTCATGCGTTTTCAATGTAGTCATTTCAGTTAATTTTCGCCTCAAAATGCTGACGTGGCGATCTAATCCTCATCGATTGTCCTACATGGCATAACCGATATCTGACATGGGAGAACTTAAGCGAAAGGACACCGTTTGCTTAATTTTTTTCAAAATTTCAGATTTATTTTATTTTTTTTTCCTTTGATTTCATTGTTACTAGACATCTTCTTCCTCTCCTCCCCTATTTTTTCTCTCTCGTGATGCATTGCTTAGCCACAATGCCGATCTACGCTCTTTGTCCGTATTGCCACTAGTTTCACCAAGCCGTTGTCATTGCAAGCACCCTCACCACCACCTACCCACCCTGCATTTCCTTCGTCTCTATCAAGTGTTGTTATTGGATAGAAGGACTACATTATAATTCCCCGATAAAATTTAGAAATATATTCGCCAAATTGAAAATTTTTTAACTGACTTGATATCAATATAATATGTTTAAAACTAATTTCATAATTTCTCCTTAATTTATTACTATATGAGTAGCTCGGGTGCTTTTGAGGAGATCTATGTATGGTTGAGATACGACTATCTGCTCATTTGACACATTTTCCAATTTGTTATCTGATTTATTTTTCTTTTCCCTTCACATTTATTTATTTCCTCACATTTTCTTCTCCCTCCACTAGCTTTCTTTTTTTCTTTCATGTGTGCGCTTCTTTTCACTTCCAAATGAAAAATCTGCATTCGCAAAAGGAAAATGAAATTCTCTATTTACTAGTCGAACTAGAAATCATTCATATAGTTGGTGACCAATGATGTAGGTTGACAAAGGCCAAGAAACTTAGAAACGACAAGGTACAGAAAAAAAAAAAGGTGAAAGAGTTCATTTAAGAAACTATGTTGTCTCTTTGGCTGGACTTACATATAAAATAAATAAATTTCTACATAATTTCATACACCCATTCGAAAGACATCATTTGCACAATTATTAGGGGATATTACCTAACTTCCCCGACAAAATTTCGAATCTTCTATTATCATCTACTTAGGATAGAGAATTCTACCTTCACCTTTTTGTAGAAGTCCAAGGAAGCGTTCAAGCAACATCCCTCCCTACATTCTTTTATAGGAATTTCATTCACGTTCTGCTGACAATGGGGAAATGTTCTTTTGCTCTTGACACAAGCACCATTAATCTCACGATATGTGCTTATTATAAGATGACAATGGTGACCGAATATTCACATGTATTGTAAAATCGACAGTGCTGATACACGTGAAAAGGAAGAAGAAAAAGATTTCTCTAACATCAAATGACAGCCGTTGAATGACACCCCGAGTGACAAGAAAATCAACTAGTGTTTTTTTGCTAAAAAGAAAACCAACTAGTTAGCAAATCTCAATTGTTGAAGTGCATGTCACATCAATCAACCTTAGGAATTTCCTGGAATGTCGGGATTCTCACGTAGTTCTAGAAACACGGTGTCCGATTAGCACAACCGCAAGGGGTCGTAGTGGTTGGTGGCCATTCCTAGAGGTCGTATTCCTGTGGAAGAATAGTCACAGTGGGGTCCCTTTTTCTCTTGGAGCAAAGGGACGTTGCGCCAATTTGAACCGCACCAGATCGGTCATGCACGGCCAAGAACGACACGACACTGATCGATTCTTTCTTTCTTGATTGGTCCCGCCTGGAACCCCAAGATGTCAAAGACCAACAAAAAACGAAAAGGAATTCAAGATGTTTCTACTTTAACCATTGTATGAAAAGAAACACGCATAGCCGCATATGTTGACTCCACTAGCGCTTGGTTTGGTCATCGTCTTGTTTCTTGGCTCTTGTTCTTGTTCTAGAGAGGGGGAAAAGGAGGGGGGTGGGGGGTGGTGGGGTTTCATCCTTATGGCTAGATGCTTGAGAGACTTTTTGGCTTCTTGCACTTTTTACATGAGAGTAAGCCACGTAGGACGACTAACAATGACTAAATTGCCACTTTAGTGATTTCCAAAGAAAAATGACCAGAAAGACTACATTGAAATTTTTCGAAATGGTTGAGGATTAGATTGGTAAAATTGAAAAGTTCATAATTGAATTGATATCAAATACAATAAGTTTATGATTGATTCGGTAATTATGCCAATTACCATGTCAAAATGGTCTCATCATTCATAGAAACTAATTATCATTATATGAAAAGTTAGGAAAATTGTCCAAAAAGTCATAAACCTATTATATCTTTGCCAATTCAGTCCTAAATATTTTAATTGTATTAATTGAGTCTTAAAATTTTTCATATTTTTCCAATTAAGTCCGTTGACCGGAAATCACTGACGTGGATGTCAGCTATCTTTCATGGCACAACCGGCGGCACTAATAAAGATAATTTTTAATAATATTTTAATTTTTTTCTGAATTATTTATTTATTGTTTCTTTTCTTTTTCCTTTTTTTTTTCTTTCTCTTTCTCTTTTTTGCTTACCTTCTTCCTCTAGCCGATCGCCAGAGATGAGGGCAGCAAGGTCAACCTCGTTGATCTCTTGTGAAACTCGCCTCCACTAGTCACTGGCGAGAGCGAGCCTCACCCATTGTTGGGCAAGGTCAAACTCACCTTGCCATTGGCAAGGCTCAACCCTCGCCAAATATAGCGAGTTCGAGCCTCGCCCAGCCATGGTGAGGCCAACCTCGCCCAACGACGGTGAGGTTGACCTCGCCAGCCCTTGCCCCTGGTCGGTCGTTGGCCATCTCTAAGGCCCGACGACCGACAGTAGGAAGAAGGGAATAAACAAAAAAGGAAAAATAAATAAATAAATTAAAAATATTAAAATATTATTGAAAATTGTGCACGTTAGTGCTGGCCGCTCCACATGGGATGACCAATGTTCACATTAGCAATATCCTACCAAAATGGCATGGATAGACTTAATTGGTAAAACGTGAAGATGTTTATGACTCAATTGACACAACTAAAAGGTTTGACTGAATTGACAAAAGTGCAATAGGTTTAGGACATTTTGAACAATTTTCCTGTGAAAAGTCAGTCACACAAACATGTATGATTCACAAATATCAAACTCTACTATGTACTGCCATTTTGGTTTATTTCAATTGGCATTATTTTGACTCAAG